>NC_079190.1:196333725-196642225 GCF_029499605.1 Hyla sarda | reverse complement strand
CAGGGGTGGCCGATTTTACAGCAGTTCTGACATAAATGCAAAAAAATAAATACCCACATGTGATCCCATTTTGGAAACTACACCCCTCATGTAATGTAATAAGGGGTACAGTGAGCATTTACGCCCCACAGGTGTCTGGCAGATTTTTGGAACAGTGGTCCGTGAAAATGAGAAATTTTATTTTTCATTTGCACAGCCCACTTTTCCAAAGATCTGTCAAACGCCAGTGGGGGAATTATTAAATTCTGTGAGGGGTGTAGTTTCCAAAATAGGGTCACATGTGGGGGGGGTCCACTGTTCTGGCACCACGGGGGGCTTTGTAAACGCACATGGCCCCTGACTTCCATTCCAAAATTTTTTTTCCCAAAAGCTCAATGGCGCTCCTTCTCTTCTGAGCATTGTAGTGCGCCAGCCTAGCACTTAACGTCCACACATGGGGTATTTCCATACTCAGAAGACATGGGGTTTCAAATTTTGGGGGGCATTTTGTCCTATTACCCCTTGTAAAAAATTTTAATTTGAGGGAAAACTAGCATTTTAGTGGAAAAAAAATTTACACATCCAACTTTCACGAAAAGTCGTCAAACACCTGTGGGGTGTTAAGGCTCACTGGACCCCTTGTTACATTCCGTGATGGGTGTAGTTTCCAAAATAGTATGCCATGTGGGGTTTTTTTTTTTTTTTTTGCTGTCCTGGAACCATAGTGGCTTCCTAAATGGGACATGCCCCCCAAAAACCATTTCAGCTAATTTTGCTTTTCAAATAGTGTTGAGCGGCATAGGCCATATTCGAATTCGCGAATATTCGCGAATATCTGGACGAATATTCGTCATATATTCGCGAATATTCGCATATTCGTTACATTCCCGTTTTATTTTCGAATATGCGGAAATTCGCGTATGCGAAAATTAACATGCGGAAATTAACACATACAAAATTTGCATATGCGAAAAGTAGCATATGCTAATATTCGCATATGCAAATTTTCGCGCGCCAGTCTCACACAGTGGTATTACAGCCTTCTTTACACCACACAAGCTGGAAGCAGAGAGGGGTGATCACTGTGATGTGTACTGTGAAGAAAAAAAAACAAAAAAAAACGAATATTCGTAATTACGAATATTTAGCGCTATATTCGCGAAATTCGCGAATTCGCGAATATGCGATATTCGCGAATAATATTCGAATTGCGAATATTCGCGAGCAACACTATTTTCAAAAGCTAAATGTGACTCCTTCTCTTCTGAGCATTGTAGTTTGCCCGCAAAGCAATTTACGTCCTAACATGGGGTATTTCCATACTCAGAAGAGATGGGGTTACAAATTTTGGGGGGCATTTTGCCCTATTATCCCTTGTATAAAAAAAAAATTTGAGGGAAAACTAGCATTTTAGTGAAAAAAATGCCATGTGGGTTTTTTTTTTTGCGAGTGTAAAAAATGAAGATTTTGAATTTTCTCCTTCAATTTGCTGCTATTCCTGTGAAACACCTAAAGGGTTAACAAACCTTTTGAATGTCATTTTGAATACTTTGAGGGGTGCAGTTTTTATAATGGGGTCATTTGTGGGGTATTTCTAATAAAAAAGGCCCTTCAAATCCAGTTCAAAACAGAACTGGTCCCTGAAAAATTTCGATTTTGAAAATTTTGTGAAAAATTGGAAAATTGCTGCTATACTTAGAAGCCCTCTGGCGTCTTCCAAAAGTAAAAACATGTCAACTTTATGATGGAAACATAAAGTAGACATATTGTATATGTGAATCAATATATAATGTATTTGGAATATTCATTTTCCTTATAAGCAGAGAGCTTCAAAGTAAAAAAAAAAAATGCAAAATTTTCAATTTTTTCATCAAATTTTGGAATTTTTCATCAAGAAATGATGCAAGTATCGACAAAATTTTACCACTAACATAAAGTAGAATATGTCATGAAAAAACAGTCTCGCAATCAGAATGAAAGGTAAAAGCATCCCAGAGTTATTAATGTTTAAAGTGACAGTGGTCAGATGTGCAAAAAATGGCCGTGTCCTACAGTGAAAATTGGCTGGGTCCTTAAGGGGTTAAAGGGGTACTCCGGGGTCCAAAATGTTCAGAACGCTCGGAGCCGGAGGCCGTGATGTCATGGCCACGCCCCCTCCCTTCATGCCTATAGACATGGAGGGGGCTTGGTGTGATGTCACAAGGGGGCGTGGCCGTGATGTCACACCACTGCCACAGGAACCTGGCCAAGTGCTGCAGGAGATCTTGAGGAGCCCCAGCAGCAGGACCCCCATGATCAGACATCTTATCCCCTATCATTTGGATAGGGGATAATATGTCTAGCAGCGGAGTACCCCTTTAAATAAATCATTGCAAAAAATATGGCTGGTGGCATGTTAACCATAAAAAAAATTTGAAATACTCACCACCTAATAATGCTATTTAGACAATGTTCACAAGGCAGAATATATGCGGAATGTTAGCCTGGAAAACACCGGCAGACATTCCGCAACAAGCATAAGACCACTCGGAAATATGTGGATTGCGAGGCTGGAATTAGAATTTTTGCAGCAGATGTTTTGGCTGCAGAAGTTTTGCTTTGTGCATGACGCAGAATACCATTGAAAGCAGAATTTTTCTGCCAGATTTTGCTAGAAAATTATGTCGTGTGAACATGGTTTAATAATCGGCTATAGGGACTTAAAAAGTGTTAAAAAATAAGTGCAAAAAATAAGTTTTCATACCCCTCTTTTGAGGAGGAAAAAATGAACTTTTCATGTGTCAAATTTTCATGTGTCCTAAAACCACTAAACATGTATGAATAGTGTCATAATTCTATTAGGCTTTTCTGTTACTAAATATGATTTAAAGCATTTACTGACATAACAAAGGAGGTTTTCTTGCAGGCTAGCTGCTTTTCTACTTATTTATAGTCAGCCCACAGCTAGTCCAACTGTGATCTTAAAGGGGTTCTCCACCATAAGGTGATGTTAGTACGTACCTGGCAGACAGTAATGGACATGCTTAGGAAGGATCTGCGCTTGTCTTGGGTATAAATGGCTATGCTGTGAGATTACCATAACACTGTGGCTAGCTTTTTGTGAACTGGTATTTCCTGTTTGATTTTTAAACCGGTAGGTGATTTCAGCCTATATATCCACCTCGCCTATTCCCTGAGGAGGGCTTTGTCAATATTGCCCTTCCTCGGTCCTAAAGTTAGTTGACATATTTCCCAAAACCTTTTCTCTGCCTCCATGTACCGATGCATGTGTCTTGACACAGATGTGTCCGCTCTAGTTCTTATGTTACTAAGATGTTGACCTATTCTTCGCCTGAATGGCTGTGTGGTCTTGCCCACATATGTTTCAGGCATCCACAGCATGCAACATAGACAATGTTTTGCAAGAGCAACTGTCCAGAGCAAATCCCCATAGCAAACCTCTCCTGCTCTGGAAAGTTCCTGACATGGACAGAGGTGTCAGCAGAGAGCACTGTGGTCAGACAGAAGAGAACAACTCCACTTCCTCTGTAGTATACTGCAGCTCATAAGTACTGGAAGATTTTTAAATAGAAGTAATTAACAAATTTGTTTAACTTTCTGGCGCCAGTTGATTTTAATAAGATTGTTTTCCACCGGAGCCGGAGAACCCCTTTAAGGGTATATTAAGATGTATTTTTGCTGCAGATCTGATGCAGATTTTGGCAAAATCTGCTACAGCAAATCTGCAACGAATTTGCAGCAGAAAATCTGCACGTGTAAATGTACCCTTAGGAGTTTTTGAAAGTTTTAAAGAATGTAAGAAATCTATGGCCTCAGTGTTTTCCTGTTGCATGTATGACAAATGACTTAGGCCAGTGGTTGGCTACTACATTTTTAAAACTACTGATCTGTAGTGCTCTGAACTTTATACCCTATCTGAAGGATAGGGGATACGTTTTAGATCGCTGGGGGTCCGAGTTCACTACAGATCTCCTTTAAGATTATGGCTTGTAGTGTGGCAGACAGCATGTACCTAGCAGCCGGTTTGTCTCAGTAAGAAGCCCTTTTTACTCTGTTCTTATCATATGAAATTGGTATTTGCATTACCAATTTGTATGAAGTACCTCAAAAGTAACATCAAAATAGACAATAAATACAATCACAACTATATACTTATGCATCACTAAAAGGAACTGGGCTTACATTGAGAAGGGTAAGTATAGCAGTATAGGAATATTTCAGCTGTATTTGTATTACTTTCTTTCATCTTCCATTACTGATAGTGATTGTTTATGCGGCTTCAGGAGCTGAATCTAAAGGCTTTAATGTAGGCTGCTAGTCTAACCAAGCTTTGTGCCACTTGACGGATCCTTTCACCCACTTCAAATGCCGCTTTCTCTGCACTCATTTAATTACATTCAGGCAATAAAAACTAATGAAGGCACTTGGAAAAAGTCATAAAACTTTATATGGTCAGGAGATAAGATTACCAGGATGATTGATTATATGTGTCACTTGCTACTTGAGGTCTATAGATTAAATGGGCTCTGTCCCCAACTTTATCTTTGATATGTTTTAGTACTTATGTACTACAACATATCTCTAATATATTGTCATTATATATTTTTTGATTATCGGGGTGAAATTTACGTTTAAAAACCGGCCACTAGGGGTCACCCCTGCAGCCTGGCGTGACGTCATGCCTGAAAAAGGACTGATTTTGGCCTGGCAATCAGTCCTTTTTCAATCAGACAGGCGGGAGGGAGCGCATTGGCTCCCCGGCCACTGGCTGAGAGGCCACTCCTCCCGCACATGTCGTTGCCGCCGCTGTCCCTGCACGCCCACTGCCGGTATCATAACAGAGGGAACGGGGTATGCGGGGCGGGGGGTTTGTGATGGAGGGAACGGGATATGCGGGCGGGGGGGGGGGGGGGTGTTGTGATGGAGGGAACGGGATATGCAGGCGGGCGGGGGGGGTTGTGATGGAGGGAATGGGGTGATGGATTGAATGGGGTATGGGGGTTTGAAGGAGGGAACGGGCTAGCGCCGTAGTGCTGCATGGCACTAACTTATAGTTTATTTACACAGGGTGCCTCCAGCTGTTTCACTACTACAACTCCCAGCATGCCCTGACAGACAATAGATGTCAGGGCAAGCTGGGAGTTGTAGTGGTGAAACAGCTGGAGGCACCCTGTGTAGATAAACTAAGGGCGGAAGTGTTGTCCCCAGCAGGCATCAGTGACGTGGTGCCTGCTGGGGAAGTCTGCCTGGTAGCGAGCACACTGCCAGGCAGACAAAAAGTTATTTTTAATATAATAAAAACAAAAATTAAAAGCAGGGAGGGGGTTAGGGATAGATTGGCAATAGGCAGGGACAGAAAAAAAAATAGGATGGTGGGAGCTACCCTTTAAGTGTTTTTCCACTTATTCTTCATATGTGACCATGATATGTTGTTTACCTTAGTGCTTTACCAATCGGAGATCCTGGCACAACAGATGTCAATATGGTAGGACACATATCCAAAATGCTGTTAAGCATTGTCTATATAGCTGCTCACATGAATAACATGTAACAGGTTAAAAGACCATAAAAAAGGAAGAAAGTGGAGCATCGGACCACGCCCAGGAGTGCGCCTAACTTTTCTCTATGTTTTCTGCTTTTATCCCGTCCCAGGATGCAAAAACTGAACTCTGCTACAAGAGGGTACCAGCTTGCTTCCCAAGTGTAGTCATGGTGTCGGTATTGTCTGGTCCAACAAATCCAAAGGTACTGGTGCACCAAAGGGTCGCTAAAGTAGGCATAGTCAACAATTCATGTCAAGGACTGTAGAGTCAGCATAGTACATAGGGATCAGGCAGAATTGTCAACAAGAATAGGCACTTAAAGCATACCTGTCTCTATTACCCAAATTTCACTAAAAATAGCATATTACAGCTGCTCAATTTCTTTTCCATCTCTTGCCTGTACTTTGTGACTTCTCCCACTCCCTCATCCTGCTGACTCACTGGTCTGGAGAGCCTGGCAGCCCTGCTCTGTAACCCTTTCCTCTCTGGATTTATGCTGTATATATACACATATACACAAACACAGAGACACACACACAATGATTATTGGGGATTACCTGTACTCTACCAAAGACAATATGGTGAGTGTATAACTTAGGTCTTCCTAGGTCATTCATGTATGTTATTCTTTGTGTGCAGTCCTTTAATTCTGGGACTTGTAGTTTTTGAATAGTTTTTGAGTTACAGTGTTTGGATAACTCTTTTTTTTACAGAAGTGTTGCTGTAGGCTGTGTGCCTACAGCTTTTGCAGAACTACAACTCCCACAATTCCCAGACATCCTTAGACTGTCCTGGCATGCTTGGAGTTGTAGTTTCGCAACAGCTGGGTGCACATGTTTGGTAAAACTCTGTGTTACAGTAGTGTTGCTGTAGGCTGTGTTCCTCTTGCAGCCTTTTCCATTAGCCATTTCGTGTCCATGACCCTTGGACACACTCATGATGCTGTGGGACTCATCAGTGTCCCAGGAGGTTCATCAAATAAAGAGGAATGAAAGCCAGCCACTCACCATCTCTTGTCTTCAGGATTTCTTTATTCAATATACTCCCAATACATGCTGGCGAGAGGGACAGACACCGGTGGGGGGGTACAGATAGGCAACAAGCTCCGTTTTGCACTGTCTTGTGCTTCATCCGGCCATACAACCTTCTCTGAATCAGCGCATCATATATACAGGTAAGCTCTACAGGTGATCACTCACTTCAGGTTACACCCACACACGTGACGGTCAACTTTAAAAATGAGTAGCTGGAGGCTCAAAAACACACCGCTATGTCTGTTCTATCATTTAACCCTAGAGGGCCTGTTGCATTGGACCTAATTATCCAATGCAATTCTCATGTTCATGTGTCCCAGGAGGTATGGCAACCCCGAGTGGTGGGATTTTCAAAGGCAGTTTTCTTTAACCCCTTAAGGACCAAGGGTGTACCCGTACACCCTGAGTCCGCTCCCGTTCTATAACACGGGGCCAATGGCGTGGTCCACGTCATAGCGGTTTTGGCACGGCCTATAACAATGGCCGGGACCCGTGGCTAATAGCGCATGGCACTGATTGCGGTGCCATGCGCTATTAATACTTTATATGCGGCATTCAAATTTGATCGCCGCGTCTAAAGTGAAACTAAACTACCCCCGGCTAGCTCAGCAGGCTGTTCGGGATTGCCGCGGCATCCCGAACAGCTGTAGGACAGCAGGAGGGTCCTCTTACCTGCCTCCTGTTGTCCGATCGCCAAATGACTGCTCAGTGCCTGAGATCCAGGCATGAGCAGTCAAGCGGCAGAATCATCGATCAATGGTTTCCTATTGATCAATGTAAAAGATCAGTGTGTGCAGTGTTATAGCCTCCTATGGGAGCTATTACATTGCAAAAAAAAAAAGTTAGATCATTTAACCCCTTCCCTTATGAAAGTTTGAATCGCCCCCCTTTTCCCATTTAAAAAAAAAAAACATTGTAAATAAAAATAAATATGTGGTATCACTGCGTGCAGAAATGTCCAAATTATAAAAATATATAATTAATTAAGCCGCACAGTCAATGGCGTACGCACAAAAAAATTCCAAAGTCCAAAATAGTGTATTTTTGGTCACTTTTTATATCATGAAAAAATGAATAAAAAGCTATCAAAATGTCCGATCAATACAAAAATGGTACCGCTAAAAACTTCAGATCACGGTGCAAAAAATAGCCCTCATATCACCCCATACACGGAAAAATAAAAAAGTTTTAGGGGTGAGAAGATGAAAATTTTAAACGTATAAATTTTCCTTCATGTAGTTATGATTTTTCCAGAAGACAAAATCAAACCTATATAAGTAGGATATCATTTTAACCATATGGACCTACATAATAAAGAGAAAGTGTAATTGTTACCGAAAAATGTACAGCGTAAAAACAGAAGCCCCCAAAAGTTACAAAAGGGTGTGTTTTTTTCAATTTTGTCGCACAATGATTTTTTTTTTCCGTATCGTCGTAGATTTTTGGGTAAAATGACTGATGTCACTACAAAGCATAATAGGTGGCGCAAAAAATAAGCCATAATATGGATGTTTTGGTGCAAAATTTAAAGAGTTATGATTTTTTAAAGGTAAGGAGGAAAAAATGAAAGTGTAAAAACAGAAAAAACCCTGGTCCTTAAGGGGTTAAAGGAAAACTGCCAGCTTGCTTCCCCCGCACTAACTAGCGGTACTTGCTGATAGTGCGGGGGACACTGATCAGTTTGATGCTTACTGCGCCCGGATCTGCCAGGCCGTTCTGCCGATATCTTCATTTTTCCCTATATACTAATGAAGTGCTAACTGGCACAGACGGCGTTAACTGGCACTATGACGTCACTGCCGCCGGCTACAGCGCCATCAAGCTCCTCAATATTCCTCCCCTCCCTCTGCCTCCGAGGGGAGGAATATTGATGAGATGGGCGGCGCTGCGGCCGGCGGCAATGAGGTCAGAGTGCCAGTTACCTTGCCTGTGCCAGTTAGCACTTCATTAGCATATAGGGAAAAACGAAGATATTGGCAGAATGGCCGAGCGGATTCGGGCACAGTAAGCATCAATCAGTCAGTACCACTGGTTAGTGCAGGGGGAGAAAGCTGACAGTTTTCCTTTAACCCCTTAAGGACTGAGCCCTTTTTTGCAATTCTGACCACTGTCACTTTAAGCATTAATAATTCTGAGATGCTTTTACGGATTATTCTGATTCTGAGATTGTTTTTTCGTGACATATTCTACTTTATTTTAGTGGTAAATTTTCATCATTACTTGCATCCTTTCTTTCATTACTTGCACCCTTCATGAAAATTTAGCATTTTTCTAACTTTGAAACTCTCTGCTTGTAAGGAAAATTGATATTCCAAATAAATTTTATATTGATTCACAAATACAGTATGTCTACTTTATGTTGGAATCATAAAATAGACATTTTAACTTATTGAAAAAATTAGAGGGCTTCAAAATTTTCATGAAAATTGCAAAATCTGAAGTGACAGATGTTACAGAACTACAACTCCCAGCATGCCTGTGAAGTCTAGGCATGCTGAAAGTTGTAGTTTGGCAACATCTGGAGGGCTACCGTTTGGGCGCCAAACTGTAATCCTCCAGATGTTGCAAAACTACAATGCCCAGCATGCCCAGGCAGCCTTTGGCTGTTATTGGTCAGAATTCATTTCTGACTAATGGCAGGGGATAGGAGGAGATCGCACCACTGCGACCTCGCTCCTATCCCTCAGGATGATCTGGGCTGCGATCGCCGACATGGGGGGGGGGGGGGGGGTCTCAGGACCTCCCTCGAATGATTTCAGCAGACATCCCGGTATGGTCCCCAACCGGCTAGCGGCGGGGACCAGAATTCCCACGGGCGTATCCATACGCCCTCAGTCCTTAAGGACTTTAAAACGGGGGCGTATGGATACGCACGCCGTCCTTAAGAGGTTAATAAAACGTGAAAAAGTTTTAAAGAAATAGATTGGAAAAACTATTGTTTTGTCAAGATGTACAACATCTAAATTTTTTTTATATCTGACTGTGCCCATTTAAGAAAACCAGAAAGAAATACCCCCGGGAGGAGAATTACACTGGCAGTGCATGGAGCAAGGGAGGTGGGGCATTCCCCTGCGGAGCAAAAACCCACTTAAGTCCAGTCCACGTTCTCTTTATTATGGCCTACTGGCTCGCCACTTGCATGCACCTTCCCTGTTTGATTTATAACCACTGTAAAGGACTTGGGCTGGACTTACCTGGGCTCTTGCCATACTTGAAGATGCCCCCTGGGCTTTTGATCTTCATTTGCATTATAACATAATAAAATGCTATGGAGATAATAAAAGGTATGCCCAGAAATTTGATGACTAGCCACATGAGTTTTTACAAACCACAATTTTTACATAACAGAAAAGGACAGCATGAATTTTAGGGCATGATCAGGATCTGCAGAATGTCCTACATGTCGCAGATTTTTGGTGGATTTTTGCCACATAGTTTAATTTTGCAATGCAAAGTCTGTAATGTTAGTTTACTATAGAATACTGGCACCTTTTGCATTCATATTATGCCAAATGTCCTGGCCCAACCATGGGTCCATTGCCCCAAGCTAACAGCATCCCTATAATGCTTCAGATTGTTAGATTCAGGGTTGAGCCAAGACATGTGTACGTAACACAGGCACTAAAAATGTGCCTTAGGCGTGCTTCAGATACACTTTTTTTTTGGTTGTTTTATTTGGTGGGTGGGGGGGGGGGGGGGTCTGAAGAAATGCCACAAAAATCTGCCCATTCTTCATAATGCAGTTTTTTGCCATTTTTTCATGGAAAAGGGTGTTTTAGTATAGCCATTTTTTTATGTGGAAGTTTTTAACCTGTGTTTTTTGAGATTTTTTGATCATGTGACTCAAGAAATTGTACTGAAGAATGTAAAGGGAAAACACACTTAACACATACATTTTTGTAGGCATTTTTTTCAATTTACAGCAGTCCATGGGGGGCAGAGGGACACGATGATCTGGTCGGAAAAAAAAAAACTGCATAGTCGATAACAAGCAGGAGACCAAAATCTGAGATTTTGACCAGACTAAATGTGTTCTGGCCAAGAAGGGAGACCCCTGGTGGCAAGAAGTGTTTTTTTTTTATGGAAGCCAATTACAAAAGTAATTTATTTGGCATAAGGAATCAAATATAAAAAATCATGTTTTATGACAATGCCTATTTAAATGCTAAAGATTTTTGACTAGATAGTTATGAGAACGGCTATAAGAAGCACAAAATAGTAAACATTTATGTGCTAGAAGAGGAAATTATACAAGGAGGAATGATACTTTTTAATCTTTCTTGTGTGCAGAAAATGTGCAGGAATTTAGCAATAATTTCAGGAATAACTTGAAGGTGCAGTCTTGTTTTTGAAATTAAAAAAATTGCTGAGAATTTGTAGGCTTTTTAAAAGCACTGTACTGCAGGTCATAGCCTAAAATACACCTTCTGTGCAATACTAACACATCACACCTTTATCTCTCACTCACTGTAAACCTGTTTCATCACAATGTGAGAGCCAAATGTACAAGCAAACTGTGATTTTCTAAGGAAAACTAAGAAAAGAGATGAGTCACTATAACACAAGCAAAATGTTCCAAATTCCATATCTAATCTTAATTTATCTTATTCTTTAACATTATGTCCTATAAGTATGATTAATGGATCACAACAAAGATGTTGTAGATGGTGTGATACGGTATCCACATATTTTACCAAGGTATATGGATAGGTATAAGAAGGGGGAGAAGTGAAATAAAACTTAACTTTTATTAAATGCTGTTAAGAAGCATATATATAGTGAATAATGTACTCCCCTGATCAATAGAGACGCAGATAAGACTCACAGTTAGCATATAATAAAATATACTGCCAAAAACATGTAGCAAATATCGCTGTATATCAACCAAATAGGACCAATCACAGTCCCCATACAGTTTTTAATGGCCATATGTCAGGATCTAGCATTCGGACCATACACAATACCCTACGCATTTCAGTTCCCCGAGTTGGTGACCTCATCAGGGGCCCTCCACAATGTGTGTAGAAAACAAGTTAGGACAGTGTATCCATATAGTCTGTCCTACATTACATATAGGTCATAGATGCCAATTTCTTGGGGCTGCCTATACAGTTACAACCCCAAATGCAATAATGACAGTACAAATAAACTGTGGCACCACATCTTAATATAGTTTTATGGCACGGCTGATCTCAGGACATAATCCGGTGATTCAGTTACAGCGTCCTGGCAGATTCTCCCAGTGCGCACCCGCAGTGGCGGGGAGCCGTGTGATACTGCCAGCTGCTGGTGCACATGTGAGGATACCAGGTTTTTAGGAAGCACATATCCAATCCATAAAAAGCTGAGTGAGATATGGGGAATACAGGAAATACCTGGCAAGGTGTATCAGAACCCTGTTTCAATTCTATAGTCAACCCTACCTACTCCTGTTTGTTAGGACTTTTTCTTAGTCCTGTTATCGGGCCTGAATTATAATTCAAGGATAAAAGGCAGGTTTGTAGTGGGGCCTTTCACCCCTTTCCTGGACCACCCCAAGATTTCAGGTTAGCCCAGATCACCACAGATGCTAAATACAACTTGTCACTGGGTCCTAAAGCTCTTGTCTGGTGAAAATTTGTATTAAAAGGGGTTGTCCCACCAATTTTAATATATGTAATTTTATAGTGCTTGCTGAGACAACAATATTACCCAATACTTTTAATACTTTTTCTATTGCTTTGTTCAAAAGTCTCCTACCTGTAGCCCATGTGCCTGACTTGTTTTGAATGGTGTTGTCCTTGGTTACGGCCCACAGTGTTCCTGAGATGTTTAGGTCACGCGTGCTCAGTTGGTATTCCTGTTCCCCATCCTTGTGAAGCATCACTCTCTCCTGCTTTCCTACACTGTCACTTCATTCTCCTGCTTTGTCAGTTTGCCTTACACTGAGTCCAACAGTCCACAGCCGTGAACAAGAGGGGGGAAGGGAGGGACCAGAATGTTATCCCCCTCCCCTTCTTCAATGTAGCTCACTATACAATATCAGGCTGCCGGACTGTTGGATGGAGGGTCAGGCAAACTGACAGAGCAGGAAAGAAGTGCTGCATAGGGACAGAGAACAGGAAACCCAACTGAAAATGAGCCAATATTCTAAGGAACGGTGTGGGACGTAATCAAGGACAACAAGATTCATAACAAAGCAGACACATGGGCTACAGGAAGGGGAGTAACATTTGAACAAGGCAATTGAAAAAAATGCAGTATTGGGTATTGTTGTCTCAGCAAGCATTATATATAATTACCTATCTTACAATTGGAGAGACAACCCCATTCACGAATGTGCCCAGACTGTCTAATAAAATATTAAAACTCACTTGAACTCACCATCCTCGCTCCCCATAGCCTCCAGTATCAGGGCACCCCATCTGCGGCCAGTCACAGTGCTTGTAGCATCTGTAGCTGAGGTAACAGACAGTGCCACTCGCCAATCACTGGCTGAGACTGGCTACCAGTGATTGGCGCTGTGACGTCCTGCCTGCAAATTTGGCAGGGTCCGGAGAAAGCAAAGTTTAGCATAAACCAGCTGCAGACAGGGTGCCCTGTTATCAGAGGCTACGAGCTAGTGAGAAAGGTTAATTGAAGAGGTACTCTGGTGGAAAACCTTTTTTTTAAATCAACTGGTTCCAAAAAGTTAAACAGATTTGTAAATTACTTCTATTCAAAATTCTTAATCCTTCCAGTACTTATTAGCGGCTGTATACTACAGAGGAAATTCTTTTTTTTAATTTCTTTTCTGCCACGACCACAGTGCTCTCTGCTGACCTCTTTGTCCATTTTAGGAACTGTCAAGAGCAGCATGTTTGTTATGGGGATTTTTTCCTGCTCTGGACAGTTCCTAACATGGAGAGAGGTGTCAGCAGAAAGCACTGTGTTCGTGACAGAAAAGAAATCCAAAAAGAAAAGAATTTCCTCTGTAATATACAGTCACTAATAAGTACTGGAAGGATAAAGAATTTTTTATAGAAGTAATTTACAAATCTGTTTAACTTTCTGGCATCAGTTGATTTAAAAAAAAAAAAAAAGTTTTTCACTGGAGTACCAAGCTTTTTACTGTTTTATTAGGCAGGCTGGGCACATAAGATGAATACAAATTTCCACTGGGCAACTAGGTGAGAGGCTTTAAGGAAATTAAGATGAAATCCTGAGATCTGCTAGCCTCTCCTGGGACAATTGCCATTTCTGTGAGATAAAACATTAGAAGTCTATTTTGTCGGGTGGCTGGTAGTACCTGTATAGTAAGGGCAGTTAACACTTTTAGCTAGTGCTTAGACAAGCAGGTTTTGCTTTTTTGCCAGTGTTAATATGGCTGTATATTGTGTTTTGAATAAAGAGCAGGAAAAGCCCCGCCTTTATAATTCTCTGGCTGCTGTTTATTGCTACCGAGCTAAACGCCCATTATGTACATATATTATGTGTATGTGGGGCACCTATGGAAATTAATTGCACTGCTTTGCTAAAAGATGATCTATCATAGTGACAGACCTCTTTAACCCCTTAAGGACTCAGGGTTTTTCCGTTTTTGCACTTTCGTTTTTTCCTCCTTACCTTTTAAAAATCATAACACTTTCAATTTTCCACCTAAAAATCCATATTATGGCTTATTTTTTGCGTCGCCAATTCTACTTTGCAATTACATTAGTCATTTTACCCAAAAATGCACGGCGAAACAGAAAAAAAAATCATTGTGCGACAAAATAGAAGAAAAAACGCCATTTTGTAACTTTTTGGGGCTTCCGTTTCTACGCAGTGCATATTTCGGTAAAAATTACACCTTATCATTATTCTGTAGGTCCATACGGTTAAAATGGTACCCTAATTATATAGGTTTAATTTTGTCGTACTTCTGGAAAAAATCATAACTACATGCTGCAGGAAAATTTATACGTTTAAAAATGTCATCTTCTGACCCCTATAACTTTTTTATTTTTCCACGTTCAGGGGGGTATGAGGGCTCATTTTTTGCGCTGTGATCTGAAGTTTTTATCAGTATGATTTTTGTTTTGATTGGACTTTTTTATCACTTTTTATTAATTTTTTTATGGTATAAAAAGTGACCAAAAAT
The DNA here is from genome assembly GCF_029499605.1 of Hyla sarda. Taxonomy (NCBI): domain Eukaryota; kingdom Metazoa; phylum Chordata; class Amphibia; order Anura; family Hylidae; genus Hyla; species Hyla sarda. Next base: position 196,627,568 of record NC_079190.1, on the reverse strand, counting down.
GCGCTTTTTTTGACTTTGGAATTTTTTTACGCGTACGCCATTGACCTTGCGGTTTAATTAATGATATATTTTTATAGTTCGGACATTTACGCACGCGGTGATACTACATATGTTTATTTTTATTTATTTTTACACTGTTTTATTTTTTTTATGGGAAAAGGGGGGGTGATTTATTTTTTTTACATTTTTTTTGCAGTGTTATAGGTCCCATAGGGACCTATAACACTGCACACACTGATCTTTTACACAGATCACAGGCGTGTATTAACACGCCTGTGATCAGTGTTATCGGCGCTTGACTGCTCCTGCCTGGATCTCAGGCACGGAGCAGTCATTCGCCGATCGGACACCGAGGAGGCAGGTAGGGGCCCTCCCAGTGTCCTGTCAGCTGTTCGGGATGCCGCGATTTCACCACGGCGGTCCCGAACAGCCCGACTGAGCAGCCGGGTCACTTTCACTTTCACTTTAGAAGCGGCGGTCAGCTTTGACCGCCGCTTCTAAAGGGTTAATACCGCACATCGCCGCGATCGGCGATGTGTGGTATTAGCCGCGGGTCCCGGCCGTTGATGAGCGCCGGGACCGACGCGATATGATGCGGGATCGCGGCTCGATTCCGCTTCATACCGCGGGAGCCGGCGCAGGACGTAAATATACGTCCTGCGTCGTTAAGGGGTTAAAGGGGTATTCCAGGAATTTTTATTATTTGACTGTGCTACAGGGACGGTAAAGTTAGTGTAGTTCATAATATAGTGTCTGTACCTGTGTGTGACGGTGGTCTCACAATTCTTATGTGATTATCACCCCAGTATTTATTTTTAACAACATACAAAATTACTCAGGTCTTGGGATTTCCCAGGTTGCAGTGTGTTGAGACCTGACATCACTAGTCAAGTGATCAGAGGGAGTCTGTCTGCTTTAAAGGGTGAAGTGACCTCTGGGTGGGAGAGAGATCATTTTGCAACAGCTGTAGCCAACCTGGTTAGCTAACACTGATCTATTGCATTGAAGGGATCACAGGTATGTTTCAATGGCTGGGGTGGCTGAAGAGTGGGAGGGAGGAAAGTGACCTCATACTTACAAACTATGGAACTATGGGATGTGAAGTTTAAAGATTGAAATTCAACAGGAAATACCCAGTTCTTGCAGGTACGTACTACTAAAATCACCTTATGGTTGATAACCCTTTCATAGGGGTACTCCGGTGGAAAACTTTTTTTTATTTTTTTTATCAAATGGTGCCAGGAAGTTAAACAGATTTGTGAATTAGGTCCATTAAAAAAATCTTAATCCTTCCAGTACTTATTAGCTGCTAACTACTATAGAGGAAATGTTTTTCTTTTTGGAACACAGAGCTCTCTGCTGATATCTCTGTCCAGACCAGCATATGTTTGCTATGGGAATTTCCTCCTATTCTGGTCAGTTCCTAAAATGGACAGAGATGTCAGCAGAGAGCATTGTGGTCATGATGTCAGCAGACAGTTCTGTGTTCCAAAAAGAAAATAATTTCCTCTGTAGTATTCAGTAGCTGATAAGTACTGGAAGGATTATGATTTTTTAATAGAAGTAATTTACAAATCTGTTTAACTTTGTGGCACCAGTTGATTTAAAAAAAAAAGTTTTCCACCGGAGTACTCCTTTAAGTTCGAGTATTACTAGATAACCTCATTCAAACTGGTGGAACTCCTGCAGGTTTTGTTGTCTGCACTAGCTTCACCATTTTTTTTACGCACTTCCAGGGGGGCATGGGTTAGCAGATGCACTGCCTGGTGTGCTGAATTTATTACTTGCGCAACAATAATTTTTCAGCAACTATATTCCAGTGATCAGTTGGACCAGGAGTGTGTTTGCACCCTTTTTGGGATTATCCAGGGGCTTCCTGTCATTAGTGCAAATATATGAAGTGATGTGGGCAGCGTAGTCAATTTAGCACAGCAACTGGGAAAACCATATACATTACAGGTTTCGCATGGTGCAGAAATGTGCACTAATGATAAATTTACTCCTGTGTCTAGAAGAATAAAAACACAAAAACTAGCATTAGTCCAAAATATCTACATTTTAGTCATTTATGAATTTTGGCATTCAGCCAACCAAGTGTTACTTTCAAGACAGAAGCCATTAACAAACCATCATACTTGTGTGATCCCAGCCTAATAGAAATAGTTAATCTAGAGACTCAGACAAGTCCTATTTGAGATAATGCCTATAGTATATCAGCTCATAAAGTTGAGGTTTTTAGCTACTAAAAGGTTTTACTAATAGACAAGCAGAGCAAAACATTGAAAGTATGGGATAAATGTGTAACTTATTACTTACGCCATAATGCCTGAAAGGTGGAACATTTCTGCAGTTAAGTAGGACAAGTAGCTGTACAGGAAGACAAACAGCGGCTCAATCACACGGATATTGCGGGTGAATCGAGTGGTAAATGCAGCTACTAATCCAAAAATGATCCCAAATAAAACACCTCCTATTCCCACCACAAAGAAGTTTCCCACTCCAGACAGGACGTCCGTTGTTCCAATTGTTTTCATGACACAGAATGTTTTGAATAAATTATACAGCACCTAGAAGCAAACAGATAGACAGGTATTAAAGTTATTACAGCCTTCCATTTTATTTGTACATCCAGTATCTCACATGAGTGCACCTCTCATTTTTTCAAATTTTTGTACATTTTATTTCAATTTTTTTATGTAACAATACTGGAGAAATGCTCTACATAATGATAGCCTAGGTTAAAAGAAGATTTTAGAGACCCTGCAACTAAGCTGCAACACTACAGCAGTTTTACAGGACAAGTTCCATTCAGAACAGGCCTCGCCATGGTCGACCAAAAAAGTAGAGTGCATGTGCTCAGCATCATATCCTGAAGTTGTCTTTGGGAAGTAGATGTTTGAGTGCTGTCAGCATTGCTACAGAGGTTAAAGGGGTGGGGGGGTCAGCCTGTCAGTGCTCAGACGATATGCCACACACTGCATCAAATTGGTCTGCATGGCTGTAATCCCAAAAGGAAGCCTCTTCTAAACATGACGCACAAGAAAGCCCACAAGCACAAGCAGACTAAGGACATGGATTACTGGAACCATATTCTGTGGTCTGAGACCAATATAAACTTATTTGGTTCAAATGGTGTCAAGCGTGTGTGGCGGCAACCAGGTGAGGAGTAAGAAAATTAAGTGTGTTTTGCTTACAGTAAAGCAAAGTGGTGGCAGTGTCACCGTCTGGGCCAGCATAGTTGCTGGGATCTACAGTTCATTGAGGAAACCATAAATGCCAACATATAGTGTGACATACAAAAGCAGGGCATGGTCCCCTCTCTTCAGGAGACCAGGCTGCAAGGCAGTATTTTAACATGATAACTACCCTAAACACACCTCCAAGACAAACACTGCCTTGCTTAAGAAGCTGGGGTAAAGGTGATAGACTGGTTAAGTATGTCTCCAGACCTAAACTCTATTGAGCATCTGTGGGGCATCCTAAAATGGAAGGTGGGGGAGCGTAAGGTCTCTAATGTCCACCAGCTCCTTGATGTTGTGCTTCATGATGGAGGAGTCGAAGAGGACTACAGTGACAACCTGTGAAGCTCGGTGAACTCCATGCCCGAGAGGCTTAAAGGGGTTCTCCACCATAATGTGATTTTAGTATGTACCTGGCAGGCAGTAATGGACATGCTTAAGAAGGATCTGCGCTTGTGTTGGGGCTAAATGGCTGTGTTGTGACATTACCATAACACTGTGGCTAGCTTTTTGTGAACTTGTATTTCCTGTTTGACTTTTTTTTTTACTACAAATCCCACAGTTCCATTTTCCTCCCTCCCACACATCAGCCACCCCACCCATTGAAACAAAACCTGTGGTTTTCAATCAGGGTGCCTACTGCTGTTGCATTAGTTGAAAATTGATCCCTCTCCCACCAAGCGATCCCTCCACCCATTGAAGCAGACAGGCTCCCTGTCATCAGCTGACTAGTGAGTCAGGTCTCGGCCGCATTGCAAGCTGGGAAAAATCTGAGACAGCAGTCATTTTGTATGCTGGTAAAAATAAATAGGTTAAAATCACAGAGGAATTGTGAGAAAACCGTCACACACAGGTACAGACACTATATTATGAACTACTCTAACTTAACAGCCCCTGTAGCATAGTCAAATAAAAAAAAAATCCTGGAATACTCCTTTAACCCCTTAAGGACATAGGGCGTATCCATACGCCCCCGTTTCCAAGTCCTTAAGGACCGAGGGCGTATGGATACGCCCTGAGCATTTCCGGCCCCCGCCGCTAGCCGGAGGGGAGCCGGGGCCGGATGCCTGCTGAAATCGTTCAGCAGGCATCCCGGCATATCGCCCAGGGGGGTCATTATGTCCCCCCATGTCGACGATTGCCGCAGATCGCTGGACAATTCAGTCCAGCGATCTGCGGCGGATTCAGGGTCAATCGGGTCTCCAGTGACCCGATGACCCGGAATTACTGGCTGATCAGGGCCGTCAGAGACGGCCCCGAACAGCCAGAGCCAGCAGGGGTGAGGTGGCACTGGTGCCACCTCACGATCGCCCTGATTCGTTGGCCGGTTTCCCGGCCGACCGATCAGGGCGCCTGCTGCGGGTGTCACTCCCGCAACCCGCTCCGCCCCTCTTCCGGAGGACGTGAGCGGGTGCGGGACGTGCACCCCGGGTGCTGGGGACCCCGATCCCCGGCGTCCCTGTTGGAATCGGGGCCCCAGGAGCGACGGCGGCGGCGAGGGACTGACCTGTGCAGCGGCATCGTGGAGCAGCAGCAGGAGGTGAGTGACAGCCTCCTGCTGTTGCTTAGCAACAGCCCCCAGCATGCAAAAAGGGCATGCTGGGAGCTGTAGTTATGCAACAGCAGGAGGCAGACCACCACAACTCCCAGCATGCCCTTATGGGCATGCTGGGACTTGTAGTTTTGCAACAGCTGGAGGCACATTCTTTCTATGGAAAAGTGTACCTTCAGCTGTTGTATAACTACAACTCCCAGCTTGCACAATCAGCTAAAGTGCATGCTGGGAGTTGTAGTGGTGCATCTGGTGGTTGCATAACTACAACTCCCAGCATGCCCGTTGGCTGTCGGTGACTGCTGAGAGTTGTAGTTTTGCAACAGCTGAAGGCACACTGAGTTAAGTAGCAAACAAGTGTGTCTCCAGCTGTTGCATAACTACAATCCCCAGCATCCCCAGCCAATGCAGTATGCCTCCGGCTGTTGCATAACTACAAGACCCAGCATGCTCTTCCGCTGTCCGTACATGCTGGGGGTTGTAGCTTTTGCAACAGCTGAAGGCACACTGGTTGCAAAACACTGAGTTTGTTACCAAACTCGGTGTTTCACAACCTGTGTCTCCAGCTGTTGCAAAACTACAACTCCCAGCATGCACTTATAGACCATATATGCTGGGAGTTGTAGTTTTGCAACAGCTGGATGTTTCTCCCCCCCCCCCCCCCCCCCCAATGTGAACGTACAGGGTACACTCACATGGGCGGAGGATTACAGTAAGTATCCGGCTGCAAGTTTGAGCTGCAGCAAATTTTCTGCCGCTGCTCAAACTGCCAGCGAGAAACTACTGTGAACCCCCGCCCGTGCGACTGTACCCTAAAAACACTACACTACACTAACACAAAATAAAATAAAAAGTAAAAAACACTACATATACAAATACCCCTACACAGCCCCCCTCCCCAATAAAAATGAAAAAACGTCTGGTACACCACTGTTTCCAAAACGGAGCCTACAGCGGTTGCAAAACTACAACTCCCAGCATGCACTGATAGACCGTACATGCTGGGAGTTGTAGTTTTGCAACAGCTGGATGTCCCCCCCCCCCCAATGTGAACGTACAGGGTACACTCACATGGGCGGAGGATTACAGTAAGTATCTGGCTGCAAGTTTGAGCTGCGGCAAATTTTCTGCTACAGCTCAAGCTGCCAGCGAGAAACTACTGTGAACCCCCGCCCGTGCGACTGTACCCTAAAAACACTACACTAACACAAAATAAAATAAAAAGTAAAAAACACTACATATACACATACCCCTACACAGACCCCCTCCCCTCCCCAATAAAAATGAAAAACGTCTGGTACGCCACTGTTTCCAGAACGGAGCCTCCAGCTGTTGCAAAACAACTACTCCCAGTATTGCCAGATAGCCACTGACTGTCTAGGCATGCTGGGAGTTTTACAACAGCTGGAGGCCCCCTGTTTGGGAATCACTGGCATAGAATACCCCTATGTCCACCCCTATGCAAGTCCCTAATTTAGGCCTCAAATGCGCATGGCGCTCTCACTTTGGAGCCCTGTCGTATTTCAAGGCAACAGTTTAGGGCCACATATGGGGTATCGCCGTACTCGGGAGAAATTGGGCTTCACATTTTGGGGGGCATTTTCTGCTATTACCCTTTTTAAAAATGTAAAATTTTTGGGAAAACAAGCATTTTAGGTTAAAAAAAATAATTTTTTTTTACATATACAAAAGTCATGAAACACCTGTGGGGTATAAAGGTTCACTTAACCCCTTGTTACGTTCCCCGAGGGGTCTAGTTTCCAAAATGGTATGCCATGTGTTTTTTTTTGCTGTCCTGGCACCATAGGGGCTTCCTAAATGCGGCATGCCCCCAGAGCAAAATTTGCTTTCAAAAAGCCAAATGTGACTCCTTCTCTTCTGAGACCTGTAGTGCGCCAGCAGAGCACTTTTCACCCCCATATGGGGTGTTTTCTGAATCGGGAGAAATTGGGCTTCAAATTTTGGGGGGTATTTTCTGCTATTACCCTTTTTAAAAATGTAAAATTTTTGGGAAACCAAGCATTTTAGGTAAACATTTTTTTATTTTTTTTACATATGCAAAAGTCGTGAAACACCTGTGGAGTATTAAGGTTCACTTTACCCCTTGTTACGTTCCCTGAGGGGTCTAGTTTCCAAAATGGTATGCCATGTGTGTTTTTTTTGCTGTCCTGGCACCATAGGGGCTTCCTAAAGGTGACATGCCCCCCAAAAACCATTTGTCGCTCCTTCCCTTCTGAGCCCTCTACTGCGCCCGCCGAACAATTAACATAGACATATGAGGTATGTGCTTACTCGAGAAAAATTGGGTTTCAAATACAAGTAAAAATTTTCTCCTTTTTACCCCTTTGAAAAAATTCAAAAATTGGGTCTACAAGAACATGCGAGTGTAAAAAATGAAGATTTAGAATTTTCTCCTTCACTTTGCTGCTATTCCTGTAAAACACCTAAAGGGTTAATACTCTTACTGAATGTCATTTTGAATACTTTAGGGGGTGTAGTTTTTATAATGGGGTCTTTTATGGGGTATTTCTAATATGAAGACCCTTCAAATCCACTTCAAAACTGAACTGATCCATGAAAAATAGCGAGTTTGTAAATTTTGTGAAAAATTTCAAAATTGCTGCTGAACTTTGAAGCCCTCTGGTGTCTTCCAAAAGTAAAAACTCATAAATTTTATGATGCAAACATAAAGTAGACATACTGTATATGTGAACTCAAAAAAAAATTATTTTGAATATCCATTTTCCTTACAAGCAGAGAGCTTCAAAGTTAGAAAAATGCAAAATTTTCATTTTTTTCATCAAATTTGGGGATTTTTCACAAAGAAAGGATGCAAGTTACCATAAAATTTTACCACTAAGTTAAAGTAGAATATGTCACGAAAAAACAATCTCGGAATCAGAATGATAACTAAAAGCATTCCAGAGTTATTAATGTTTAAAGTGACAGTGGTCAGAATTGCAAAAAACGCTCCAGTCCTTAAGGTGAAAAAGGGCTCGGTCCTTAAGGGGTTAAGGCAGTGCTGAAAAACAATGATGGCCACACAAAATATTGACACTTTTGGATCAATTTAGACATTTTCACTTAGGGTTGTACTCACTTTTGTTGACAAGGATTAGACCTTAACCTCTTAAGGACCCATGAAGTACCAGTACGTCATGAGTCTGCTCGCATTCTAAAACGCGGGGCGGGCCTGACCGGGACCCGTGGCTATTGCGGGTGCCGCAGGCTATTAACCCTTTAGATGGGGCATTCAAAGTTGAATGCCGAGTCTAAAGTGAAAGTAAAACCATGCCGGTTCGCTCAGGGAGCTGTTCGGGATCGCCCTGACATGAGCGGTCAAGCGGCAGAATCATTGATCAGTGGTTTCCTATCAGTATGTGCAGTGTTATAGCCCCCTATGGGAGCTATAATATTGCAAAAAAAAGTTTTAAAAAAAAGTGAATAAAGATCATTTACCACCTTCCCTAATAAAAGTTTGAATTACAAAAAAAAAAAAACAGTGTAAATAAAAATAACCATGTGGTATCACCGCGTGCGGAAATGTCCGAATTATAAAAATATATTGTTTATTAAACCGCACGGTCAATGGCGTACGTGCAAAAAAATTCAATCAATAAGTCCTATCAATGCAAAAATGTCACCGATAAAAACGTCAGAAGTACGACAAAATCAAACCTATATAAGTAGGGCATCATTTTAATCGCATGGACCTACAGAATAAAGAGAAAGTGTAATTGTTACCGAAAAATGTACTGCGTAGAAACAGAAGCCCTCAAAAGTTACAAAATGGCGTTTAGTTTTTTTCAATTTTGTCTCACAATGATTTTTTTTTCCATTTCACCGTAGATTCTTGGGTAAAAAGACTGACGTCATTTCAAAGTAGAATTGGTGGCGCAAAAAATAAGCCATCATATGGATTTTTAGGTGCAAAATTGAATGTAATGATTTGTTAAAACGGAAAAATCCCTGGTCCTTAAGGGGTTAATAGCTGTGTGTTGAGTCATTTTGAGAAGACAGTAACATTAAACACTGTTATACAGGCTGTGCACTCACTACTTTACATTGTGGCAGAGTGTCATTTCTTCAGTGTTGTCACATGGAAAGATTTTTACAAAAATGGAAGGGGTGTACTATCCCTATGTGGAATACTGTATACTGTAAAGTTCACTCTGTATGAGATAAGATATTAACCAAAATTATATGGCACAGTTAAATAAGAAGTGTCAGATGACTTTTACACTAGTGTGTTCATTTTTGCATTATTTCTACCATTGCTCTGCTCCTAATAGTAGCACAACCAATAAAACAGCAGTGCTGAATCCCTTTTATTATGGCCACCAGTGATATCTGATGGACCCCACTCTCCATAATGCTGTAAGCTTCTTAATTATTCTCCATAATTCTGTAAGCTGAGCTTCAATATTTTGCCTCTCATTTTTTACACAATCTGCAAGAGTGGCTCCCAACAGAACTTCCGAAAGATGTGGACAATATCATTTTGACCCTGGAACTAAGTGCTTGTATTGCTATGCCTTTCCTGGAGTTAGTAGCGCACAATTGTATATAAAGCTGCTAATTCGCATTGAGGTTCTCAAGTCCCCCCTGTAGCGGTGTTTTGGTACTGCATTACCTTAAAGTTTTGAATGTGGTCTTATGACTCTGCTTTGTTTGTCTATCTGTCCATTTGTCTGTTTTCTGTATGGAGCTTCCTGATATGTGCTTTGGTTAACCCTTTGTGCCCTAAACTCTTCCCTGACTTCTGTACAGTGTTTATTTGTTTTGGACTCTTCTGATGCCCTTGCACTTAGTCCAGCATAGGGATCATCATCCAGTTGAGAGTTCGGCACCTAGGGAAAATTGTCAAATAGACACTATGGGTTGAGATTTATCAAAACCTGTCCAGAGGAAAAGTTGCTGAGTTGCCCATAGCAACCAGATTGTTTCTTTCCTTTTTGAAAAGGCCTCTGAAAAATGAAAGAAGCGATCTGATTGGTTGCTATGGGCTACTCAGCAACTTTTCTCCTGGACAGGTTTTGATAAATCTCCCCCTATATATTTAAAACATAGTGTGTGTATGCATGTGTGTATGTTCTAGCATCACTTCCAAATGTCTGAGGATGTTAGTTAGGGCTGGTTCACATCACATTTTCTCCCATACGGGAGCTCATACAGCAGGAGGGAGCTAAAACCTCGCGCTCCCGTATGCCTTCGTATGCGCTCCCGTATGTAATTCATTTCAATGAGCCATTTCAATTTTTGCGCTGTATGCACTTTTTCCCCGGACCTAAAACTGTGGTCAACCACGGTTTTAGGACCAGTTGTCAAAGCGCAAATGATGCAAAATTGAGCCGACTGGACAGAACGTTTCACTCCAGCCGGCTCATTGAAATGAATTACATACAGGAGCGCATAGAAAGGCATGTGGGAGTGCAAGGTTTTAACTCCCGCCTGCCATATGCGCTCCCGTATGGGAGAAAATGTGATGTGAACCAGCCCTTATATATATTAACTAAAAGTATAGAAAATTTTAATTAACCCTAACCGACCCCCATTTGCAAGGGTGGAGTTTTTTGCCTGAAGTCACATGCCAGTCTATAGGTAATGTATGTTCCAACATAAGTTTTAAACGGATGAGGATATTTCAATGAAACTTGGTACACATGTTTATTATATTTAAACCAAAAAATATAATCCATTTAAATCAACCATAATCTTCCCTATAGGCAATGGTAGGGATTTTTCTCTGAAGTATCATGCAAGTCTATAGGAATTCGGGTACATTTCTTGATTGCGTTAGTCTTAGGCTGCAGAGATTGCAGCCTGAGGCTCCAGGACTTTTAAACCCTTAAATGGGTACTCCACTGCTTAGCATTTGGAACTAGATGTTCCGAATGCTTAGAGCTGGCGCCGGGAGCTCGTGACATCATAGCCCCACCCCCTCATGACGTCACAGGCCGCCCCCTCAATGCAAGTCTATGGGAGGGGGCGTGACAGCTGTCACACTCCCTCCCATAGACTTGCATTGAAGCGACGGGGTGTTAAGTCATGAAGGTCGGGGCTATGACGTCACGAGCTCCCGATGCTGGCTCTAAGCATTCAGAACATCTTGTTCCAAACGCTGAACAGTGGAGTACCCATTTAAGGACTCAGCATTTCTCAGTTTTTGCATTTTCGTTTTTTCCTCTTTACATTTTAAAAATCATAACCCTTTCAATTTCCAATCTAAAAATCCATATGATGGCTTATTTTTTGTGCCACCAATTCTACTTTGTAATGACATCGGTAATTTTACCCAAAAATCTACGGCGAAACAAAAAAAATATATAATTGTGCAACAAAATTGAAGAAAAAAAACACCATTTTGTAAATTTTGTGGGCTTCCATTTCTACACAGTACATTTTTTGGTAAAAATTACACCTTCTCTTTATTCTGTAGATCCATATGATTAAAATGATACCCTACATATAAAGGTTTGAATTTGTCTTACTTCTGGAGGTCCATACGATTTCCACATATGGGGAATTTTTTGTGTCATGATCTGAAGTTTTTATCGGTATCATTTTTGTTTTGATCTGACTTTTTGATGGTAAAAATTTTTATGGTATAAAAAGTGACCAAAAATACACAATTTTGGACTTTTGAATTTTTTTACGTGTACGCCATTGACCGTGCGGTTTAATTAACAATATATTTTTATAATTTGGAGATTTACGCACACTGCGATATCACATATGTTTATATTTATTTTTATTTACATATTTTTTTTATGGGAAAAGGGGGGTGATTTAGACTTTTATTAGGGAAGGAGTTAAATTACATTTATTAACACTTTACTTCAATTTTTTTTGCAATGTTATAACCCCCCATAGGGGACTATAACATTGCACACACTGATTTCCGACACTGATCACTGCTATGCAATTGCATAGTATTGATCAGTGCTATTGCCGCTCGACTGCTCCTGCTTTGATCTAAGGCACGGAGCAGTCATTGGGCGATCGGACAGCGAGGAGGCAAGTAGGGACCCTCCTTGTGTCTGTACAGCTGATTGGGACAGTGCAGTTTCACCGTGGTGGTCCTGATCAGCCCGACTGAGCAGCCGTGAAGGTTTCATTTTTATTTCAGATCACTGTGTCAAATTGCCGTGTCTGAAGGGTTAATACCGGGCATTACCACGATCAGTGGTGTCCGGTAATAGCCGCGGGTCCCGGCCGTTGATGGCCGCCGGGATCGACCCGATATGATGTGGGGTCACCATGTGACCCTGCTGTGACGGATCCTAGAGTCACCCTACCTACTTGGATGGACTTTAGGACATCACTATTTGTACCCCTCAGTTGATGTTGTCCAGTGACTTAAAGCTCAGAGTTAAAATACTTTTATTTACTGTTTTCATACACTTTCTGCACACGGTCCACTTTCTGTGCACAATACACCTTTTTGCACATGGTCTACCTTTTGCACACTGTCCACCTCCTTTACACAAAACACCTTTTGCACATGGTTCACATTTTGCACATGGTCCACTTTTTGCACACAGTTCACCTTTTGTACAATACACTAATCCTACACATGCTTCTCCTTTTTGCACACAGTCCAACTTCTGCACACCTCCAACTTTTGCACTCAAGACACTGTATATGGGGAGCTAACCACCTTTATTGGATTATCTCCCAGACTCCCTGTCACCTGTATTGTCTTTACTGACCCTTCCCCCTGTGATGTCCTTCCTATAATAGAAGACACTTGTTCCACAATAAAGAGTTCTGATTTTATACCTGAAGACTGGTGTTGCCTGGTTCTTTGGGTACAAGGATGCAATAATCTCTAGTTCTACCTGGGGATATTGCCTGTGATAGGCTGGGGCTTGTCATCAGGAAGGAGAAGTCACTTTTGGCGGAGTCAGTCCGTCACACCTGCATTATATCATGGGAGCCAGCACAGGATGTAAATATACGTCCTGCCTTGTTAAGGGGTTAAACATCCTGATGACTCTATGGCAGACAAGTGCAGAGAATATTTAGATGGGATGGGATGGGATATGAGGTGGGGGATGGGATATGAGGGTGGGATATGAGAATGTGATATAAAGTCGGGATATGAGGATGTGATAGGCTATGAGGACAGGATATAAGATTAGGATATGAGGTCAGGATATGAGGACAAGTATGTCATTGTTGCTTTTTCTCTTACACAAGGTTTGGCTAGGAAGACCGGGCAATGCCAGGTACTCTGCTAGTAAATAACCTGAGACTGAGAATGACATTTGAACAAGGGACTTCATCAAGAAGTACAGTTACATAATACATGTACTGCATGTGAATAAGGTATCATTATTGTATACTGATCTCAAGACTCGTCTCACTTCCATTTTGGGTGAGGTATGTTAAGTAAAAAAGCAAAAGTGTTCAAACTGTCCAGAGCAGTAGAGGCTTGCTATGGTTTTGCTCTGGACAGTTCCTGATATGGACATAGGTGGCAGCTGAGAGCACTGGAGAGGCAGCTGTCTAACTGGAAAGATTACATGAATTCCTCTGGGGCAAGTGCATCAGGCCATGTAATAGAGCCCTTAGTGTGGTGTGATAAATAATAAACTGTACCGATAAGCTAGGCGGGATTTGCCTGGGCGCTAGGAGGGACCTGCCTGGGCAACTGCCTTTAATTTACCCCTAATTGGATTCTGGGCAAACAATGTGTGTCCCATTGTGAGTTCAGTACAAATGCACTGAATTACTTTTTTCCAAAACGTCTCTGTAAACTCTCATTATAATGAATTTTAACCTTCAGTCTTGCTCGGCACTGTATTTATACTGTGTATCAGCAAATAAAAGGGCTACCTCTAGCTTCCTTACTAGGACCTTATTGTAGATGCTAAATTGTAGTGATTTATTAGCAATAAGAATATGCTTGTGTCTTGCATTTTTGGTAAATTATTAACTTTGCTCCTGTTATAAAGTCTATACCTCCTGACTCATCAGCCAAAAGATGTTACCAAAGGGAAAACTTTTAATATGTCCGTGCTCATCACATCTGAGATTTGGAATCATTACTGTATTACCCATCTTTATTTGACCAGTGCGAGATACAGTCATAGCCGGAAATGTTGACACCCCCCGAAATTTTTCTAGAAAATGAAGTATCTCTCACAGAAAAGGATTGCAGTAACACATGTTTTGCTATAAACATGTTTATTCCCTTTGTGTGTATTGGAGCTAAACCAAAAAAGGGAGGAAAAAAGCAAATTGGGACATAATGTCACATCAAACTCCAAAAATGGGCTGGACACAATGCCTTAATATTTGGTTGCACAACCTTTGGAAAAAATAACTGAAATCAGTCACTTCCTATATCCATCAATAATCTTCTTATACCTCTCAGGCGGGATGTTGGACCACTCTTCGTTAGCAAACTGCTCCAGGTCTCTCTTATTGGAAGGTCGTCTTTTCCCAACAGCAATTTTAAGATCTCTCCACAGGTGTTCCATGGGATTTAGATCTGGACTCATTGCTGGCCACTTCAGAACTCTCCAGCGCTTTGTTGCCATCCATTTCTGGGTGCTTTTTGATGTATGTTTGGGGTCATTGTCCTGCTGGAAGACCCAAGATCTCGGACACAAACCCAGCTTTCTGACACTGGGCTGTACAGTGTAACCTAAATCCATTGGTAATCCTCAGATTTCATGATGCCTTGCACGCATTCAAGGCCCCCAGTGCCAGAGGCAGCAAAACAACCCCAAAACATCATTGAACCTCCACCATATATCACTGTAGGTACTGTGTTCATTGCTTTGTAGGCCTCATTCCATTTTCAGTAAACAGTAGAATGATGTGCTTTACCAAAAAGCTCTATCTTGGTCTCATCTGTCCACAAGACCTTTTCCCAGAAGGATTTTTGCTTACTCAAGTTAATTTTGGCAAAATGTAGTCTTGCTTTTTTATGTCTCTGTGTCAGGAGTGGGGTCCTCCTGGGTCTCCTGCCATAGTGTTTCATTTCATTTAAATGTCGATGGAGTTCACGCTGACACTGATGCTCCCTGAGCCTGCAGGACAGTTGGAATAGCTTTGGAACTTGTTTGGGGCTGCTTATCCACCATCTGGACTATCCTGCATTGACACCTTTTAATAAATTTTTCTCTTCCGTCCAAGCCCAAGGAGATTAGCTACAGTGCCATGGGTTGCAAACTTTTTTGACAATGTTGCACACTGTGGACAAAGGCAAATCTAGATCTCTGGAGATGGACTTGAAACCTTGAGATTGTTGATATTTTCCCACAATTTTGGTTCTTAAGTCCTCAGACAGTTCTCTTCTCCTCTTTCTGTTGTCCATGCTTAGTGTGACACACACAGACATACAATGCAAAGAATAAGTGAACTTCTCTCCTTTTTATCTGCTTACAGGTGTGATTTTTATATTGCCCACACCTGTTCCTTGCCCCAGGTGAGTTTAAGGAGCATCACATGCTTGAAACAATCTTATTTTTCCACAATTTTGAAAGGGTGCCAATAACTTTGTCTAATGTTTGGTGTGACATGTCCAATTTGCTTTTTTTCCTCCATTTTTTGCTTTAGTTCCAATACACATGAAGGGAATAAACATGTGTATAGCTAAACCTGTGTTACTGCAATCCTCTTCTGTGAGAAAAACTTTTTCTAGAAAAATTGAATTTACGGCCGTGACTGTATTTAACCTGGTAAGTAATGGTGGCGATGTTTTAAAAAAATAAAAATAAACACTTATTAAAAACATAAAACAAGGAGTTGTTGAAATCCAATGAAACCTTATATGTGTGAATGTAATTTTGACATATGAAAGTGATTACAATATGAGAACAAAATAATTTTTATGGGGGCAGTGTGAAGGGCCTATCCACTATATGATAGCACAGTGAGGCCTAACTATATGGGGGACACAGAGCGGCCTATCCAATACATAAGGACACAGAAAGGCATAATACATAAGGCCTAAACAAACTTATAAGTCACTGAAACTGTTTGTTCTACTGTTTTAGAAACTGTGCTTACTAAGTGTAAGAGATACCAACCAACTGGGTACCATTGTGCTGGATACCACTTAAGGTGACAGTAACCACTATGTGTGTTGGGCCTCTGCATGTGGAAGAAAAAAAGGTTTTCTGGTCTGCACCAAAAGTGACACTTTTACCACTGCCCGTACAAGTGTTTGCCCGTCCTTTTTTCCATGAAATATAATATTGTTTTCCTAACATATTTCAAAATAGTCTTAATAAAGTAAAACTATGTTTTTTTTTTTACAAAAATATAAGGTTTCATGTAGCTAGGTTGAAGTTTAAGTAATACGATATAATTATCAGTATGTGTGGAGGCAAATAACTAATACTGGACCTGTCCCAGAAGGGTTAAATGAAGTTTAAATAATTTAAAATTATTTCTCCCAAAAATCTGTGATTACACAAAAGACAAAATAATGCAAGAAAGGCAAGTGCTTGACTAACCAAAGTGCTTTCAAGATCCAGAACAAGAAGTCTATTGTTTGCCTCTGCTGTAGGCGCTCTACTTTACTCCGCATACCCGAATCCCTCTCACAAAGCATCAGGTCTAATTCCACAGTACAAGTAGACAGAGAAATGGAACTTCATATATTAGAAGAGATAACAATGTAAAAATAACCTGATGTGACTCCATAATGCTATGCAATGTTTAGAACGTACTGGAGATTTCCATGTCGACTTTTTTATTGCTGCAACATTTTTAAGCAAGAGAAAAGGGAATGAAAAAGTAATGAAAAACATTGCGAAAATTTAACATTTTTTCTTAAGGTTTTCTGTGGGAAATGACCCTAAAGCTATTCTCAAAGGTGGCAGAATTGTTGCAGAACTGACTGTTCAATTCATCCAAGTCATTCCTGTAAGATTTCGGTAATACATCTGCTACATGTGAGCATACATTAGTATGTGGCTTGTATGTCTATACCCTTCAGCTGGAAGGGCAGCAGCATTTATTGGTCTTATGAGTACGAGAAGTATCAGTGAACCACCTGTTCAATTTTATAGGGGTTATCCAGCTCCTAAAAATTACCTATCCTCAGAATAGTCCCTCAAAATTAGATCAGCACAGGTCTGATTTTTGGCAACCCTACCTAAACTACCTATCAAAACTACAGTACCCTCCCTCACCACTATAAATACTATGGTTCACTAATGCAACTTTATTACTCTCTCTCCTTTTTTGCTTTGAGTCTCTCTCCCTTCTTTAACCCCTTAAGCACACAGGGATTTTTTAAATACATTTTCTGCCGCACCAGGTGACACCAACTCAAGTGACATCACTGCATACACCTGATATAAACACTGTTGAGGCTGAAGCATTCTCATGAGCACCCTATCGCCTTGAAACATCAATATTAAATCACCTCTGCCGATAAGATGTCTTATCTGGAAGCGATGAAATCAATTTTTAAAAACTGAATAATTACCTTTAAAGTGTTTTTTCCCAGAAAGAAAGCAATACTACAAAGTGGTCACAATGCCTTAAGAATACAAAATATGGCATACTCACCAACCAGATCCCCCAACACTGATGTTGTAGTGATGCCGCATCTCCGCTGCTCACCACCTCCTGGTGATGTGCCGATGCATAGAAAATGCCTGGTCAGCCAGTAACTGGCTGAGGTTGTCATCCCTGCAAATAGTGATTGGCCAAACAGACATTTCCTGCATGTCGTGTGCATCATCAGAATGCAATGAGTATCAGGAACTCGGACACTGTCAAAATAACAGCAGCAAGGTATTGGGCAGATGAGTCTGCATTCTTTTTTCTTTTTTTTAAATTGGTATTTTTTTTTTTTATTAACCACTATCATAAAATAGAACAGATTATGAACAATTAAAAAAACAACAATCTATATAGAATTAGGCAATATGTCCTGTCCACAGGGCTTTCAAAGAACGGGGCCCAGCTCTCTGAGCTGAGCACTCTGGTCTCCACTGGCTAAGGTAGGACACTGCTATGGCCGATGGGCGTCAATGTGAATAGAGGATACATTTTTAAGAACTTGATAACCTCTTTAAGACTATACGCAAGGAAAATATCTTAATAGGCATTCTCTTTTTCATTACCGTATTTTTCGCCCTATAGGACGCACCGGCGTATAAGACGCACCCAATTTATAGGTGCAAAATCTAAGAAAATAAAGGTTTTGAACCCAATAGTGGTCTTCAACCTGCGGACCTCCAGATGTTGCAAAACTACAACTCCCAGCATGCCCGGACAGCCGTTGACTGTCCGGGCATGCTGGGAGTTGTAGTTTTGTAACATCTGGAGGTCCGCAGATTGAAGCCCACTGCAGGAGGAGGTAATACTCCCGTGTCCCCGCCGCTCCGGACCCGTCACCGCTGCCCTGGATGTCGCTCCATCGCTGTCGCCGTGTCCCCGTCGCTACGGAACGTCTCTGCTGCCGGCCGGGTATCCTTGCTCTCCGTCGCCGCCATCACGTCGTTACGCGACGACGTGATGACGAGGAAGGAGAGTGCCGGCCATACTTGGGATCCCTGAACGGAGAAGACACCGAGGAGGCAGGTAAGGTCCCCCCCCCCCCCCCGGTTTCCTGTAAGCACTAACCCGGCTATTCAGTCGGGCTGTTCGGGACCGCCGCTGTGACCACCGCGGCGGTCCCGAATAGCCCGACTGAACAGCCAGGTTAGTGTCACTTTCCCTTCAGACGTGGCGGTCAACTTTGATCTCCGCATCTAAAGGGTTAATACAGGGCATCACCGCGATCGGTGATGTCCTGTATTAGCCGCGGGTCCCGGCCGTTGATGGCCGCAGGGACCGCCGTGATAGGGGTGTATTCGCCGTATAAGACGCACCGACTTTTTCCCCCCAGTTTTGGGGAAGAAAAAGTGCGTCTTATACGGCGAAAAATACGGTATATATGTGAGTGATTCTTATATATTGTACTGCGGAATTCCTGTGCAGAGCGGAATTATGCACAGTGAACATAATGGGTCTTCTGCGAGACCCGTTGACACTGAGGAATTTCAGCAGCGGACAACTCCGCTGCTGAAATTGTTCCGCGCAAAGAAAGAAAATGTTAATTCTTTGTGCGGAAGTCCTGGAGCACTGCATAGCAGTCAATGGTGACGGCGCGGTGCCCCCTAAGTATTTTGGCGGTGGCTGCCAGATGGAGTCTCCACTCACAGAATTCTGCAAGCGGTGATTTTGCAATGTGAACGTACCCTAACATAGTGGAAGAAAAAGGTAACCAAAGAGAAAACACTGATGGCAGCCAAATGAAACTTCTTCATCTCCTCACGGTGAGTTTCAGTGTGAAGCAGGTAAGACTGGTTACAGGAAGCTCTGGCCAGCGTAATGGAAACAACCTCCTTGTAGTAATTGTATAGAGAAGAATGAGCTATTATTATCAACTATAGGTTTTTAGATTACCTTAAAGTTATTTTTATCCAGTTAGCAATAATATAGAAAATATCTGGTACTGATTCTAAGGTACAGTCTTTATTATAACCCAGAATTCCATTAACAATGTTGCTGGAAATTCTGCCATGTGAATAGGCCCTTATTCTTATCAATGTCAAGTGCCTCTATATATTGAGATATCTGCCACCATTTTAGAGTGAAGCAGAACAGTAAAGAAGCTGAGACATTTTCACAGCCCAGAAATGTGGTGAAAGCACTGAAAAAGTTCATCAACATAGTATCCAAGGGACAGGGCAGGAGCCTAGTAAGGAACAAGCAGAATCAGGTGAAGTATTGCAAGAACCATGCAGATAACCTAAGGAGCAGAGCAGGAACAGGGACCAAGAGCCAGACCAGAAAGCCTCCATGACTATCTCAGCATCAGCAGCTGGACACAGCTGGATCAGGTATTGTGCAGGATGAGAGACCTAGCTAGATTTAAATAGCTAGTCCTTCATGTACATAGTGCAGACACCTGTTCCACACAGCACAGGGTTATAGGAAAACTGTCATATGTTTTCTCCCGCACTAACCACAGGTACCGATGGAAAGTGCGGGAGACGCTGAACATTTTGAGTCCTACCTTGCCCGGATGCGCTGCGCCGTTCGCCCGTTATAGCAGTTTATCTGTATATTTAAATTAGCTGCTAACTGGCACAGGAGGGGTTACTGCCTTCATCTGGCACTGTGACGTAACCGCCGCCCGGCCCGCAGCACCGCCCAGCTAATGAATATTCATATAATGTCTTACACTCTCCTACTATATCCCGAAACGCAGAAGCGGTCTTCAGCACTGCTTCATTATATAGCTAATAGATGGTAGGCATGCCTACAACCTTACTCCAGCGCTGCTCCGGACTAATGAAGCAGCGCTGAAGACCGCTTCGGGTATAGTAGGAAATCCCGCACATGCGCAGTATCGGCCGGGATGAGAAGGAGAGTGTAAGACATTATATGAATATTCATTAGCCGGGCAGTGCTGCGGGCCAAGCGGCGGTTACATCACAGTGCCAGATGAAGGCAGTAACCCCGCCCGTGCCAGTTAGCAGCTAATTAAAATATACAGAAAAACTGCTGTAACGGGCGAACGGCGCAGCGCATCCGGGCAAGGTAGGAGTCAAAATGTTCAGCATCTCCCGCACTGTCCATGGGTAGGTGTGGATAGTGCGGGAGAAAACATATGGCAGTTTTCCATTTAAACATAATGCTGCATAGGAACAATTCTCAGGACCAGAGTTGAAGAATAAGACTGGGTTCACATATATCAGGCATCCGGCATAGTTTCCCTCCTGCGTGCACCGGATGGTTGGACGTGCCAGAGGGCACCGGACAGGGGAACGCAGCTTGCTACCTCCCCCTGTCCGCCATCTAGAAACAATGGATGCCGGATGCCATACAACTGCTGACAACTTGTCATCAGTTGTGGGATCAGTTCTGTCCAGATCTAGGCGGAGGTCACCTATGCCGGATTGCAGACATACAGTGGGGATCAAAAGTTTGGGCACCCCAGGTAAAAATTTGTATTAATGTGCATAAAGAAGCCAAGGAAAGATGGAAAAATTTCCAAAAGGCATCAAATTACAGATTAGACATTCTTACAATATGTCAACAAAAGTTAGATTTTATTTCCATCATTTACACTTTCAAAATAACAGAAAACAAAAAAATGGCGTCTGCAAAAGTTCGGGCACCCTGCAGAATTTATAGCATGCACTACCCCCTTTGCAGAGCTGAGACCTGCCAGTGTCATGGATTGTTCTCAATCATCATCTGGGAAGACCAGGTGATGTCAATCTCAAAGGTTTTAAATGCCCAGACTCATCTGACCTTGCCCCAACAATCAGCACCATGGGTTCTTCTAAGCAGTTGTCTAGAAATCTGAAACTGAAAATAGTTGATGCTCACAAAGCTGGAGAAAGCTATAAGAAGATAGCAAAACATTTTCAGATGTCAATATCCTCTGTACGGAATGTAATTAAGAATAGTGTTGAGCGGCATAGGCCATATTCGAATTCGCGAATATTCGTGAATATATGGACGAATATTCGTCTTATATTCGCTAAATTCGCAAATTCGTAATATTCGCGTTTTATTTTCGCATATGCGAAAATTAGCATATGCGAAAATGAGCGTATACAAAAATTTGCATAAGCGAAAATTCGCATATGTGAAAATTAGCGAAAATTCGCACGCCAGTCTCACACAGTAGTATTAGAGCCTTCTTTACACCACACAAGCTGGAAGCAGAGAGGGGTGATCACTGTGATGTGTACTGTGATAAAAAAAAAAATCAGCGTTTGAACTTTGCAAATGAACATATAGACAAGCCTGATGCATTTTGGAAACAAGTTCTGTGGACCGATGAGGTTAAAATTGAACTTTTTGGCTCGAATGAGCAAAGGTACGTTTGGAGAAGTAGGGGAACAGAATTTAATGAAAAGAACCTCTGTCCAACTGTTAAGCATGGGGGTGGATCAATCATACTTTGGGGTTGTATTGCAGCCAGTGGCACAGGGAACATCTCACGAGTAGAAGGAAAAATGGATTAAATAAAATTTCAGCAAATTTTGGATGCTAACTTGATGCCATCTGTGAAAAAGCTGAAGTTAAAGAGAGGATGGCTTCTACAAATGGATAATGGTCCTAAACACACCTCGAAATCCATGGGGGATTACATCAAGAGGCATAAACTGAAGGTTTTGCCATGGCCTTCACAATCTCCTGACCTCAACATAATTGAAAATCTATAGATAGACCTTAAAAGAGCAGTGGGTGACAGACAGTCCAGAAATCTCAAAGAACTGGAAGACTTTTGTTAGGAAGAATGGGCAAATATACCTCAAACAAGAATTGAAAGACTCTTGGCTGGCTAAAAAAAAGCGTTTACAAGCTGTGATACTTGCCAAAGGGGGCAGTACAAGATATTAACTCTGCAGGGTGCCCAAACGTTATTTTGAAAGTGTAAATGATGGAAATAAAATCTAACTTTTGTTGACATATTATAAGAATGTCTAATCTGTAATTTGATGCCTTTTGGAGATTTTTCCATCTTTCCTTGGCTTCTTTATGCACATTAATACACATTTTTACTTGGGGTGCCAAAACTTTTGATCACCACTGTATGTGAACCCAACCTTACTCATGAAAAAAAAAAATCACACGTCATGTGCTGAAACCCCCACCGATCGCTAGATACAGCCAGGCAAAGCGCACTGTAATGGAGCCTCCTGCTTTAGTCTTTGACAATCATCTATTGCCTATGCACGTTCTACACAGATATGACGTTGATTTCTCAATAGACTGTAATGAAGAAATCTGCGTCCATGAGGTATATGGTCTAATTTGAGGTTGCAGGATTAGTCACAAGGAGTTAACAATAAAAGTTTGAAGGAAATGAGAGCTTAACAAGGAAGCTTGCACAGCAGGAAACCAGAAAGGATTAGGTTGTACTGTGCCTTGGTGTATGAGGTAGAAATACAAGACAATTTATGATGAAAAAAGGCTTCCCTATTTACATTATAAGTAAAAAAAAAAAAGTTTAAAGTCCATTGTGCTATTACTTCGGTTGTATATTTACACAAATTCCCAAACTTTTTTTTTATTCTCGGGAATTTCCTTTATGTCTTTCATATATATTAAAATATAAAATGCTATCATGTTGAGAAAGAAGTTGTACTTGAATAGAAAAAGAATGGCTATTTCTTCCAAAAACAGCTGACACCTGTCCATTGGTTGTTAATGATATCACATCTCAGCTACCATGATGACAACACCACAAACACCACCTATGGATAAATGGGGCACTGTATTTGAGAGGAAAAATAGCCCTACAGAATCTCATACAGAGGTGGTCATGATGATAATTGTTATGCCAAGTTTATTTATTTATTTGTTTATTTTGCATTAAAGGGATACTCTGCTGGTCAGCGTTTGGAACAAACTGTTCAGAACGCTGGAGCTGGCACCGGGAGCTTGTGATGTCATACCCTGCCCCCTCATGACGGCTGCCACACCCCCTCCCATAGACTTGCATTGAGGGGGTGGGACATGACATCATGAGGGCTATGACGTCACAAGCTCCCGGCGACGGCTCCAGCGTTCGGAACAGTTTGATCCAAACGCTGAGCAGCGGAGTACCCCTTTAGGAACACAAGATAGCAAAGGTGCAGATGAAATAATTGGAATAAAATACCAAGATTTCGGCCTCTATGGTGATGGGAATGACTGTTGCAGGGAATATACTGCACCCCTATTCAAAACTCTTCTATTTCGTCTAGTACAGCAAACTAGTATCAGAATGCTGTCAAACTGCTCTTATGTTCACACGGCCAAAAAGGCACAGAATGTTGAGCCAGAAAACACAGGCAGACATTTCACACATTTGAATGTTCCAGTGGGCGCTTGGATCGCTTGGAAATGTGCTGATTAATAGACGGCAATTAATTTCCTAGCGGAATCCTCAGAAAGAATAGACATATCTATTCTTTCTGCGGACTTCGGAATCAGGGTCATTCCACCATGTGCACAGTGCAGCAGAATCCCATTGAAATCAATGTGACTCTGCTGCAGCAGAATTTCTGAGCAGAATATTTGTGTGGAATTCCGCTCGGAAATTCTGCCGTGTAAACATAGCCTCAGAGTAGTTAAATGCACTAGTATTGAGCCATTGAGTCATTCAATGACTAAATGCAGTGACCTCACAATCGGCGTTTTCCCATTGTTATGTTATTTATGTAATTGATCAGGTTATGTTATTTTCTCACATAACACGTTCTTCAGTGTAACTGGAGTGTTGGCAGATTTCTGCTGCTCTCTCTGT
This sequence comes from Hyla sarda, assembly GCF_029499605.1. Taxonomy (NCBI): domain Eukaryota; kingdom Metazoa; phylum Chordata; class Amphibia; order Anura; family Hylidae; genus Hyla; species Hyla sarda. The sequence continues at coordinate 196,603,504 of NC_079190.1, read as the reverse complement.
AAGAGTAATAAAATTAATAATAATACAGCTGATATTTGCCTTTTAACACTGGGTCTCTCTTGATTTCCTGTGACAGGGTGCACACGGATGAGACTTTCTGGGATGCAGCTAGTCAGCAATGAGTCGGGTAACAGCTGTTGCGCGTGCGGGTCTGACGAAACGTGCTGAGGCACGCGCAACAGCTGTTACCCGGCTCATTGCTGACTAGATGCATCCCTGAAAGTCTCCTCTGTGTGCACCCCGTCAGCAATGAGCCAGGTAACAGCTTTTGCGCGTGCCTCAGCACGCTTCGTCAGACCCGCACACGCAACAGCTGTTACCCGGCTCATTGCTGACTACCTGCATCCCAGAAAGTCTCGTCCGTGTGCACCCCGTCATACCGCATCTTCAATAAAGATATCGTGACACTGCTATCCTGGTGAGTGACGCCCTTCATTTCTCATAGTTAATGGAAATGTTTAACCTTCCAGAGGATAATATACAAGTGGATATACTACTCCCCTACTCCCACCATTCTGCATTCCTGTATTGCTGGTGGACAGATTTAAAAAGGTTTTCTTGGTTTTACATAAATAAAGGTTCAGGTGATTTCCATTTTTTTTACTCTGAGGCGTGTGCAACATTTTGCAAATGTTTTACACCAGAAATCCAACATAAATGCTTATAGGCTATGCTAACACCACAGAAATTTTGCGTCGGAGACCGGAATTGTAATTTCTGCTGCAGATACATCAGCGTGTGCACAGCAGAATCCCATTGAAAGCAATGAACTTTGGTGCAACGTAATTTTAGAGAATTTTTTTTTTGCTGGATTCTGCTTGGAAATTCCGTCGTGTGAACATGCTTTAGGCATTCTCATTAAGATACATAGGAAAAACCTGTAATAGGAAATGCTTAAGGAGCTGTTCCATTTGCATAATTACTATTATAGTTCATTTTAATTACGCAAATTGTGTAACATCCCCACTGCAAAACTTTTCTGATTGGGCTGCACACAGACAGGAGCTGGCTGGAAAACTAAAACAGCAAGGTGGGACAACCCCTTTAATGTAAATTGACATGCTGCAGATTAAAAATCATGGTCAATTTCCATGTGGATTCTTTGCTGAATTCTTCTGCATCATATGGAGGAAATGTCTTAAATCTCATTCACTTTGCTGCTACAAAAACTACTGCAGATTTTCCACAATGAAATTCTGAGCAGAAAATCCAAAGCATTTTCTTTGCATGAAATAAAACTGTATACGGCTAGAATTCCACTGAGGTTTTTCATGCAAAACGCTGATAAAAATGCCCATTTTGCTGCACAGCTGCGGCCAGATGTTAGCTGCAAGTCAATAGTGAACTGCAAAATGCCAGATCCACTTGGCATTTTTCATTTTGGCGTGATTGGCCAGATAGCAATCCAAAAAAGTGATGGAGATATCTTTTTTGTTAAAAATGAGTGTAGTGATGGGAATCCAGTAGTGATGGGAAAAAATTATATTTAACAAAATTTATTTTTTAGAACAAAATATAAATTTCGTTAAATACAATTTTTTTCCATCACTACTGTAGGTTCAGCACTGATAAATGTAGTAGGCCCCCCATACTGTCCCTACACGGGTACACTATGCAGCCGTGTATACTTTACGGCTTGGGGAGGTGAGTAGTGATGCTGTATATACATCATTCCTCATCTCCTTACACTCTGTGGACCGGGTGCTCAGCATCCGACCCATAGAGTGATACCTGAAGACAGTGAGAAAACTGCCACAGGGGACAAAACTGGCTGTTTCCACACACCTGAAAAAACGCAAGAAAAAAAAACAAGAAAAACTGCCAAAAAGCAGGAAAAAGCTGTAGCAGTGTTTCTCGCAGTTTTTCCTGGCGTTTTTGCTGGTGGGAAAAAACCTCAGGGTAATCTTAGCCTACTTCTAAAATAATAAAGGTAGGCATATAAAGGTAGGCATACCAAGTAATAAGAGTATACAGTACAATGAACACATAGTATCACCATACATGTTACCATCAAACTGTTGTTGACCTAATCCAGTGTAACAAGGCTTGAGCGAACTTTTGAAAATTTCAGTTTGCCGGGCTCACAGAACTTTAAAAAAAAGTTTGCTTTGCGGCAAATAATTTATAAGAAAACTCGCAATGTCACCTTGGATGTATTCAAGTAGTTTCAAATGGTTTAAATTTAATGTTAAAGTTACAGCGAACTGCGGTACCCCATGGTAACTATCAGCCTATCTAAAAACACATTGCACTAGTGGATTTGGCATTTTTTTATCACTAAAATAAAGCTGCATAAAGTATCCCTGTTGGCAGATGCCGTCGGTGTTAAAATGTACACGGAGGTATCGGAACACCCAGTGGATCTTGAGTCTCCTTTTTTGGGAGTTGCAACAGAATGTAGTATACCAAAATAGTCATGAAGAGATATATTTTGTAAACATTGACTACTTTACAAAAAAATGATTCTTTTTTTTAAAGATCTTGGCAGATTGTGTTGGATTGGCTGGCAGTAGCAGTACATCCCTTTGGTGATGATTCCTGTCAGCTTGGAATACTGGAGGTTAAAACTTCAACAACAAAAATGGTCAGCACCTTCAAACAAAATGTAATACGTGTAATAAGTAAAGGTGCGTACTGCTAGTTTTGAATTTTACCAGTAAGGGACAAGTAATATTGGCACAGCATGACCACCATTAACACTTACCTATGACTGACTAATACCACTATACTGTAACTGAATAAAATCCACTAAACAAAGACCAATATATACACATACAGTGACCAAATAGTGATATATACCAGCTGTACGCTGGCGCTTTTCAGACGATATAAATAATTACAGTGCAGTTGAATCCAGTGACTCACAGGTGACGTCTTCTCTGATCAGAGTCATTTACTTTTCCTTTTTTTTCTAACAAAATAGTGGACAGTGCGTTGTTATAAATGAACCTGGATAGGTTGGAGTCTTAGGCTAAGAAGGTTCAGCACTGATAAATGTAGTAGGCCCCCCATACTGTAGTAGGCCCCCCATAATATATATATTGCTCACCTCTCCTGAAGCATCAGGACAGGGAACTACCGGCTTATTAAAGATGGACACACAATTGAAAGTTGTGCTTGACCAGGGATCCGTGACATGTGTCCTGAATCCCCAGAAAGGCCCCCATTTCCCTGTAGGCTGGTCCCAATACCTGCAACTACAACCCTACACTCCTTCCCCTAACTGTAATGTTATTTGGCAGAGAGATAACATGAGTCAATGGTAAATAGTAGCAGAAGAAAATATACAGTAAGTTACTTGTAGAAGCCCAGTTCAAAATCCCAGATATTTTTGTTTCATATTTGTTGGCAGCAAATATGGGACAAACTGATAAGACTGTTCATGCAAATGTACACGCCTAGTAGAGAAGCATGCTTACTAAAGAGCTGAAAGTACTCCATATACACTTATATCAGACTTCTTATTCTCCTTTGAAAGGAATACTTTTGTGGTTGCATCCTGCATTTATTTATTTTTTGTAAAAGGATCACACATTTTTGCATGGACTTATACCTCCTTCATGATACTGCGGAACCTGCTGGACCAGAGGACAGCTATGCAAGACTTTCTTGTTTCATTCATCACATTCCACTAAACACCTGAGGCAAACAAACTTGCTTTTTCTAGTCTGCCACAAGCACAATGGTGTGAAGGAATGGCACAAGTTGCAGACTAAACTTTTACCAGTTAAAAGGGTTAACTGGTTAAGGGATAAGTGTCTGATCGCAAGAAAGGTACCCTCCAGATCAGGGCCCCAACTGCATAGGCGCCATGTCCTTCCATGTATCTCTAGAGATACAGTTCTTGTATACCTCTGGCTCTCCCATATAGATACACGGAAGGGTGTTTCAGCCAATGGTTTGCGCGGTGGTAATGGTGCACGGAGCGGAGGTCACTCCGTACATGGGGAGAGCCGGGAGATTGCAGGGGGTCCCAGTCATCAGACCTTCCACAATCAGATATTTATCCAGTGTTCTGTGGCTATGGGATAAGATGTTCTGTACTGGCGTTCACTCTTTAACAGGAAAAAAACATGAAAAAGCATACTGTATGGAAGCCTTACATGAGAAATAAAGCCTTTAATATATGACTACATATTTAATAGAATATATTATATTGAGCACAATTAATCCTCGATAAATTACTATTGAGCGATCCAAGCAAATGTTGCGTTTATTTTAACTGGCAAACTATTGTCTTTCATGAATTAAGTTTACCCTGTTATATAACCTAGCCACAAATTGTGAATCCATATTAAGAAGTAAGGGCTGTATTACATAAAGAGATTATTCAATAGGTTGATATCACCTTGTGTAATAGGGCCCGCAGTCAGCTGATCAACAAGCATACAATTATCTGCTGGCTGACTGTTTAATTTGGCCTGCTTAAAAATTGTCGCTTAGTGGCCGCACCTCTACCCATGTAATCGGTCATGTGCGGCCAATGAACAAAGTAAGCAAGGCCATGGGAATGATTCAGTGATTATTCATACAACCGTTCCTTCACATTGGTGGAGCCTTGTACAGTGGTCCCTCAAGTTACAATATTAATTGGTTCCGGGACGACCATTGTATGTTGAAACCATTGTATGTTGAGACCAGAACTCTATGGAAACCTGGTAATTGGTTCTAAAGGCACCAAAATGTCATCCAAAATAAGGAAAAAGTAATGATTAAAGAAAAATAAATAGATAACTAATATAGATAAAGCAAGAGCGTACATATAAAAGTAAGAAAGATCTGCTGGGAGCTGTAAATCACTGTCTATGTCAGTGTTTCCCAAGCAGGGAGCCTCCAGCTGTTGAAACACTACAACTCCCAGCATGCCCGGACAGCCAAAGGCTGTCCGGGCATGCTGGGAGTTGTAGTGTTGCAACAGCTGGGGCCACCCTGCTTGGGAAACACTGGTCTATGTAGAGGACAGGAGCTTCTTCGGGGTCTTGTACAGTGCGCAATGTCCTAAAAAAGTAACATGGAGTCGCCCTCACCTGGTGTCCAAAGGAGCAGGTAACCCTGGTACAGGTAAAGTGTGCAGAACATGTAATACCTCCCTGTACTGTAGGGGGCGCTACCAGACACCAGCCAGTGCATGCACTTCAGTAATACAGGTGTTTTACCAGTGAATGCCCATTCTGATTGGTCGGTTCTTCCGGCCATTGACACGTTTCACAGATCTGGACTGTCTGTAGCATTGTATGTTGAGTCTGGTTTCAACTTACGATGGTCCAGAAAAGACCATTGTATGTTGAAACTATTGTATGTTGAGGCCATTGTAAGTTGAGGGCTCACTGTAATAGGTGATCAGCCATCTTGTATTCCCCCGCGTCTTCACCATCCTCCTCCCCTGCATGTAACCCGTATGTAAGAATACTACAATAAAGAAGCCTCTGATTGAAAATACCCGGTGAGTGCTCCTCAGTACTTATCTTCATGCTTGTATTAGGTGATGTAAACAAGATCGGCCAAGGTAGTAGGACCCTCAGGCTTTATATTTTTTCAAAATCCCTTTTCTTGGCTTCCTAAACCTCTGTGACGGTCATAAAGGACACCGGTTGTGTTGACTAAATATATCTTTCAAACCCAGTTAAAGAAATGTGTACTATACACAAGGTTTTCTAGAAAGGAACAGTGAAAATGTTGGCAGATTCTCAGTTTTACTTTTGGCTTACCCATCCTTAATCATAGGTGAAACACAAGGGTATTATAGGAGTTTGATTGATTATGATCACTTAAAGGGGTACGCCGGTGGAATATATATTTTTTTTAAATCAACTGGTGCTGGGAAGTTATGCAGATTTGTAAATTAATTCTATTTAAAAATCTTAATCCTTCCAGTAGTTATCAGCTGCTGTATGCTACAGAGGAAATTCTTCAGTTTTTGAATTTCTTTTCTGTCTGACCACAGTGCTCTCTGCTGACACTTCTGTCCATGTCTGGAACTGTCCAGAGCAGGATATGTTTGCTATGGGGATTTGCTCCTACTCTGGACAGTTCCTGACATGGACAGAGGTGTCAACAGAGAGCACTGTGGTCAGACAGAAAAAAACTACACAACTTCCTCTGTAGTATACAACAGCTGATAAGTACTAGAAGGATTAAGATTTTTAAATAGAAGTAATTTATAAATCTGTTTAACTTTCTGGCACCAGTTGATTTAAACATTTTTTTTTTACACCGGAGTACCCCTTTAATGATTGATGAGGGTATGACCTCTGATACCCCTACCGATCCTGAGAATGAAGGTACACAGCGCTGCATCTCCTGCTTGGATTTACTCCTTTATAAATATAGTGGATCAATAACTATGAGTCCATTGTATTTTTGTAGGGTTTAGATTACAAACCAAGTGCAATACACATACTATTACTACAATTGCAACTTATGAGACCAGAAATAAAAAACATTAGTATACATAACAATATATACAAGAAAGTAAAATGCTCAGCTGGCATACTCACCACTGTAACTGCATCATTCAGCAAGGATTCCCCGAACACTAAAATATATAACTGTTCATTAACATGGATATTTTCAAAAACCGCGAGAACGGCCACTGGGTCCACCGCTGATATTAGGCTGCCAAACAACAGGCATTGCAGCAAAGAGATGTTTAATAGACCGAATGCTTCAATTTGACAGATTCCAAATAAAGATATGCCAATCCCAAAGGCATTCCAGAGAGTGCCAACTACGGCATACCAGAAAATTGTGCCCATATTGTCGAAGAAAGGGCGTGTGGGAAGGAAGTAACCTGCATCTAGCACAATTGGAGGTAGAAGATACAGGAAAAAGACATCAGTTTTCATTGCAGGAGGAGACTTTTCATTGACCGCAAATATAATTCCACCAAGGAGAAGTCCAACCAGGATAAGTAGGCAACTCTCCGGTACGATGGTATGCAGCTTGTGGTAGAGATGGAAGCCTGTATAAGAAAGGGAAAAGGAAACTGTAATAATGCAGTTTTGGTAAAATAGGAACAATATGAAGACCAATGAGTTTGAAACATTAGAGAGAGATTGGCAGCCATCACAGCAAGCCATTTCACTTTCTCTATTAAATGGGCACTGTTACCAAACTTTTTTTTTTGATATGTTGTAGTACTTATGTACTACAACATATCTCTAATATAAATCTATACATTTTTTTTTCCGTTAAAGTTGTTTATTTTAATGTTGAAAACCGGCCACTAGGGGTCTCCCTCCTAGTGGCTGGTGTGACGTCATGCATGAATTCGGACCGATGCCGGCCGGGCATCGGTCCTAATTCATTTAGCCTGTGCCCGCTCACTGCCTGTCAATCAGACAGGCGGGAGCGAGCGCTGAGAACGCATTGGCTCCCTGGCTAACTCTGCACTCGAGTAAGGCTGGGGGGAGCGGGGTTCGGGGTAGTGCTGCGGCAACTATTGATTTCAACGGGGGGGGGGGGGGGAAGCGGGGTTCGGGGGTAGCGACATGGCCCATACAAGACTATTGATTTTAACAGAGATGAGAGAGAGCAGGGTTCGGGGTAGCGCCGCGGTGGTAACAAAGTTATTGTTTTCAGCACAGGGTGCCTCTAGTTGTTTCACCACTACAACTCCCAGCATGCACTGAAAGCCAGTAGATGTCAGGGCAAGCTGGGAGTTGTAGTGGTGAAACAGCTGGAGGCACCCTGTATAGTGAACTAAGGGCAGAAGTGTCCGCCCCAGCAGGCATCAGTGAGGTTGTGCCTGCTGGGGAAGTCTGCCTGGTAGTGAGCACACTATCAGGCAGACAAAAGGCATTTTTAATATATTTAAAGAAAAATGTAAAGGCAGGGAGGGGGTTAGAGATAGATGGGCAATAGGCAGGGACAAGAAAAAAATAGATGGTGGGAGCTAAACTTTAAAGAAACATAGGTGGTTTTCATAAACATTATCCCATTGGCAAACTAATCCACATCCAAATGCATAGCAAAATACATGATGTACAATGATTTCTCTTTTCTGCCACATATTCTGCTCTGGATTTTTTTGATGAAGAAATCTGGAAAGTGAATAATATATATTCCCCAGCCAGGTTGCACCCAGGAATGACACAATGTATTATTTTCACATGTGAATTAAACATTTTTATCCTTTTCAAAAATATAAACATGCATAACCACAAATGCAGTGTGAACCTAGTCTATACTTTGCATAGCTATTTGAAAAGGATTGGGACAAAGAGTGACATATCCAGTTGCTGTATGGAATAGTGCAGAAGTCTATGCTATCCAGTAATCCCAGAATGCTACAGAATCTACGGAAACAGGAGCAATTTTGCCATACATTTTCTTATTAAAGCCTATGTATATGTCATACATCACATGGGTCTTGCTTTTTTAACTCAGAACTGTGACCCCAACCGATCTTAAAGGGGTACTCTGCTGTTCAGCATTTGGAACAAACTGTTCCGAACACTGGAGCCGGCGCCGGGAGCTCGTGATGTCATAGCTACACAATCTAATGACGTCACACCACGCCCCCTCAATGCAAGTCTATGGGAGGGGGCGTGACAGCCGTCACGCCCCCTCCCATAGACTTGCATTGAGTGGCGGGGAGTAATATCATGAGGGGGCGGGGCTATGACGTCACAAGCTCCCGGCTCCAGCGTTCGGAACAGTTTGTTCCAAACGCTGAGCAGCAAAGTATCCCTTTAACTATGGACATTAGTGTGCAACTTGTCAAAAGTTAATTTAAATGACAGCAATGCTTTAAGATGTATGCACCCTGTGGAAACAGATAAACATCATGTGAATAGGGTCTAAACTATCGGAAGAACAGCACAGGAGATTTCATAAGTTGGCTTTACATATACTATAGATGCAGTGGTCCCTCAAGTTACAATATTAATTAGTTCCAGGACGACCATTGTATGTTGAAACCATTGTATGTTAAGACCATAACTCTATGGAAACCTAATAAATGGTTCTGAAGCCACCAAAATGTCATCCAAAAATAGGAAAAAGTGAGGATTAAAGAAAAATAAGTAGATAACTAATATAGATAAAGCAAATCCTTACATATAAAAGTAAGAATGATCTGCTGGGAGCTGTAAATCACTGTCTATGTAGAGGACAGGAGCTTCTTCAGGGTCCTGTACAGTAAAAGCAATGTCCTAAAATAGTAAAATTGAGCCGCCCTCACCTAGTGTCCAAAGGAGCAGCTAACCCTGGCACAGGTAAAGAGTAGTACAGAACATGTAATACCTCCCTGTACTGTAGGAGGCACTACCAGACAAGAGTCAGTGCATACGCTTCAGTAATACAGGGGTTTTACAAGTGAAATGCCCCATTCTGATTGGTCGGTTCTTCCAGCCATTGACATGTTTCATAGATCTGGACTGCATTGTATGCTGAGTCTAGTTTGAAGTTACAATGGTCCAGAAAAGACCATTGTATGTTCAAACTATTGTATGTTGAGGCCATTGTAAGTTGAGGGACAACTGTATATAAGGCACTTGCTGCCTATCCAACTTTCTAATATGCAAGTTAAAGTTTACTAAAGGAAAACCATAGCAGCAGCTTTGGTATATGTGAAAGCCAGAAAGAAGACACTTGAGAGCACCTGTACAAAAAACCTCTTTATCTGAGTTGCTCGGTTACTAGGAGCGGTTGTGTCACAACAAAAACATTGTGACCTATCAGTTGCATTGTAGTGTAGGATGTACTGTTTGGTCATAATTAGTGCAGCTTCCTTTAAAGGGGTACTCCGGTGGAAAACTTTTTTATTTTTTTTTATTAACTGGTGCCAGCAAGTTAAATGGGCAATGTCGCCAAAGTTTTTTTTAATATGTTGAAGTACTTATGTACTACAACATATCTCTAATATAAACCTATTACATTTTTTTTCCATTAAAATAGTTTTGACAACTGGCCACTAGGGGTCTCCCTCCTAGTGGCCGGCTGCAGGCTGGCGTGACGTCACGCCTGAATTTGGACTGATGCCGGCCGGGCATCGGTCCTAATCCATTCTGCCTGCACTCGCTCCCTGCCTGTCAATCAGACAGGGGGAGCGAGCTATGAGAGCGCATTGGCTCCTTGGCTTGACACGCCGCCGCCACTCTGCACTAGAGGTATGGGGGGGGGGGGGGGGTTTGGGGGAGCGCCACCGCTGCTGCTCAGCACTAGAGGCATGGGGGGGGGGGGGAGCGGGGTTCGGGGGAGCGCCGCCGCCGCTGCTCTGCACTAGAGGCATGGGGGGGGGGGGAGCGGGGTTCGGGGGAGGACCGCCGCCACTGCTCAGCACTAGGGGCATGGGTGGGGGAGCGGGGTTCGGGGTAGCACTACTGTGCTAACAAAGTTATTGTTTTCAGCACAGGGTGCCTCCAGCTGTTTCACCACTACAACTCCCAGCATGCCCTGACAGCCAGTAGATGTCAGGGCAAGCCGGTAGTTGTAGTGGTGAAACAGCTGGAGGCACCCTGTATAGTGAACTAAGGGCGGAAGTGTCTGCCCCAGCAGGCATCAGTGACGTCACGCCTGCTGGGAAAGTCTGCCTGTTGTGAGCAAGTCAGCCATTTTAATATAGTAAAAAAAAATGTAAAGGCAGGGAGGGGGTTAGGGATAGATGGACAATAGGCAGGGACAGAAAAAAACGGATGGTGGGAGCTACCCTTTAAACAGATTTGTAAATTACTTCTATTTAAAAATTTTAATCCTTTCAGTACTTATTAGCAGCTGTATGCTACAGAGGAAATTCTTTTCTTTTTGAATTTCTTTTTTGTCTTGTCCACAGTTCTCTCTGCTGACACCTGATGCCCGTGTCAGGAACTGTCCAGAGCAGCATAGGTTTGCTATGGGGATTTTCTCCTGCTCTGGAGAGTTCCTGATATGGGCATCAGGTGTCAGCAGAGAGCACTGTGCACAAGACAAAAAAAAAAGAAATAAAAAAAGAAAATAATTTTCTCTGTAGCATACAGCTGTTAATAAGTACTGAAAGGGTAAACATTTTTTAATAGAAGTAATTTACAAATCTGTTTAACTTTCTGGCACCAGTTGATTTAAAAAAAATAATTGTTTTCCACCGGAGTACCCCTTTAACGTCTAATGTTTTACCTGCAGATAAGAACTACACATTTGTGTCCCTGTATCATAAATACCACAAATATTTGTCCTTGAAAAGAATTGGCTTTACTTGTGGCCACAACCACATACAGTATAAATAGACTAAAAGGATACTGAGACTTGTACTATTTATTCCTGATCCAAAAGTTTCATCTAAAAACCCATTGTCTAATAGTGTTTTGTGCGATTGCCAAATAAAGGCCGTATTACTGTAGCTTCTAAAAGAGGCGTATCAATTATTCATTTCCAGTTATCCGCCAAAAGAAACGAAATGCCAAAGTATTAGTGCTTCTGTGTTTTTCACCTAATACTATATCAGTGGTCTCCAAACTGTGGACCGCCATCGATTGCAAAACTACAACTCCCAGCATGTCCGGGCATGCTGGGAGTTGTAGTTTTGCAACAGCTGGAGGTCCACAGTTTGGAGACCTTTTCTATTTCACATTGTAAATGCATAGAATTATATATAATGATATAAGAATATCCGTCTAATTTGTGAACCAAAAAGTTGTAAATGTACTTATAGCTTATCCAATCACTACTGAGTTGTTGGTAGATCTACTTCCTCCCCATTAAAGGGGTACTCCGCCCCTAGACATCTTAACCCCTATCCTAAGGATAGGGGATAAGATGTCTGATCATGGGGGTCCCTCTGCTGGGGACCCCCGGGATCTCGGCTGCAGCACCCCGCTATCATTACTGCACAGAGCAGACTCGCTCCGTGCGTAATGACCAGCAATACAGGGGCCGGAGCATCATTACGTCATGGCTCTGCCCCCTCGTGATGTAACGGCCCACCCCTCAATACAAATCTATGGGAGGGGGCGTGGCGTCCATCACGCCCCCTCCCATAGACTTGCATTAAGTGGGCGGGCCGTGATGTCACGAGGGGCCGGGCCGTGACGTAACAATGCTCTGGCCCCTGTATTGCTGGTCATTACGCACGGAGCGAGTCTGCTCTGTGCAGTAATGATAGCGGGGTGCTGCAGCCGAGATCCCGGGGGTCCCCAGCAGAGGGACCCCCATGATCAGACATCTTATCCCCTATCCTTAGGATAGGGGATAAGATGTCTAGGGGCGGAGTACCCCTTTAATGGGGAGGGATAGGAACTAAATGGAGGAAGTAGATCTACCAACAACTCAGTGGTGATTGGATAAGCTATAAGTACATTTACAACTTTTTGGTTCACAAAGTAGATGGATAGGGGATAAGATGTCTAGGGGTGGAGTACCCCTTTAAGTGATCCTACAAATACACATTATGCAGAGCTGGTGCAAGGATTTTTGCCACCCTAGGCAAAAGAAAATGTTGCCGCCCCTTGACCCTGCCCATTGGCTCCACCCTTTGACATGCCCCACCTTACTACTGGGGTGACACACTGTAGCAAACCTCTTCCTCATGGGGCGGATGTATGGAGGCGCGCACAATGTCAGAACCTGCCTGTCTGGCCTTGGAGGTAGCACTGCCAGGCTGACTAATGCAGATTATTATGGTACCGGGGCAAAGGGGGGTGCTGGCTGGGCGGGTGCTTCAGATGAGCGGTGGGTGCTTTGAATGCTGGCCGGATATTAACTTTCTTGCAGTGGGCAGAGCGGCACCCCCATCAAGAAGGCGCTCTAGGCAGCTGCCTATTTTGCCTATAGGCAGAACCGGCCCTGCATTATGCACACAACAGATATTCATATGGCGTTGTACGGCATCTTATAGGTGTATCTAAAATTAAAAAAAATCTCAGGCATACTCTGCGGTATTTTGTTAACTTGCAATTCATGGAAAACTAATAATTATTTGCATTTTTGGCAGTTATAAAGTGTTTTTTCCCGCCATGTTTTTAGTTTTGGTACCATGCTTTCACCCTAAAGCATATGGTTATACAGGCACTGTATATGGCCCTACAGTGTATAATGCTCAAACTGGGCTAGCATTATGATCAAATGATTATGGGGGGTAGAGAGGGGGATGGCAAACAAAAGCAAGGCTGTCCGGCCAGCTGGGAGTTGTAGTTTTGCAACAGCTGGAGGCACCCTTGTTGGGAAACACTGCTTTAGTACAATGAAGATCACTCAGGACGCCTGAAGGGTTAATCCTCAGCCGTCTAGGGGGGGGGGGGGGCTGGGTTGCAGTGCTGCTCACTTTCCTCTGGTCTTTCTATTCTCTCTAATTGTGACATTATTTGATCCATTTCCTGAATGTATCCTGTCATTGGATATGTGGAAGACCACACTTTTGAGTCGCAGAAAGAAACAGGTTATGCTTGCTAAATAGAAGGAATGTAGTTACAATAAGACTACATTCAGCGCAATGAAGTAATGAAGTCAATGTTGGTCTATATATTGATATCTCTCCTTGACAAGTTGCTGACCTATTACCCAATGTATGACCCAAAATTGTATGTGAATGTGGCTTGAAGGGGTATTCCAGAAGAAGAAAAAAGTATTTTGAAATCACCTGGTGCCTGAAAGTTAAACAGATTTGTAAATGACTTCTATTTACAAATCTTAATCCTTCCAGTACTTATTAGCTGCTATATATTATAGAGGAAGTTGTGAAGTTCTTTCCAGTCTGACCACAGTGCTCTCTGCTGACAGCTCTGTCCATGAAAGGAACTGTTCAGAGCAGGAGAGATTTTCTATTGCTCTGGACAGTTCCTGACACAAACAGAGGTGTCAGCAGAGAGCACTGCGGTCAGACTGGAAAGAACTACACAACTTCCTCTGTAGTATACAGCAGCTGATAAATGTAGGAAAACTTGAGATTATTAAATAGAAGTATTTTACAAATCTGAATAACTTTCTGGCACCAGTTCATTAGAAAAATGTTTTGCCTTCAGAGTACCCCCTTAACAGAACATTGAAGCCCAGTCATAACATTCTTCAGCTGGGAGGGCATAGAAGCTGAGCTGCAGTAACCCAGCACAACCAGTACACCATGATGGCGCAGTTTGCTTCCAGCTCCATTCACTGTGTACTTCCAGGTACATTGGACCTGCCAAACAGCTGACTGATGATGGTGTCCGGTGTCAGCACCCTACCGATCAGATATTGATGGCCTATCATATGGGGGGAAAAAATAGAAAAGCCCTTTTGAGTGATCCTCTCTGCCATGCTATGAGTGCACACACAGAGTCAACTCAGTAGATAAACTAAATGCAGGTACTTTAAAGGGGTACTCCGGTGAAAACCTTTTTTCTTTTAAATCAACTGGTGGCAGAAAGTTAAACATATTTGTAAATTACTTCTATTAAGAAATGTTAATCCTTCCTGTACTTATTAGCTGCTGAATACTACAGAGGAAATTATTTTCTTTTTGGAATGCTCTCTGATGACATCATGAGCACAGTTCTCTCTGCTGATGTTATTATAATAATAATAATACTTTATTTATTGTTGTCCTTAGTGGGATTTGAACCCAAGTCTCCAGCACTGCAGTGCTGACCACTGAGCCACCATGCTGCCCTTAGCATGCATCTGCTATGCATCTGCTATGCATGGTTGCTAAAATGGACAGAGATGTCAGCAGAGAGCACTGTGCTTGTGATGTCATCAGTGTTCCAAAAAGAAAGGAATTTCCTCTGTAGCATTCACCAGCTAATAAGTACTGGAAGGATTAAGATTTTTTAATAGAAGTCATTTACAAATATGTTTAACTTTCTGCCACCAGTTGATTTAAAAGGAAAAAAGGTTTTCACCGGAGTACCCCTTTAAGAAGTGTCCCAGGATTAGTAAAACAAAGCTGGTTTCTTTAAAAAAACAGCACCACACCTGTTCTCAGGTTGTGTGGTATTGCAGCTCAGTTCCATTGCATTAAATGGAGCTAAGTTGTAATACTACACCCAACCTCTGTTGTTGGAAGAAATTAGCTCTATTTTTCTATCCCATTATGGCTCTGTACAGCTTAAAGGCTGTATAGAACTATAATGCCCCCATGTGCATTAGGAGTTAATTATAAATTACCCTAAGCGTACGTTCACACGAGTGGACCCACAGCGTATTTTACTGTCCAGAGCAGGAGAGGTTTGCTATGGGGATTTTCTCCTACTCTGGACAGTTCCTGAAATGGACAGATGTGTCAGCAGAGAGATCTGTGGTTAGACAAAAAGGAAATTGAAAAAGAAAAGAACTTCCTCTGTAGTATACAGCAGCTGATAAGTACTGTAAGGATTAGGATTTTTAAATAGAAGTAATTTACAAATCTGTTTAACTTTCTGGCACCAGTTGATTAAAAAATAAAAAAAAAATTCCACTGGAGTACTTCTTTAAGATTGCAAAGCTTCAGCCAAGACTCTTTATGGCATATGGATGCAGCGAGGCCCAAGATGTGATGAGAAGCATATGCATTTTCTACTGCTGTATTTATGAAAATTATATATATATATATATATATATATATATATATATATGGGAATATGCAAAGCAGCTCATTACACAACCTTTTCAGGTAGTGTTCCCTGAATCTCCGTTACACCTGAAGAGGTGTCCTCTCCTTGAGGAAAGTACTGACCCCGTATGTATATATATATATATATATATTTATATATATATATATATATATATATATATATATATATATATATATATATATGTAGTTCTGCAACAGCTGCAGGCGCACTAGTTGGGAAACACATGGGGAAATCTAATAATACATCAATAATACATGTATCAATAATACATACAATCATATAACAGGTTGACAATGTCTTTTGACAAGAAATAAATGTTACGCTTAGCTACGCAGAATGTGCGGGCATCTTGCTGGGCATTGTGAGCACTGCTCCTAATTTATTCACTTTGCACATGGACAATAGCAGTCAAGGGTGCTTGGCATATCACATAATGGCGCTTGTTATCCCTGCCACAAATCTAAAAATAAGCAAGCCATAGCCTGTTATTATAGAGTAAGCTTACATAACAAATACATGCCCACAAGTTGCTGGGCACAGACACCCTTTCTATATAAAGTAACTTGTCAGAATGTCAAGTGTGGAACAGATCTATAATAGCCGGACATCAGATCTACTCACCAATTTTAGCCAGGGAAGCCAGCAGAATCCATAGCGTGATCTCGAATGGCACCTGCACGTGGGGGTAGTCGAGGGTAAAGACTGACAACCGAGTCTCAGCTGGTGTTACCCCATGCTGCTGGGTGGCAGTCTCTGGACTGGAGCCAGGAGATGAACTGGTTAACCGGGCGAATGTGATGAGACAGATGAGCAGGCTTCGGCATATTGGCTGGTTCATGGTGTATCACTGTGCACTCTATAGGAAGGGTTACGCAGGCATTGGCATCATCCCTGGCAGCTCACTCGGAGAACTGATTCAGAAAGACCTTGCACTGACTTCCTCGTCTCCAGAAGTCTTGTAGTGAGAACAGGTGCTGAACACAGAGCCCGCCCAGCAAGACTGGCACAGCCCAGCAACTGTGACCTGATCCCGCCCGCCGGAGTCCTGACTACATCCTAGTGTAATGTAGTAGTCACTGGAGCCGTCCTTCCAGCAGCTCCGTCTCTACCTGTGGAGACGCTAGGGTTAATCCATTATGAATGAAGAAGTGACTTTCTTATCCGTCCGGTTTTCTTATTCAGGGATAAAGCTGGTTTCTTATCTAGCAGTTTGTTATTCACGAGATCTGTGTTTGTGTTTTATGCTGGTTCCTTTATGACGTGAACTTATTTTAATATTCTTTGAACTGAAGTGCCCTGAGGTGAATACAAATGAAATCAGCCTAAAAGCACAGATGGCACAGAAATGGGCATTAGAGTGGGCACACCATATTGTGATTGTGAAGGTTAGTTGACTTTAGGCAACAGAACACATACACTGCCCATTAGATTTGGCTAGGATCAGCCTGCCGCAAAGTGGTTCTGTGCATGAAAACTGGCATTAAAGTGGGCAGAGGGGCAGGTTTTACCTATTTAAATAAGTGATGCTGCACATTGAATTCGTTTAGGATCCGCCTGGCCCAAAGTGGTTCTAGACATTGTACTTGTATCAGTAAATAGATGGCATTTTTAAAGGGTTAAATGGCTGAGGGTCTAACTGGCAAATGGTATCTATCTATCTATCTTATATCTCCTATACCTATCTATCTATCTCATGTCTCCCTTAGCTATCTATCTCATATCTATCTATCTATCTATCTACTCCAAGAAACAAAAAGCTGCAGCACTCCAAGGTACAAGGTGAATAAGATTTATTGACCCAACATCAGGAACAACGTTTCAACTGCCCAATTGCAGTCTTTCTGAGAAAGACTGCAATTGGGCAGTTGAAACGTTGTTCCTGATGTTGGGTCAATAAATCTTATTCACCTTGTACCTTGGAGTGCTGCAGCTTTTTGTTTCTTGGAGTGGATGTCTATGGGACCCTGGACCCGGGACCTTTTACCGCCTGCACCCGCTACTCTCTTTGGAAGTTGTGCTGCTCTACCCATTTGTTTATCTATCTATCTATCCTATATCTCCCATACCTATCTATCTATCTATCTATCTATCTATCTATCTATCTATCTCATATCTCCCTTATCTGTCTATCTATCTATCTATCTCATATCTATCTATCTATCTATCTCATATCTATCTATCTATCTATCTATCTATCTATCTATCTATCTATCTTATCTCTCCCAAACTTATCTATCTATCTCATATCTCCTCTATCTATCTATATATCTCCCATACCTATCTATCTATCTCATATCTCCCTTATCTATCTCACACCTATCTATTTATCTATCTATGTGTCTATATATCTACCTATCTATCCATCTATCTATCTATCTATCTCATATCTATCTATCTATCTTTCTATCTTATATCTCCCATACCTATCTATCTATCTATCTATCTCATATCTATCTTATCTCTCCCAAACTTATCTATCTATCACATATCTCCCTTATCTATCTATCTATCTATCTATCTATCTTATATCTCCCATACCTATCTATCTATTTATCTCATATCTCCCTTATCTATCTATCTATCTATCTCACATCTATCTATCTATCTATTTATCTATCTATGTATCTATATATCTACCTATCTATCTATCTCATATCTATCTATCTATCTATCTATCTTATATCTCCCATACCTATCTATCTATCTATCTATCTCATATCTCCCTTATCTATCTATCCATTTATCTATCTCATATCTATCTATCATCTATCTATCATTTATCTATCTATCCCTCTATCTTTCACTTATCTATCTATTTATCTAATATCTATCTATCTATCTATCTATCTATCTTTCTATCTTATATCTCCCATACCTATCTATCTATCTATCTCATATCTCCCTTATTTATCTATCTATCTATCTATCTCATATCTATCTTATCTCTCCCAAACTTATCTATCTATCACATATCTCCCTTATCTATCTATCTATCTATCTATCTATCTATCTATCTATCTATCTATCTATCTATCTATCTATCTATCTTATATCTCCCATACCTATCTATCTATTTATCTCATATCTCCCTTATCTATCTATCTATCTATCTCACATCTATCTATCTATCTATCTATCTATCTATCTATCTATTTATCTATCTATGTATCTATATATCTACCTATCTATCCATCTATCTATCTATCTATCTCATATCTATCTATCTATCTATCTATCTTATATCTCCCATACCTATCTATCTATCTCATATCTCCCTTATCTATCTATCCATCTATCTATCTCATATCTATCTATCATCTATCTTTCATTTATCTATCTATCCCTCTATCTTTCACTTATCTATCTATTTATCTAATATCTATCTATCTATCTATCTATCTAGGGCCGGCATTAACGTGGGGCAAACCGGGCAATTGCCCAGGGCCCCTGGGGTCTGCTCAGTGGTGGATCGGGGGGGTGTGTGTTAAACTGGGCCATTTCCCCCCCCCAAGATTAATTTCCCCCACTGACATTCAGGGTATCCCCTACGTGCGCCCATGGGAACAGCAAAGGGGAGCAGAGAGGATGAGGACGCATGCATGGTAAGTTACCAGCGGCATGTCATCTTCAGTGCTCTGACCACCGCTTCTCCGGTCCTGGGACCTACTGCTATGGCCTATAGGCCTAAAATCTTCAGCAAAAGTTTCGACAAGTTTCTGCAAATCTCCGGTTGTGGACAATCATTTATTTCCTATCTCCCTATCGCTCTTGGGAAGGGTGGCGGTAGGACAAGCATACAGAGAATAGCCCTCACCCTGTCATCACGAATAGAAAGGGTTAAGCAAGCACCCTTAGTAACCACACAGCTACACTCCCATATACCCTACTCCCTAAGGCTATCACATAGCTTTTTGGCGTCCTACGAACAGGATACGGGTGTGTGCCTCCAGCTGTTGCCACCAATTAAAGTGTACCCCCCTATGTAAAAGACTTTACCAATGTTTTACTAAGCACCATCTAAGTGTACGGAATTTTGTGTATGGTGCCGCGTGCAGAGAGCACACGCGAAAAGTAAGGGGGGAGGCGAAATTTTTTTGCTGCAGAAATGTGTAAAGTGAGAAGTGAATGTATGCTACGATCCTCTGGTCCGGTCAGCGATGCAAGAGTTAACCTGCTGCCAGAAAAGCGTGCAAAGAAACCCTGCGCTGCCCCACTACCCGCCCCTGGGCGTGGCTACCAAGTAAATGTATCCCAGCCGAAAGGGAATTCACAGTTGTTGTTTCTGGGGGGACCAGAAGTCGGGGCTGCATCGGTGACGTCCTTCTGGCCGGCAGCCATTTTGGAGAAGCCCATTTTAAAAGGAGACCTGCACAGCGACCTCTTCAGTCTGCACAAGGAAGAGACGGAGAGTACAGACATGGCGGAGAACAACGTTCCACGTGGCGTTCGCACCAAGATGGCACCGGAACAAAGGAAAGTTGCGGCGGTCGCAGCCCAACTTTTCCACGCCTTGCCGAACGTCTGCAGCAGTTATCGTTGGATGAAGAGGGGGCCTGCAATCTTCGCCCACTGCCTGATGATGACGACGACTGGCCGGATACCGCTCCAGGGGAAATCGCTGGGACACCTGGAGCACCTTCACTGGTGAGACTGTCCTCTCACCACGGGACATGGGGATCGTGGGCTGAGATCCCGACGGAGGAGTCTTCTGTAAGTACACCATCAGAAGCTGCCTTCTCTTCCTCCACCAGCCCTGAGCCAGAAATACCCCTGTCTGCCTTGCCGAGTGCACGACCGCGCTCGCCAAAATTGCCTAAATGGACTTTTGGGGATGAACCCGAAATGATCCAGTACATGCATGATGTTCTCCAACCCCTGGCTGGGAAGTCCCTTCCACCGGTCCCTAAGGCACAGAGGGAAAAGGCCCGTCAGGAAGCCGAGTTAGCTGAAGTAATGGCAAAGTTAAAGGCCCGACACAGAGAACTTTATGCCCCCAAGCATGTTCATCTGACTCATGAGAAGAGGAACCACTACCAAGAGAACACCAAAGAAATGGAGGCACTCTACATTCGCATGTGGGATCATCCCCGAGAAGGGGAGAAGCCCTTGGAACGTCGTAGAGCAACAGTGGCCAAGTTCGACAAGGTCAGAGGCTACAGTACCCTCATTGATTGCCACACCGGCTATTCCATCCTCGTAAACCGTTGAGCTGTCCAGAGGTCCTACATCCTTAAAAAGTTCCATTCCCTGGAGGTGGGTGAGATAGTGGAGTACACCCCCATCCAGGGCTTGCGAGGAGAGTGGGCTGCCGCAGACACCAGACCAGCAGCTCCAACCCAGCTTCCTTTCAAGTATTTTCCATCTACTGATTGGGAGGCGGACCCCTTCCAGTTGAGGCCAAAATGGCCTGCTCCTGATGCCTCCACCTACCAGCTTGAGGAGGAAGTGCTACAGCAGCAGCCACTTCTTTCTGCATCCTGCAAAGTGCCCAGGCCTACTCCTACCAAGGAGGTTTGGCCTAAACTACGGGCACCAACTACTGTACCTAGGCCTACTCCCGGCGTGGAGGTTTAGCCTGTCCACCAGGTACCAACGAAAGTGCTGCGGCCCACTCCCGACGAGGAGGTGGGGCCGACTCAACCAGCACCAACTATTAATCTCAAACCTACAGTGTCACTGTTATGATTCGGCAGGCTGGAGGTGGATCCTCTGTGTCAGAGAGGGATTGGCGTGGACCATACCGGTGGACCGGTTCTAAGTTGCTACTGGTATTCACAAGAACCCGCCGCAAAGCGGGATGGTCTTGCAGCGGCGGTAGCAACCAGGTCGTATCCACCGGTAACGGCTCAACCTCTCTGACTGCTGAGACAGGCGCGGTACAGAAGGACAAGGCAAGAGCAAGGTCGGACGAAGCAGAAGGTCAGGGCAGGCAGCAAGGGTCGAAGTCAGGGGCAACAGCAGAAGGTCTAGAACACAGGCTTGGGACATACACAAAACACTTTCTCTGGCACAAGGCAACAAGATCCGGCAATACTGGGAAGGGGAAGTGAGGTTATATAGGCGTGGAGCAGGTGGGAGCTAATTACAGATTGATTGGGCCAGGCACCAATCATTGGCGCACTGGCCCTTTAAATCTTAGAGAGCTGGCGCGCGCGCGCGCGAATGTGACAGCCGGGGACCGGGACAGGCAAGCAGCTTGGGATGCGATTCGCGAGCGGGCACGTCCCGCTATGCGAATCGCATCCCCGTCGGCAGTGTCAGTGCAGCGCTCCCGGTCAGCGGGTCTGACCGGGGCGCTGCAGAGAAGAGAACGCCACGAGCGCTCCGGGGAGGAGCAGGGACCCGGAGCGCTCGGCGTAACAGTCACACTCTACCCTCACTAATGTGGTGTGGGAAAGCCACATCAATTCTTTGCCTGCCTGTGATCTTGAGAGGGGTAGAGGCTCCAGAAGAGGAGCAGGACGTTATCGCAAGAGTTTCGTCTGAACTGTGACATTCATGTTTTCTTAAAGTTTTGTCTTCACAGACTTTTCTGCAATGTACAAGAAGTGTGCCTAGCAAGACTATGCTAAGACTGTTCCAGTTGAACCCGTAACCATCAAGCTTTTGTGCCTGGTCCTTATACCAAGAGACTCCTAGCGGTAGGAGATTCGTAAGTGTGTGCCCGGCTTAACAGCGCTAGCCATGATATTTGGACTCTTAGCGCAGGTGGACTGATGATCCTTGCGTGCCTGTTTACATGTAAATACCCCAATAGTAACGTAACCTTCTTTGCTCAAATTGCACTTATCAGGTGAATGCACCTGAACCCTGTTGGAGTGTTTAATAAATATTTGTGCTAAGGTAGCTAAATGTAAATGGTTATTGTACACGGAAAAAATATAGCTTTGTGCACGTGTACACCAAAAGAATATATGTAAATAATAGATGTTGTAGTAGTAGTGTAGTTGTAGTTGCTAGTAGGTGGCTCTCTCGGCTCCTCTGAGAATAACATTTCCGTCACCCATCACTAACACCTTCTCAAAGGTCTAAACAGGGAAAACTATGCCTAAGGTATTAAGACTGACCTTTCACGTATTACTACACACATAGTACCTCAAACGAATCACTTAAGTGTACTTACCGCACTTAAACCTAGTACACCAAACAAACAACAAAAATATCTCACACTCAAGTAAATGCTTTGGGAATTGTAGCCAATGTCATTTTCCAATTCCTGCCACTGTTATGTACACTAACTCTTCTTTCTCTTACGTGGGCGAGATGCCCTGCGTGGCCAATAGGTGCTCTTGCGAGCTAAAAGTAATACACGTAATCAAAAGGTAACCTAGGTAAGGTTTATCTGTTGTGTTCTAGGGATAAGAGCGTGTAGCCAATGGACCCTAGTAGCCAGTTTATTGGTAGAAAGCCTCAGGCAAGCCAGTAAAGCTCTCAGTGTACTAAACAGGTAACTAATATGGCAAAAATGTCTAGTGAGATTCAAAAATGTCTAGTAAGATTCAAGAATGTTAAGTAGGATGTATCTCATGTATGATAATGTCATCCTGTTACTAAATTCATGAACCAAGGAATCCTGTTCATGAGTTTACCCATGTATATGTTTGTACCTCAACAAGGTTATTTAATTTCTTGCAGTGTTTATACAGCATGACCAATGGGCATTTAAGAAGTTATGCTCAGGACTGTTATAAAGTAACCTTCACTTTGTTCCTCTGTCTTAGGGGACAGACGTCGAGGCCGACTTCTTTTAAGTAAGGGGGTTGGTGGTGTCCCGGTACCGTATTGCATTCCGTACCTTGTATGGTGGTCCCCAAAGTCAGAGTTACTACGTTCAGGTAGTGTCCCCCAGGTGAGACAGCCCCTAGTCAACCTCCTTATTTTCTAATGCTAGGATGTTAATGTGTATATATTTAATAATGTGTATATTTAATATAAGCAGCAGATAAAGAATGATGTAGGAGGAAGTACAATCCCTGTACGAAACGGAGCTTTGTCGCCCTGATTCCCCCCACTGTATGTCTCCCTTCCTCTATTTGTGAGTATGCGATTTATGCAATAAAGCATGAAGAACTGAAGCCCTGGTGAGTGCCGATTTTTTCTACATCATTCTTTATCTGCTGAATATATTGGACACCATTCATAAATCTGAGCACCACACAAGCTTCACCACAGCTAAGTCCGACAACGCACAGTATCACCATTCCATAGAAGCCGCAGTGCCGTACTCACCCCTCTACACGCTGTAATATTTAATATAAGGTATATTAGAGTACTTACCTTGTTGGCGTTGCAGGACCTTTGGTCATGTGACTATGTTAATTCCTCTATGGTATGTTGGAGAACCTTTGGAGGTCCTTGGGTCACATGTTACCCACAACTCTCTGTACAGGAGATTGACAGTTGTATGGACCAATGAGCTTTAGTCCAACCCCTGTCCATATGAGGGAGTTGTAGCCAATGATTGCTCTCTTGGGTTGCTGCTCTCGTGGATGCCAGACTAGCAGGACGGATCTGCGCAACTTTCAAAGACAAGCTAGGCCTAAAACCTGCCGGCCTCAGCCTAAACTAAACCATGAGTTAACATCTAAATCCCCGCTAAAGCTAGCGTGATTACTGGACCGAATCTAATCTCCTAAATCAAGTGGATCACCGCAACAATTACCTTCTTAAGCTCAATAGACTCACGAGGTCCCAACCACTTGTCATGCTCTAATAGACTTTGTTATATGGACTGTTATATGGACTGTTGGTTGTGGACAATCAATTATTTCCTATCTCCCTATCGCTCTTGGGAAGGGTGGCAGTAGGACAAGCATACAGAGAATAGCCCTCACCCTGGCGCCACGCATAGAAAGGGTTAAGCAAGCACCTTTAGTAACCGCACAGCTACACTCCCATATACCCTGCTCCCCCAGGCTATGACATAGGGAACTATACTTCCAACCTAATGTGGGGGAACTACAACCTAATGTGGGAGAACTATACTGCCAACCTAATGTGGGGGATCTATACTGCCAACCTAATGTGGGGGAACAATACTGCCTACCTACTGTGTGTGAACTATACTGCCAACCTAATGTGAGGGAACTACAACCTAATGTGGGGGGGGGGGACTATACTGCCAACTTAATGTGGGGGAACTATACTGCCAACCTAATGTGGGGGAACTATGCTGACAACCTAATGTGGGGGAACTATACTGCCAACCTAATGTGGGGGAACTACAACCTAATGTGGGGGAACTATACTGCCAACTAAATGTGGGGGAACTACAACCTAATGTGGGGGAACTATACTGCCAGCCTAATGTGTGGGAACTACAACCTAATGTGGGGGAACTATACTGCCAACCTAATGGGGTTGACACTGTACCCAATGAATATAATATTGCCACACATTGTACCCACTGAATATAATGCTGCCCACACACTGTACCCAATGAATATAATACTGCCACACATTGTACCCACTGAATAATACTGCCACACAATGTACTCACTGAATATAATACTGCCACACACTGTACCCCTGAATATAATACTGCCACACACTGTACCCCTGAATATAATACTGCCACACACTGTACCCCTGAATATAATACTGCCACACACTATACTCCTAAATATAATACTGCCACACACTGTACCCCTGAATATAATACTACCGCACACTTTACCTCTGAATATAATACTGCCACACACTGTACCCCTGAATATAATACTGCCACACACTGTAACCTCAGTATATAATACTGCCACACATTGTACCACTGAATATAATACTGCCACACACTGTACCCCTAAATATAATAATGCCACACACTGTACCCCTGAATATAATACTACCACACACTGTAACCTCAGAATATAATACTACCACACAATGTACGCTCTAAATATCCCTCTCAATACAATACCGTGATGTATTGTGGCTAATGAAACCGTACTACCCCAGAAATTCCTTATACTCTGTGCCCCTCATATATAGTAATAATGCCCCATCCTGTGCCCGCACATATAACTATGACCTGTCCTGTTCCCCCTCATAATAATAATGCCCTCTGTCCTGTGCCCCTACCACATAATTACCCCCTGTGCTGTGCCCCTCACTTATAATGCCCCTGCAATGTTCCCCTCACATATAATGCCCCCATCCTGCTCCCTCAGGGGGCATTTTAAGTAAGGGGCACATAACAGGGTGCATTATAAGTAAGGGGCACATAACAGGGTGCATTATAAGTAAGGGGCACATAACAGGGCATTATAAGTTGAAGTACATTATATGTTAGCGGCTCAAGACAGGGGGGCATTATAAGTGAAGGGCCCAAGACAGGGGGGCATTATAAGTGAGGGCCTGTAATGCCCCCCTGTCATGTGCCCCTCACATTGAATGCCCTCTGTTATGTGCCCCTCACATTTAATGCCCCCCTGTCATGTGCCCCTCACATTTAATGCCCCCCTGTCATGTGCCCCTCACATTTAATGTCCCTGCAATGTTCCCCTCAAATATAATGCCCCCTGTCCTGCACCCTCAGGGGGGCATTTTAAGTAAGGGGCACATAACAGGAGGCATAAGTGAGGGGCACATGACAGGGGGCATTAAATGTGAGGGGCACATGACAGGGGGCATTAAATGTGAGGGGCACATGACAGGGGAGTATTATACATGAGGAGCCCCCCTGTCATGTGCCCCTCACTTATAATGCCCCCCTGTCTTGGGCCGCTAACATATAATGTGCTTCGACTTATAATGTCCCGTTATGTTCCCCTCACATATAATGCCCCCTGTCCTGCACCCTCAGGGGGCATTTTAAGTAAGGGGCACATAAAAGGGGGCATTATAAATCAGAGCACATTATTTGTTAGCGGCACAAGACGGGGGCATTATAAGTGAGGGGCACATAATGGGGCCCTGTAAGTCTGCCGGAAGTGGCCATTCCAATGTCCCCCGCAGGAAGCCGCGGCCAACATGGGATACATGGAGGGGGCATGTCGGCCGGCACTCCGTGCAGGGTTCTGCACACCCCCTTACAGTAGACTGCAGGGGCCCTGTTCAGGAGATTGTAGGGGGTCCTAGCGCTCGGATGCCCCACAATCTATAACTTATCCTCTGTCTCAGCATCTAAATAGGCTGTAAATAAATTAAAAATAGATGCAGCAGTGGGATAGATAGAAAGATAGATATGAGATAGATAGATAGATAGATAGATAGATAGATAGATAGATAGATATGAGATAGATAGATATATAGATAGATATGAGATAGATATATAGATAGATATATAGATAGATATGATATGATATAGATAGATATGAGATAGATAGATATGATATAGTTAGATAGATAGATGTGATATAGATCGATACATATATAGATATGGATAGATAGATATGAGAGATAGATAGGCGATAGATAGACAGATAGATCAGTGTTCCCCAACCAGGGTGCCTCCAGCTGTTGTAAAACTACAACTCCCAGTATGTCCACAAAGCCAAATACAAGCTGGGAGTTGTAGTTTTACTACAGTTAGAGGCCTCTGCTGGGAAACACTGATAAGAGTCCCCCTTTACCTCTCACTGTCTCCTGACCCCCCCCCCCTCCTCCTCACCCCAAAGTTACTTACCATGAAGGGCAGCATCAGGGTGGGCAGGGGGGGTCTGGAGGCATTGGGTGGGTGTCCGGGCCTGTGGTGGAGGTGCAGGAAACTCAGCCCAGCCTGCAGGAAATACAGAGTGAGAGGGGGAGGAGCTTATCTCTCTTCCCAGCCCCTGCACAGTGTAATGGCTGCAGAATGATGCTGAGACCGAAGCATCCTCAGTACTGACAGGCAGCCTGCAGAGGATGGTGTCCTCGCGGTTCACACGCTGCAAATGCTGCAGGTGAGGGGACAGTGGAGCCAGGGCTTACAGCTCCCGCTCATCAATACTATAGTATCGGGAGGGGCAGCAATCTTGGGGGGGGGGGCAATTGCCCCGTTGCCCCCCCCCCCCCCCTGGATCCGCCACTGATCGGGACAGCCCTATTTATTTTAAATTGGGGGGGCACAGCCTGATCTAGGGGCCCCCTCTGGCCCTCCCCCCTAGCGACGCCACTGCCCTCAGCCTCCTGCCCGCTCTTTATTTTAGTCTACCGTCTACTGTATGGGTGACATTAATCACTGTGGGTGTAAGGTAGGAAAGATTTTTGCCCTGTTTGCTTGGTGGATTGTTTGCTCAGTTGCTCAAAATTTACCATAAGGGTACCTAGGACTTGATAAAATTTGTGCACTTATAGGGAACCAGTGAACTGCAGAGATTGGTTTAAGCTTTGTGCTCTGGCATCTGACACTTTTGTACATGTTCTATTAGGTGGAGTAGGTTTGAGCAAAAAAATAAAAAACCTTCTAAATTTAATTTGCACAAATAATTAATACAGCTTCACTGCAAAAAGTGGGGTACAGTGCACCAAACAGTAGACAACTTTGAAAGATGTTCTACTGAAAATTGCACAAAAAATGCTTATGCTGTTCCTCATTTGCATATTTTGAAAAATGAAGATAACAGAGCAATGGATGCAGGCATGTAGAGCATCGTTTTTATCAGTGTCACCGGCACTACCAGACTGTATCACTGGTTAGTGTCGGGGACTCTGCTGACAGTTTTCCTTTAAATATAGTAAAACATACTTAATTGAAAGACAATAAAAATATTAATAAGGAAATTACATTGCAAAAAAAAAAGAACTACGGTCCCCAGCAGGTCTCCCCTCTTCAGCCACGTCTCCCCTCTTCAGCCCCCCCCTTATAACACGTCTCCCCTCTTCAGCCCCCCATAACACATCTCCCCTCTTCAGCCCCACCTTATAACATGTCTCCCCTCTTCAGCCCCCCCCCCTTTTAACACGTCTCCCCTCTTCAGCCCCCCTTATAACACGTCTTCCCTCTTCAGCCCCCCTTATAACATGTCTCCTCTCTTCAACCGCCCCTTATAACACGTTTCCCCTCTTCAGCCCCCCCTTTATCATATTTCCCCTCTTCAGCCCCCCTTATAACACATCTCCCCTCTTCAGCTCCCATAACACGTCTCCCCTCTTCAGCCCCCCATAACACATCTCCCCTCTTCAGCCCCCCCCCTTATAACATGTCTCCTCTCTTCAACCGCCCCTTATAACACGTTACCCCTCTTCAGCCCCCCCTTTATCATATTTCCCCTCTTCAGCCCCCCTTATAACACATCTCCCCTCTTCAGCTCCCATAACACGTCTCCCCTCTTCAGCCCCCCATAACACATCTCCCCTCTTCAGCCCCCCCTTATAACATGTCTCCCCTCTTCAGCCCCCCTTATAACATGTCTCCCCTCTTCAGCCCCCCCCCCCTTTTAACACGTCTCCCCTCTTCAGCCCCCCTTATAACACGTCTTCCCTCTTCAGCCCCCCTTTTAACATGTCTCCCCTCTTCAGCCCCCCCATAACACGTCTCCCTTCTTCAGCACCCCATAACACGTCTCCCCTCTTCAGCCCCCCCATAACACGTCTCCCCTCTTCAGCCCCCCATAACATGTCTCCTCTCTTCAGCCCCCCTTTTAACATGTCTCTCCTCTTCAGCTCCCCCTTATAACATGTCTCCTCTCTTCAACCGCCCCTTATAACACGTCTCCCCTCTTCAGCCCCCCCTTTTATCACGTTTCCCCTCTTCAACCGCCCCTTATAACATGTCTCCCCTCTTCAGTCCCCCCCCTTTTATCACGTTTCCCCTCTTCAGCCCCCCTTATAACACGTCTCCCCTCTTCAGCCCCCCCATAACACGTCTCCCCTCTTCAGCCCCCCATAACACGTCTCCCCTCTTCATCCCCCCATAACACGTCTCCCCTCTTCAGCCCCCCATAACACATCTCCCCTCTTCAGCCCCCCATAACATGTCTCCTCTCTTCAGCCCCCCTTTTAACATGTCTCCCCTCTTCAACCGCCCCTTATAACACGTCTCCCCTCTTCAGCCCCCCCCCCTTTTATCACGTTTCTCCTCTTCAGCCCCCCCTTATAACACGTCTCCCCTCTTCAGCCCCCCCATAACACGTCTCCCCTCTTCAGCTCCCCCATAACACGTCTCCCCTCTTCAGCCCCCCATAACACGTCTCCCCTCTTCAGCCCCCCATAACACGTCTCCCCTCTTCAGCCCCCCTATAACACATCTCCCCTCGTCAGCCCCCCATAACACGTCTCCCCTCTTCATCCCCCCCATAGCACGTTTCCCCTCTTCAGCCCCCCCATAACACGTCTCCCCTCTTCAGCCCCCCAATAACAGGTCTCCCCTCTTCAGCCCCCATAACACATCTCCCCTCTTCAGCCCCCATAACACGTCTCCCCTCTTTAGCCCCCCATAACACGTCTCCCCTTTTCAGCCCCCATAATATGTCTCCCCTCTTCAGCTCCCCCTTATAACATGTCTCCCCTCTTCAGCCCCCCTTATAACATGTCTCCCCTCTTCAGCCCCCCCTCAATACACGTCTCCCCTCTTCAGCCCCCCCTCATAACACGTCTTCCCTCCCCAGCCTCCCTCTTATAAACACATCTCTCCTCCCCTGCCCCCCCCCCCCCCATAGCAGGTCTCCCCTCGCAGGACTCTCAGCTCCCCTCTCCCTTCCACATAACAGGCCCCCCCATTTAGCCTCAACCCCCCTTTCCCTCCAGACAACAGCCCCACCTACCCAGCCCCCCACCACACACACACATAGCAGAACTCCCAGCTCCCCCCCCCCCCTCACATAGCAGAACTCCCAGTAATATGATCAGGTTCCTCTCACCCAGTGCAGCACATCTTCTCCTGAGCAGCATCTGTTCCTGTGTGCTAGCAGGAGGAGGATCCAGAGGAGCAGAGAGGAGGCAAGAGAGGAGAGGCAGCCAGGAGTGTCCTGTCTGTACTGTAGGTCAGACTCTGTAGCCTCCGCTGTGTGAGCCTGTTGACCAGACAGGAGAGAAGAGCAGAAGAGCTGCCTCATGGCAGCTACGGCTCTGCCTGTAAGTACCCAGCAGCCGGTACCAACTGCAGCCCAGTGGGGGAAATAACTTCCTTATCGGTCCCCCAGCAGGAATTCTTGGGGGGATTCATCCTCCCCCCGTATTGTTAATTAAACAAATTGTAAATTGTGGGGAAAAATTAGCCCTCATACAACCCTGTATGCAGAAAAATAAAAAATTTATAGGGGTCAGAAGGGGACAATTTTAAGCCTACTAATTTGCTTACAAAAAGTTACATTATTTTTTTCATTAGCAAAATAAAACAAAACTTACATAAAGTGGGTATTGCTGTAATCGTATGGACCTATAGAATAAAGACAAGTGACATAAGTGTCAAGATAAGTGCACTACGTAGAAACGCAACCCCCCAATTTTGCCTTACAAATAATGTTTTTTGGCTAATACATGCATTTTGTGATAAAATGAGTGATGTCATTACAAATACAATGAGTCCCACAAACAACTGGCCCTATAGATGGAAAATTGATGAAAAATTTAATGAGTTATGGATTTTAAAAGACAAGGAGGAAAAATGAAAACACTAAAAACAAAAATTGCTCTGTCATTAAGGGGTTAAATTTTTTTTTTTCATTTTTACTACTTATTTAATTATTATTTATCCTCACTCTTTTAGAAAGATACTCCCGAACTCTAGAGGCTGTAGGAAGAAGCTTACTGTGGCCTAGAAGTGGAAGTAGAGGGGGAAGGGGAGAGAAGCTAATGTTTTGTTTTTAAACATTGACAATGGGACCTTAGCTTGAAGGGGCAAGCTACCTTTATAGGGGTCCTAACTACAGGGGAAAACTACCTTCAATGGTTCCTTCCTACAGGGAGAAAACTTCCTACAAAAAGCAAACTATAGCAAGCTGAGAATAACATGTACAATAGAGTGCTCAGGGGTCTATAATAATGACTATGTATGCTGCTAACAGGCTCTGTGCACACAGTTAAGGCCTAAAGCTGAGAGGCTCCTCTGAAATTTCCTTAAAGGGGTACTCCGCTGCTCAGCGTTTGGGACAAACTGTTCTGGAGCTGGCGCCAGGAGCTCATGACATCATAGCCCCACCCACATGACATCACGCCCCACACCTGACGGCTTTCACGCCCCCTCCCATAGACTTGCATTGAGGGGGTGGGACATGAAGTCATGAGGGGGCGGGGTTATGGAATGGGAACATAAAAGAAGGGCTTATACTTCTCCTTTCTACTGCTTCCACTTCTGACTTTGGCTCAAAAACTACAGTGGCAGTTTTCCAAAAAAAAAAGCTTTGTAAGAATTGGAATGTAGATGCATTCGTCTGAAGCATAGTAACAGAAAGAAACCACATCTCCTTTTTCTGTCAGTGGTATTAATAAGTAATTTAGGCAATTTTTTAAGGTTTTCATTAGGAGGACACTAAAGGTATTTAAGGTGTGTCTTCAACTGATAGTGGTAGCCGTTTGCTATGGAAAAGACATCATCATGTTGGGCCAAGCACACCAGTGTGATCTTAAAATGTTAAAACTGATAAAGTGGGTATAAAAATTTTTTTTTTTTTTTTTTACTTTTTTAACCCTTAGACCAGAATTGCTAAAACTGAGAAAACCCCTTTCACAAAAAGAAAAAAAATGGTGAATAAGGGACAAATTCTACCAAAGTACACAATATTATCAAAGGTTGGACAATTCAAGCTTTGTTTCTAGAGCTATTTATTGACAGGCACCATTTGACAATCATTCACTGACAAGGCACTAAAAATTGCAACAAAATGGCAGCCATATACAATGCAAAAGGTTTGAAGTATAATTTACTGTTTATATTTCGATACATATACAGAAGTATTATTATCATTATCCAGCTTATTTAGTTGCTCAAAATCCTGGTATGCTTTATATGAAATCTCGGGGAAATGATAAGGAGAATATTCTTGAACTATAGGTCTGTAGCTTTTATTGGTAAGTGATGCCAGCCATTGCTGCAGGTAGGTCTGTAGCTGCCAACTCTTAAAGGGGAACTCAGGTAGAATGATTTTTTTTTTTCAAATCAACTGGTGCTAGAAAGTTAAATAGATTTCTAAATTATACAATGAAAAAGAGTAGCGTGCACTCACCGCGAGTAAACAGCTGCAGGCCCGAGGTCCGGGATCACCGCAGCATAGATGAGGACAGTAAGGGGCGCTCAGGGGCTACTCCGGCTGTTTAGGACGTAGGAACGTCCTTCTTCCGGTCTCAAGGAGGCCGGAAGAAGGACGTTCCTACGTCTGAAACAGCCGGCGTAGCCTCTGAGCGCCCATTACTGTCCTTGTCTATGCCGCGGTGATCCCGGACCTCGGGCCTGCAGCTGTTTACCCGCGGTGAGTGCACGCTACTCTTTTTCATTGTATTGTTTGATACTTTATCTAGTGTGTGCACCCCACAGGTGCTGCGTTGTTATTTATCGGGTCCGGAGGCTGCCAGTGTATACCAGTGGTATCATATATTTGCATGCACAAGCTATACGGTGTGCTCTCTCCTTCTCTAGTGGCTTAAGGAGATTTGTAAATTACTTCTATTATAAAATCTTAATCCTTCCAGTACTCAGTAGCTGTATGCTCCAGAGGAAGTTGTATAGTTCTTTTCTATCTGACAACAGTGCTTTCTACTGACACCTCTGTCCATGTCAGGAAGTGTCTGAAGCAGGAGAGGTTTGCTATGGGGATTTGTTCCGGCTCTTGACAGAAGAAGTAATTTAAAAATCTGTTTACCTTTCTAGCACCAGTTGATTTTTTTTTCCACCCGAGTACCTCTTTAAAGGGGTTGCCGTATCTGATTGCTGGTGGTCCAGTGTTACCACACTCTCTGTAAGGCATGGACCAGCCAGATCCACCCAAGCAGTTCCCTATTCTGGCTTATAGTTCATGTTAAAGCAAATAAAAGAGGTTGTCTTCAAGAGACAACCCACATGATACAAACCAGTCTTTTGCACAACAGAATGAATATCATTAATAACCAATCTAACTCTTCTTTACCCCTATAAGGGGTTTTAATCTAGATGGTCAACCCCAATGGGGAAAGGAAGTGATGCCAACCTAATATGTTGTACTATATAAATGAATAAAATAAATAAAGGTGTGTTTTCAAGGATTGTCAGAAACGCTCCAGGAAAGGGAGTAACTGCATGCCCAGAGGAGCATCATCATTACCAACCTGTAGAAGACAATGGTAAAATAAACACGAGGTTAACTTAGTTCACACTGGTATTTTATGCAGACACTTAAAGGGGTAAAGGATTTTCAAATCAACAGATGACAGAAAGTTGTACAGATTTGTAAAAATCTCCTGCCTTCCAGTACTTATCAGCTGCTGTATGCCCTGGAGGAAGTTGTGTAGTGTTTCCCGTAAGACATTATGCTCTCTGCTGCCCCCTCAGTCTGTGAGGAATTGTCCAGAGAATGAGCAAAAATAGAAAAACCTTTCCTGCTTTGAACAGTTCCTGACATGGACAGAGGTGGAAAAAAGCTTTTTTTTTTTTTCTTTTTTCTCTCTGGAATACCCCTTTAATTCCAACTAAAATAATCCTGCCCATGATTTTTCTGTTGGATCACATAATAATTTAGGAATCCCATGAGAAGCAAACAGGGGGGCATGTATCATGTGTCCTCAAATATTTACATTCATGTAAATGTATTACTTTCTTTTTAACTTCAGTCATTTTAAAGCAGCCAATAACCGTATCGACACATGTACAGTAGACGTTACCCTATAAGTTTACATGTACCATATGCACGACCTTTGCTTTACACTTTATTCCAACACAAGAAGCAACAAGTTTAGGAATTCTTCTTAGACACTTGCTCTCCATGTTGTGGATATTGGGGTAACAGCAATAAAGTGATAGTAGAGAGTTGTTCAAAACAGTAAAATTCTATAGGAAGAGGAACTTTGCTGGATGTTCTAGCCTGACCTGTTTCTTTCTGTATAAAAGCGTGGCATGACGACAATTGTTTATTGTGTGGTGTGACTAAAGAGACGGAGAAGGAATCTTTGTGTCAGGGAGTATCGGAGAGGATTGTTACTAAGGATGAAACGCCATCATGTCTTAGGCCATGTTCACACCACAGAATGTCCGAATTCAGAAAAATTCAGCTCGGAAATTCCATTGCAGCAGAATCTTATTGCTTTTAATGGTTTTTTGTTTTGTTTTTGTTTTTTTCCAAAATTGTGAAAATTGGCTTGACAGCCAAAGCATTAAAAGTCAGAAAAATAAAAGAAATTCTTTGATATTTAGAATTTTAACCTGAAGTTTGATATCTATATAGCTGTATTCCACAACGCCCCATCCAGTGTATAATCATATTGCATCTTCACCAGTTATTACCTCTGTTAATTGATATAGACAGTGCACATGACAGTGATCAGTCTGACACTAAGAACATCTCAGTGCTAATCCTTGCTTTGGCTGCGAGGGATGTGAATAAGAGTGTTATGAAAACTCCTTCACACGCAAAGTAATACACTATGCTTCAGGTCGGATTAGTTGTGGAAAATGTCCTCAGCCACACATAATCCAATCCAAAAAAACAAATCTACACTAAATTGGGCAGATTTTATGTGGTTTTGCCGCTGAGGGCTTTTCAGTGAATCATGCAAAAATGTCAATTGTTTTGAAATCTTGTGTTGCAGATTTTTGGGTAAAATATATTATTACTGAAATAAAATAAATTAAATGAGTAAAATTCACAAGAGATCTGTTCTCATTCTGTGACAGAATCTGAGCTGCAGATTTTAACCCCTTAAGGACCCATGACGTACCAGTGCGTCATGAGTCCACTCCCGTTCTATAACCCGGTGCCACGGCGTAGCGTCATAGCGGGTCGGGCCCTGGCCTCTAACAAGGCTGGGACCCGTGGTTAATAGCGCGCAGCACTGATCGCGGTGCCGCGTGCTATTAACCCTTTAGACGCGGCGTTCAAAGTTGAACGCCGCGTCTAAAGTGAAAGTAAAACCATGACGGTTAGCTCAGGGAGCTGTTCAGGATCGCCGCGGTGAAATGGCGGCATCCCGAACAGCTGTAGGACACGAGGAGGGTCTCCTACCTTGTCTCCTGGTGTCCGATCGCAGAATGATTGCTCAGTGCCTGAGATCCAGGCATGAGCAGTCAAGCGGCAGAATCATCAATCAATGGTTTCTTATGAGAAACCACTGATCACTGTAAAAGATCAGTGTGGGCAGTGTTATAGGTCCCTATGGGAGCTATAACATTGCAAAAAAAAAGTAAAAAAATAAAGTGAGTAAAGATCATTTAACACCTTCCCTAATAAAAGTTTGAATCACCCCTTTCCCCCCCCCCCCAAAAAAAAATAAAAAAATAAATAAATAAAAATAAACATATGTGGTATTGCTGCGTGTGGAAATGTCCGAATTATAAAAATATATCATTAATTAAACCGCCCGATCAATGGCGTGCGCGCAAAAAAATTCCAAAGTCCAAAATAGTGCATTTTTGGTCACTTTTTATATCATGAAAAATGAATAAGTCAATAAGTCCTATCAATGTTATCGCTAAAAAGTTCAGATCACGGCACGGCAAAAAATGAGCCCTCATACCGCCCCATATGTGGAAAAATAAAAAAGTTATAGGGGTCAGAAGATGACAATTTTAAACGTATACATTTTCCTGCATGTAGTTATGATTTTTTCCAGAAGTACAACAAAATCAAACCTATATAAGTAGGGTATCATTTTAATCTTATGGACCTACAGAATAAAGAGAAGGTGTCATTTTTACCAAAAATGTACTGTGTAGAGACGGAAGCCCCCAAAATTTACAAAATGGCTGTTTTTTTTTTTTTTTTTTCAATTTTGTCACACAATGATTTTTTTTTTCCATTTTGCCATAGATTTTTTGGGTAAAAAGACTGATGTCATTACAAAGTAGAATTGGTGGCACAAAAAATAAGCCATCATATGGATTTCTAGGTACAAAATTGAAAGAGTTATGATTTTTTAAAGGGAAGGAGGAAAAAACTAAAATGCAAAAACGGAAAACCCCCGGGTCCTTAAGGGGTTAAAATATGCAGGTCATTTTCAGCACAGAAAATAACCACATGTATGGTACTCTAAGCTGCTATGGATTTTATCTGTCCAAATCCACAGGTAAAGTCTGCAATAAATCCTTACAATGGGAACCTACCTTTATTAGTCTCTCTATTTAGCATTAAACAAATTAAAGTTTGCCCACAAGCCCAATTAATGATACATTTTCTCCAGTATTCCTGCACTGCCATTGGTTTCATCCTAGCTCAGCTGCATCCATACATTTGACTGCTGCAGCTGGGTCATGTGACCACCAGTCTGACAACCAATAAATTATATGCACTAATGAGTAGGCAGGAGGCCAGCCTGTCCTGTGTACTGACTTCCTGTGAACTACAGGATTACATCATCACTAAAAGTGAGCAAAACTACACTAATCTCTGCCAAATTTTATCGATCAACAGTCGATTTGTTTTGCCTGGAATAATACAGAATGACAGATTGAAGTCTCCAATGTCTGTATCTATATTTTCTGGGCAACCAGAGCACTTTGAAAATGGAAACAATTTGGTTGGCTAAACTTATCGACAGCCAGTTCATTAGATTTGGTGTTTCCCTAATCTCTTTTCTTAACCAATCAGATCGTTCCTGGCAGCTTAGACCCCTGCCAGCTTTAACCTCATTGTTCATCTTTATATTCCATATATATATATATATATATATATATATATATATATATATACCGCTGTTGAAAATCTAAAATTTTCCATATGGAACAAAGGCTGCAACGATTCAGGTGAGCTTCAGAGTTATACACCTTCCCTGATTACACTATTTGCCTCTATCTGATATGTGAAGATTGTCTAAAGCAGTGCTTCTCAAGCGCGGTCCCCCCCCCCCAACAGGTCTTTTTGTATTTCCTTAGTCTTTGTTAGTCTTACTTATGGTACATCAGGTATCCCCACAGTTGTATCACTTGTGAAGGACTGAGGAAATCCTGAAAATATGATCTGTTGGGGGGCCTTGAGGACAGCGCTTGAGAAACACTGCTCTGCATGATAGAATCCCACACTGAGCTCCTGTGAACAAGAGCTGAAATCTGTTGCAAGGGGACAGACTGCAACTGTATCACATTTGAGATTTTATAGTGTCAGGTATGGGACAGAAGTTCCGTGTCGCTGATCTGTCTTTTACTGCACAGCCTAATTAAAATATCTAAATATGATGTAGGAGTCTATTCTTTTTCATTATACTCCATGTAATGCCAAATTGTTCCAGGTTACTGCCGTCTCCATGTGTTTGTACAGAAACTGTCACAGTTAATTAATTTATTCATGGCAGTGGATGAAGGAACACAGTTGTTAATCTGTATCTAATCTAAGCCCCCCCCCCCCCCCTTCACAGCAAGTATTTTCCTTGTGCTTTTTGAAAATTTCTTGTACTTCTGTGCAAAAAAAAAACAACTATACTCCATGTACT
This sequence comes from Hyla sarda, assembly GCF_029499605.1. Classification (NCBI taxonomy): domain Eukaryota; kingdom Metazoa; phylum Chordata; class Amphibia; order Anura; family Hylidae; genus Hyla; species Hyla sarda. The sequence goes on along the minus strand of NC_079190.1, from coordinate 196,565,537 downwards.
TTACAGAATTGTTCCAGAACAGGTTACATGACCACAGAGTACTTATTTGAAAGATATATTTTTTTTACATTCTTGTTAGTCAAAACTGAAGTGAGTCTTTTGATAGCATTTAATGCTGTTACTTGGTACTAAACCAGCAGCTGACACAAAGACATTACATAGCATTGTAAATGCCCATCCTTTGCCTTAAAATGCCTCTGATATTATAAATAGTCACATTGAAGATGTTTCTGCAAGTCAACAATTCTTAATCGTAGGTCTTCTGACAGCTCTTTTGTGCGAGGCATCATTCACGTCAGTCAATGCTTCTTGTGAAAAGCAAACCCAGAACTGGTGGGTGGTTTTTTTATAGGGCAGGACAGCTGTAACCAACACCTCCAATCTCATCTCTTTGATTGGACTCCAGTTGGATGACACCTCACTCCAATTAGCTCTTGGAAATGTCAATAGTCTAGGGGTTCACATACTTTTTTTCCACCTGCACTGTGAATGTTTACATGGTGTGTTCAATAAAAACATGGTAAGATTTAATTATTTTTGTGTTATTAGTTTAAGCAGACTGTGATTGTCTATTGTTGTGACTTAGATGAAGATCAGAGGACATTTTATGACCAATTTGTGCAGAAATCCATGTAATGCCAAAGAGTCCACATAATTTTTCTTGCGCCTGTATATGTCTATTATAAACAGAAACCATTACGGTACCTTAAAGGGGTACTCCGGTGAAAACCTTTTTTTCGTTTAAATCAACTGGTGGCAGAAAGTTAAACAAATTTGTAAATTACTTCTATTAAAAAATCTTAATCCTTCCTGTACTTATTAGCTGCTGAATACTACAGAGGAAATTCTTTTCTTTTCGGAATGCTCTCTGATGACATCACGAGCACAGTTCTATCTGCTGACATTATTATAATAATAATAATAAGTCTTTATTTATTGTTGTCCTTAGTGGGATTTGAAACAAAGTCCCCAGCACTGCAAGGCAGCAGTGCTAACCACTGAGCCACCACGCTGTCCTTAGCATACATCTGCTATGCAAGGTTGTTAAAATGGACAGAGATGTCAGCAGAGAGCACTGTGCTCGTGATGTTATCAGTGTTCCAAAAAGAAAGGAATTTCCTCTGTAGCATTCAGCAGCTAATAAGTACTGGAAGGATTAAGATTTTTAATAGAAGTAATTTGAAAATATGTTTAACTTTCTGCCACCAGTTGATTTAAAAGAAAAAAGGTTATCAACGGAGTACCCCTTTAAATATGAACAGCGCCTACATAAGTTGTGCCTGTTGTCATTTATATCTAGCATCATATAAGATATAGTAGTTTGAAAGTAAAAGTTACTTCCTCTAAGGCCTCTGGCAAGGTGAAAGGCCAGTTCTTATTTTACTTAACTTGAAATATGATCGTATATAGAGATCCTTTCCAAGTAGATGATAAAACTGGAATATGAGTAAGGAGATAATAATAGCACACAGGTGCTGTGGACTCACTATCACTGTGCCAGTTATTTGCTTCCTGGATAGTCTGATATTTTCAGGATTTTTTTATGACTTATGTTGATATTTTCTGATGTTTGTACAATACATATGTAACCCCTTAAGGACTCAGGATTTTTCAGTTTTTGCATTTTCGTTTTTTCCTCCTTACCTTTAAAAAATCATAACTCTTTCAATTTTGCACCTAAAAATCCTGTCTTATTTTTTGCACCAACAATTCTACTTTGTAATGACGTCAGTCATTTTACCCAAAATTTTACGGTGAAACGGAAAAAAAATCATTGTGAGATAAAATTGAACAAAAAATGCCATTTTGTAAGTTTTGAGGGCTTCTGTTTCTACACAGTACATTTTTCGGTAAAAAATGACACCTTCACTTTATTTTGTAGGGCCATACGATTAAAATGATACCCTACTTATATAGGTTTGATTTTGTCGTACATTTGGAAAAAATCATAACTACATGCAGGAAAATGTATACGTTTAAAATTGTCATCTTCTGACCCCTATAACTTTTTTATTTTTCCGCGTATGGGGCTTTACGAGGACTCATTTTTTTGCGCCGTGATCTGAAGTTTTTAGGGGTACCATTTTTGTATTGAGAGGACCTATTGATCGCTTTTATTAATTTTTTCATGATATAAAAAATGACAAAAAAATACTATTTTGGACTTTGGAATTTTTTTGTGCGTACGCCATTGACCGTGCAGTTTAATTAACAATATATTTCTATAATTCGGACATTTTCACACATGGCGATACCACATATGTTTATTTTTATTTACACTGTTTTTTTTTATGGGAAAAGGGGGTGATTCAAACTTTTATTAGGGAAGGGGTTAAATGATCACTTATAACTTCTTTTTTTTCAATGTTATAGCTCCCATAGGGGTCTATAACACTGCACACACTGATCTTTTACATTGATCAATGGTTTCTCATAGGAAACCATTGATCAATGATTCTGCCCCTTGACTGCTCATGACTGGATCTCAGGCACTGAGCAGTCATTCGCCCATTGGATACCAGGAGGCAAGCTAAGGGACCCTCCTGCTGTCTTACAGCTGTTCGCGATGCCACGATTTCGCCGTGGACATTCCGAACAGCCCCCTGAGCTAACCGGCAACGATTTACTTTCACTTTAGACACAGCGTTTAATAGCGCATGGCACCGCGATCAGTGCCGCGCGCTATTAGCCATGGGTCCCGCCCGTGGCCCCGCGTTATAGAACGGGAGCGGACTAAGGACGTACATTTACGTCATGGGTCCTTAAGAGGTTAAAATAGTTGTTATTTTTTTTTTTTTTTTTGTATATTTCATGTGTATAGGTACTAGTGTTTGTAGGAACATAAGGCCTTATTTACAAACAGATGTGTACTACAAATAATGTCTTGTGTATAATTACAATTTCTTTCATAAAATGTAGATCTGTAAATACATGCGTGTGTTCGATTTTTTTAATGTTTTACCTTGCATAGACAGTGGTACAGAGGGCATGTTCGGATTGAGTGGTAATGAATTGACAGAGGAATTCTTCAGATTAATACAATATCCAAAAGGTTAAAGGGGTACTCCGCTGGAAAACTTTTTTTTTTTTTTTTACTCAACTGGTGCCAGAAGGTTAAACAGATTTGTAAATTACTTCTGTTTAAAAATCTTAATCCTTCCTATACTTTACAGGAAGTTCCTCCATAGGAAGTTCTTTTCTTTTTGAATTTCTTTTATGTCTGACCACAGTGCTCTCTTCTGACACCTCTGTCCATTTTAGGAACTGTCCAAAGTAGAAGCAAATCCCCATAGCAAACCTCTCCTGTTCTGGTCAGAGGTGTCAGCAGAGAGCACTGTGGTTGGGCAGAAAGGAAATTCAAAAAGAAAAGAACTTCCTGTGGAGCATACAGCAGCTGATAAGAACTGGAAGGATTAAGATTTTTAAGTAGAAGTAATTTACAAATCTGTTTAACTTTCTGGCATCAGTTGATTTAAAAAAATGTACCCCTTTAAAAAGAGTGTAGCCCAACTCCCAGAAAAAAAGGGCATGCGCTGTGAGCCTTTTTCTGTATGTGTAAACGGGTACTCCATGAATAGTCCTCACCTGTGCTCAGGTTGTGTGTGGTATTGCAGCTCAGTCCATTGACGTGACTTGTCCACTAGTAAGCATTAAGAGGAGTGGGGGGGGGGGGGGGGAATGCATTTTTAAATTATGCACTTGATTTTGAATGACCATTTGATTTTGATTTTGCTCTTGACCATAGGCGTACCTTGTGGCTTCTTGACCATGATGCAAAATCTGGAACAGGGCCCCATGTGCCATTTATAATCCTTATCTCTTAGGCACCAGGGCCTGATCTGACTGCTAAACCTGCAACTCCTATAGTTACACCCCTGACTTTGGCTACATTCACAACCGTATCCAGTTTTGTGACTGGACCTAAAACCATAGTATACTACGGTTTTAGGTCCAGTCACAAAACTGGATATGGGGCAGAAATGAGCCGACCGAAGTCACTGTTTGACCCCAATGGGCTCATTAAAGGAGTAGTCCAGTGGTGACTCAGTGGTGAGCAACTTATCCCCTATCCTAAGGATAGGGGATAAGTTGCAGATTGCGGGGGGTCCGACCGCTGGGGCCCCCTGCGATCTACTGTACGGAGCCCCGACAGCCCGCGGGAAGGGGGCGTGTCGACCTCTGCACGAGGCGGCGGCCGACACGCCCCCTCAATACAACTCTATAGCAGAGCCGAAGCGCTGCCTTCGGCAATCTCCAGCTCTGCCATAGCGATGTATTGAGGGGGCGTGTCGGCCGCCGCTTCGTGCGGGGGTCGACACCCGCTATCTGGGCCAAGAGCCAGGGCCCCGTACAGAGAGATCGCAGGGGGCCCCAGCGGTCGGACCCCCCGCGATCTCAAACTTATCCCCTATCCTTAGGAGAGGGGATAAGTTTTTCACCACTGGACTACCCCTTTAAAGTGAATGGATTTCAGCGCGGTCCGGCTAGGGTACGAGAGCGTCCAGTTTTCCCCTCCCCCATCCTGATCTGGCAACCATAGGCTGCAATCGTGGTGTGAATACAGCCTTTGACTATCTAGGATCATGTTAACAACAGCACAGCTGATATGATTGCTGACGGTTGACAGCATATTTTGTTGGTAAGTCTTTACTGGACTGGATTCTATTTGCACAAAAATTTGTGCCTGAATCAAATTGTCACAATTCATAGATTTTCCTTTAGCTGTTACATCTCCTAAAATACTAAAACAGCACCAAAATTGTTTTGAAAAAAGTTTGTAATAACTACTTAACAGTTGACATAATCAAAACTGACTGACACTGTCTGTGGAAAAATTGTAATAGAGCTATGATTGGTTGTTATTGGCAACAAAGACAATAAGGGAGATTTATCAAAGCCTGTCCAGAGGAAAAGTTGCTGAGCCCGAACAGCCCCCTGAGCTAACCGGCAGTGATTTAGTTTCACTTTAGATGCGGTGTTCAACTTTGAATGCTGCGCCTAAAGGGTTAATAGTGCGCGGCACCGTGATCATTGCCGCGCGCTATTAGCCATGGGTCCCGGCCATTGTTAGAAGCCATGCTCGAACCGCCGTGGCACCGCATTATAGAAAGGGAAAGGACTCCTTGGTCCTTAACAGGTTAAAGGGTTACTCCGGCGCTAAGATATCTTATCCCCTATCCAAAGGATAGGGTATATGATGCCTGATCGCGGGGGTCCCGGCGCTGGGGACCCCTGTGATCTTGCATGCCGCACCCATTAGAATCAGTTCCCAGAGCACGTTCACTCCGGGTCTGATTACTGGCGATTACAGCTGTCACGCCCCCTCCCATAGGCTTGCATTGAGGGGTCAGAGAGTGATGTCACATGGGGGCGGGGCCGTTACATCACAATGCTCCGCCCCCGTGATCACCAGTAATCAGACCCGGAGCGAACGTGCTCCGGGGACTGATTCTAATGGGGTGCGATGTGCAAAATTACGGGGGTCCCCAGCGGCGGGACCCCTGTGATCAGGCATCTTATCCCCTATCCTTTGGATAGGGAATAAGATGTCTTAGCGCCGGAGTAACCCTTTAATTTTATTGTGTTTGATGTCTATAAATTGTATATATTTTATTATATGTATAGTACTTCCAGGACCTTAGGTCACATGACTAATAAGTCTAAGGTTAAGTTAAGCTTAAGGACATTTCAGGGCACGTGATGTGGTCACATGATGTACCATAATGCTTTGTGAAAGGACTGACAGCTGGTGGGAACCAATAAGCTCTAAGCCAGCCCCTCTCCATATAAAGGAGCTGTTAACCAATCATCACTCTCTTGGGTTCCGGACTAGCAGAAAGAGACGAGATCAGTGTAATCCTACAAGACAAAACTAGGCCTGAAGCCTACCAATTCAGCAGCTTAATAAACGTGAGTCTACCAAATCTAAATCCTGTTAATCCTGCGTGACTGCTGGACCTAAATAATTCCCCTAAATCCAGCGGAACAGCGTAATTCCAGAGCTTATATACTACAAGGTCCCAACCAACTGTGAGGAACTTTCAGACTATTCTTCTGTATAGACTGTTTGCCGTTATCAACCTGCATAAAAACTGCAGTAAAGTTATCTACAGTTTACTAAACCTCCGATTGTGGGCAATTCTTTATTCCTCCCTATCGTTCCTGAGACGGGTGACGGTAGGATATATATCTATAGAGGAAGAACCCGCACCCTGGCGTCACGACAGTTAAGGATTAACCCAACACCCTTTCATCACTGCACAGCTACACCACATATACCCTACATCGCCAAGCTACCACAAATTGGTCAACCTTCAGTCACTTCAGCTGATTCTCTAAAGAGCCTCCATACTCTCCCCTGACATCATCTGAAAGATTGGGGATGTTGAATTTCAACTTGCCCTCCCTTTAGGGTCCATTCACACAGCAGAATTTCCGCTTACCGAACCTGCTTGCGGAATTCCGCCTCAAAATTAAAGCCCATAGACTACTATGGGATTCTGCACTCTCATTCACACTTCTGAATTTCCGCTTGCGGAATTCCGCAAGCGGAAATTCAGAAGTGTGAATGGGAGTGCGGAATCTTATAGAAGTCTATGGGCTTTCATTTGAGGCAGAATTCGGTAAGTGGAAATTCTGCCCTGTGTTATCAAAACCTGTGCTGAGGAAAAGTTGCCCAGTTGCCCATAGCAACCAATCAGATCTCTTCTTTCATTTTGCAGAGACCTTGTTAAAAATGAAAGAAGCGATCTGATTGGTTGCTATGGGCAACTGGGCAACTTTTCCTCTGGACAGTTTTTGATAAATCTCCCCCATAGTTCCCAGACTCTTCCAATAGCAGCTTACCCCTTTTCTCTTCAAAGGCAACCCACTCAGAAACACTGGGGGGGGGGGACTTATCAAAGCCAGTGTAGGTGCACTGATATTATACACAGGTTTTGATGGTGTAGTTGGAGTGTACATGCACCACATTTATTAAATGGTGCAGGGCATGTGATAAATATTGGGCTGGTTCACATTTTTGGAAAATTTCCCTTTCGTGCACCACTTTGTATGATTCCCTCTTTTCTGTGACTTTATTTTTTTTTTACACACGTGTGACTTTCTACAGCCAGTTTTGGAAGCCAGCTTTGGGTTAGTGTATACTTGTGGTGTAATTGTGGGCTATGCGACAAATCTGCAACTTTTATTTTTAGAAAAGTTGCACGTCCTAAAGATAAAATGCCCAATTGTGTACTTAAAGGGGTACTCTGGTAGAAAACTGGTGCCAGAAAGTTAAACAGATTTGTAAATTACTTATATAAAAAAATCTTAATCCTTCCAGTACTTATTAGCTGCTGAATACTACAGAGAAAATTATTTTCTTTTTGGAACACAGTGCTCTCTGCTGACATTATGACCACAGTGCTCTCTGCTGACATCTCTGTCCATTTTAGGAACAGTCCAGAGCAGCATATGTTTTCTATGGGGATTTTCTCCTACTCTGGAAAGTCTTAAAATGGACAGAGGTGTCAGCAGAGAGCACTGTGCTCGTGATGTCAGCAGAGAGCTCTGTGGTCATGATGTCAGCAGAGAGCTCTGTGTTCCAAAAAGAAAATAATTTCCTCTGTATTATTCAGCAGCTAATAAGTACTGGACGGATTAAGATTTTTTAATAGAAGTAATTTACAAATCTGTTTAACTTTCTGGTACCAGTTGATAAAAAAAAAAAAAAAAAAAGTTTTCCACCGAAGTACCCCTTTAAGTCAGTTTAGTCAAAATTACTTAAGCAAAAAGTTGCAAACTTTTTACGCATGTCTGCGACAAATTTACACCAAAAAGCAGTGTAAAAAGCTTGATTAATGCCCCCTGTGCCTCTACATAAATCCAATGAGCCAGTGAGCTGGCAAGAGAATTATTTAGACCAGCTTGTGAGACACCAGTCTTTATAAACCCACTCTCCATGTGATTGTGGAGAGATCGAAGAGATACCTGTTGGCTGAATAAATGTTTGTAAAAAAAATAATACTATACCCAGATGTTAGTATGAAGACAATAGGGAAATCTCTTTTTCTATGTGATGCCTTTTGGGGTCAGTGTCAGTTTTCCACAACATGTTATACGTTTGGCTTATTTTCCTTCAATTAGGGATATTTTTCTTCCATAGACCTCAATAGGTTTTAAAAACTGGGTGTGGAAATGTTACATTTTTGTGGATTTTTTTTTCTTAATTCTGCATGAGAATTTCTTGAATCACATGATCAGAAAGATGCTGCAAAAACTGCATAAAAAACCCATGAAGCACTGGAAACAGAAAACATTTAGTTTCTTTGAGGTTTTTGAAACAAATAAAATAATAATAACATGTGATTAAGGCTTTAGGATTTCAGTTGGTTTATGAAAACAAAAAAACAATGCATGCAATTATTCTATCAATATAAATTTTACTGGTATGTAGAGGAAGGGATTTGTAGATTTGTTGCTATGGGCAACTGTACTATCTGCACAGATATTGATAGACCTCCCCATAATGTATACAATATTTCCCAAATAACAAGGCTAGCAGCAGATGCAGTTATGGGGGACTAAGTATGCGGTCTTCCAGAATTGACATCTTGTTAGTCTTCAAACAGTGGGTAAACAAAAGGTTAAATTCACAATTGTTCTTTCTTTCTTGTCCAATGATAATATACCAGCAGATCTGTTATCCTTCATTCCCATGTCTTCATTTATTTTATCTGGAAAAGAAACAATGCCAATATTTATGGTTCACATAGGAACACACTTAAAGCAAACAATTAGGCATGGTTCTGCCTTTATCAACCTAAGGCTATGTTCACACATAGTATTTTGGGGTCAGGATTTCACTTACTGTATATACTTGAGTATAAGCTGAAAACGCCCCCCTCGGCTTAAACTCGAGTGAACTGTCAATCCCTTCTCAGTGGTCTTCAACCTGTGGACCTCCAGCCATCAGCTGTCCAGGCCTGCTGGGTGTTTTTGTTTTGAAACCTCTGGAGGTCCGCAGGTTGAAGACCACTGCGGCCTTCGTCATCATACAGCCCCCCCCCCCCTTTTTTTGTTTTGTACTCCCCTTGTTAGGAAGTTAGGGTGAGCTGGTCCGGGCCATCTATGCTGCAGGGACCGTTCGGTGGGGATGGTTAGTCGTTGCGGGCTGTCCATTTTCACGGGAGGGGGGGGGCTCTTCTCCACGCTTCGGGCCCCGCCCCGAAGTAGTGATGTTGCCTTGACGACGACGCACAGGGACGTTCATGCTCAACGTCCCTGTGCGTCATCATCAAGGCAACATCACTAGTCCGGGCCCGAAGCGCAGAGAAGAGGGCCCCCCCTGGTGAAAATGGACAGCCCGCAACGACTAACCATCCCCACCGGACGGTCCCTGCAGCACAGATATCCCGGACCAGCTCACCCTAACTTCCAGCCGAGGGTAGGTGAGTACAAAACAAAAGGGGGGGGGGGCTGGATGATGACTAAGGCCGCAGTGGTCTTCAACCTGCGGACCTCCAGAGGTTTCAAAACCACAACACCCAGCATGCCCGGACAGCCGATGGCTGTCCGGGCATGCTGGGAGTTGTAGTTTTGCAACCTCTGGAGGTCCGCAGGTTGAAGACCACTGATGAAGGATTGACAGGCGGTGATGATGAAGGGGGGGGGGGGGATAATGATGGGGGTCTGGATGATTACATGGGGGGATGATGTATTTCCCACCCTAGGCTTATAGTCGAGTCAATAACTTTTCCTGGGTTTTTGGGGTAAAATTAGGGGCCTCGGCTTATATTCGGGTCGGCTTATACTCCAGTATATACGGTAGTATTTTTAACCAAAAGAAGGATTGGAACCAACACAGATAAAGACAAAATTATAGTTTTTCTTTGTGATAGTTCAATTTCAGGTTTAGTTTAAATAATTTTTTAGGACATTTCTCTAATCTACATTAGAAGGGAACTGCATGGAATACAAATTTCCCATGACTACCTCTCTCTTGGTGCCACTAGCATAACACAGGCAGCAGTCTGTAAATGAAGAGAGCCGTATTGCAAACCCTTATGTACTTTTATCCCTAAATGATTTGTTGCAGCATGCTATAAAGATGTTTATTGGCAATGCTGTCCTATTATGTGATTTTTAATATGTCCACATATCAATTCATGATTAATATGTAATTTTTTTCTAATCTGTTTCTATTTTCTGAATGTATTTTTTTTTATAAAATTTTTTTGTACATTATTATAGAAACATAGAATGTGTCAGCAGATAAGGGCCATTTGGCCGATCTAGTCTGCCCAATATTCCGAATGCTTGTGAATAGTCCTTGACCCCACCTTATATGAAGGATAGCCTCATACCTATCTCTATCTTATATGAAAGATAGTCTTTTGCCTATCCCTTGCATGCTTAAACTTCTTCACTGTATTTGCAGCTATCACTTCTGCAGGAAGGCTATTAAAAGTGTGGTGGCACAGTACAGGAGTTGCACCCCTGTACCCTTGCTGTCCTGTCAGGTGGACTCTATTTTGGTGTCCCCTGATTCCCTCTTTTATGTATGTCATACAAATGGTTAATAATACGTTGTGTTGTCTATCATAATGTCATTAAACTGTTATGTGCCTTTAAATACTAAGTGCTGTAACCAAGTAAGGTACCAGTGATCACGTGACTAATAGGGTGACATATGGGACCCCTCCAGAGTCTCCCCCATGTAAACCCTAGGAGGAGCTAGTCACTCTAGAGTCTTTGCTGAGATTCACAACAGTCAAGTCCTGAAAGAGTGTCTGGTGTCCTGAGGAGGCCTAAAGTCTACCACGCAGCCACGCTTCCACTAATCCAGTACATCAAAACCTGGTAAGCTACATACGGGGTGAAGTCAGTCTAGTCAAGTCAGTCAAGGTCAGTCTGTATACAGTCAGCGTGGGCCTGCAACATATTGTTCAAATCCAGTCCCGACGGGCCCTAGAGTCTCTAAAGTCACTGGTCACCTTCTTGGAACTAACTGAACTGTCCAGACTATTACACCTGTCTACCTCAGTAAAGTTGCTGTTGTTCTGTAACTTGGAGCCGGAGTCTTTATTTGCACCATGCATAGCCCAGGGAGCAGCGGCATACCTTCGGGTGGTGAAGAGGTTAAACCATGCCCTGGCATCATGAACACAAGGGGTTCATGCCATCTGCCCCTAGAGTAATAACATCTGCTCTCATCACACCCTCACCACACATGCATCCACTACTCTCTCAGTAAAATAATACTTCCTGATATTACTGTATAAACCTTTGCCCCTCTAATTGAAAACTATGTCCTCTTGTGGTAGTTTTTCTTCTTTTTAATAGACTCTTCCTTTATCAGACTCAGTGCCATGGTCTCCGTGTCATTTGACTTTATTTTATTGATTGTATTTTTATTTATAACATTTTTTATTATGGGGCAGCCATCTTGTATAAGCTGCATTTAATGCAGGACCCATGTGCATAGGCAACAATAGACAGGCGCTGGGAGAGTTATCTGCCCATCCTCTGTAAAATTTTCATAGGCAATTCTGTGGCAATTGGCAACTGTGTATACCTTCGTTATCTATACACTGGTGTCACCTTACTCCTGTCTGTGTTGTTAAGAAGAGGATTACTCGGAAAAGATGTGTACAGAACAAGAGGGCTCAGCTTAGTTTAAAGGGGTACTCCACCCCTAGACATCTTTTCCCCTATCCAAAGGATAGGGGATAAGATGTCTGATCGCGGGGGTCCCGCTGTTGGTGACCCCCGCATTCTACCATGAGGCACCCACCTGTAACGGCTTCTGGGGACCTCCGCGATCAGACATCTTATCCCCTATCCTTTGGATAGGGGATAAGATGTCTAGGGGCAGAGTACCCCTTTAAGGCCCAGTGGCCAGAATGGAAACTACAAGATGGGTAGATAATAATAAAATGGAAAATTTGAAAAAAAAAAATAAACTAAAAGAAAAATATTTTGGCATCATTAACCTAAGGCTAAAGATGGGAACTGTATTTTAGCTTTTTATCCTCATTGCTTATCTACAAATGTTTTACATAAAAAATGGGTATGGATACATATTCTTCTGCTGGACCAAAGCTTAGCTTCATGCAAGAAATGTGTCCCACACAATTGAGATTCCGATGCGAAAGTGTAATTTTATGTGTAAACCTCTCTACCTACTGAAACTGTCTATCCTCCATTCTCTTACATCTCTGACAACATAGTAACAATATATCATGTAGACGTGTCTTTTCTGCAGTCAGCACCAGATGGCAGTAAGATCCTTTCTTTTTGCAAAGAAACTGAAATACCTCCAAAGAAAATGATTCAATGAATTCGCTCGCTGATTTATAGTATATCTGATAACCACTTATTCATGCAGTTCATTGCTTTAAATGGGTTATTCAGAGATTAATTATTATTCCCTATCCACGGAATATAGGCTAACTAACTGATCAGTAGGGGTTTAACTGCTGGGACTCCCACCATTACGGGAACGGAGAACAAATGTCTCCGGAGTGAATGGAGTGGGAGCGTACCTGCTCGGCCACTGCTCTATTAACTCTCTATGGTAGTTCTGAACATTGTCGTGCTGAAGTCCAGTGAACGGAGCAGAGGCGAGCATGTGCATTGCCATTCAATTGACTCAGGGACATTTGACCTTCTTTGTTGGTGGGAGTGCCAGAAGTCAGACCACCACTGATCTGCTAGTTACCACCTTGTGGACAGAGGATAAATTTTAATCTTGGGATAGTACCATCTAATTGTAGTGGCATATTTCAGATTATATTATTCCTAGCATGACTCTAATGCAAGAAACAAAAAAAAAAGAATTACAGGTAATACTTATACAGTGACCCCCCGACCTACGATGGCCCCGACATACGATCATTTCAACATACGATGGCCTCTCAGAGTGATGTTGAAGGCAGAGTGATGTTGAAGGCAGCATCAACATACGATGCTTTTGTATGTCGGGACCATCGCATAAACGGCTATCCGGCAGCGCAGACTGCTTCAGCTGCCACGGGATAGCCGTTTACGGTGCCCCGTGTGGTCCGCTGACGATCACTTACCTGTCCTCGGGGCTCCGGCGCGTCCTCTTCGGGATCCCCTGCATTATCGGCGCTCTCCATCGTCGTCATCACGTCGCTGCGCACGCCGTCCCGTCATCCAATAGGAGTGGTGTGCGGAACGACGTGATGGCGGCGACAGAGAGCATCGGGGACGCGGCGACAGCGATGGAAGGTGACATCCAGGGCAGCAGTGACGAGCGGTGACGGTCCGGAGCGGCGGGGACATGTGAGTATAACCTCCAATACCAGTGGTCTTCAACCTGTGGACCTCCAGATGTTGCAAAACCACAACTCCCAGCATGCCCGGACAGCCGTTGGCTGTCCGGGCATGCTGGGTGTTGTAGTTCTGCAACATCTGGAGGTCCGCAGGTTGTACACCACTGTCCTGTACTTTACCTTGCACGGATCTCCCAACATACGATGGTTTCAACAAAAGATGGTCCATTTGGAACGGATTACCATCATATGTTGAGGGACCACTGTACTCATAACAACTGTGAGTGAATGCAATATACATTTTTATGTATATGCTGAATATGGCTTCATATATGCATTAAAATCATATGATGCTTGTCATCATCCATTATCATTGATGACCAGTCCAGTGGCGTACTTATGGAGGATCGGAAGTTTGTTCCGCCCGGGGGTGCCATTGACCTTGGAAGGTGCCAGGTTCTGTATCATAAACATACTATATATCCCATATATCCGACTCAGAGCGATAAAACATTGCTCCTGCCTGCACTCAGCTCTGAGTCGGGAAGTTAATTAGCATCATAGGGTAATGCAGCAGCAGTGCTTACTATCTGTGCCCGCAACTTCCCCCTCAGCTCCTCCCAATCCTCATGCTCCCTGCACCACTCGACTTTTCACCTGCTCGTACAGTGCAACCATTGGGTCACTGAGCAGAAGGGGGGAGATGGTGTACAGAACAAGAAGAGGAGACTTCTGTTCTTTATGGGCTACTGCTGCCTTATCTGTGCTGATGGCCGAATGATGCTCCATCTCATGTGATGAGGTTGGGTGCACTTGGGCCGGGATTGGGCATGGTGAAGGAGCATGGCTTCAACAAGAAAAACATTTTTGTGGGTATTACCCTTTAGTGTAGCGTTAATTGTGCTGTATTTTATTTTGTATTTTGCTGTTGCATATTTTTCTAACCATTAAAGTCACTGGGTAGCAAAATCAGTTACAAAAAATATGCAGCAAAATATGGCACATGTGACCCAACCCTAAAAGTAGAGTCACACATTCCATATTGTGCTGTGTGTTTGCTGCTGTAAATTTTCCTACCCATTTAAGTCAATATGTAACAAAATCAGTTGCAAAAAAAATATGCTGCAAAATACGGCACTTGTGACTCTACATGTGAGACAAACATTGGATCCGCCCTGGGCGCCCAATACTTTGGGTACGCCCCTGTGATGGCAGAAAGTTTCTTAACTTGAACAGCTGAAATATACAGTACCAGTGTTGTAAGATATCAAGAAAAACCTGTTTGAGTTTCAGTTTATGAGCAATGGCATTCTAGAAAGATAGAGCAAGTTATCATTAAGTATTATATATTAAAGTTCTAAGAGAATTGTTTGCTGTTCCTGCCTCACGCTTATCTTGGTAGATTTGTTAACCAAATAGTAGCCTTCCAACTCAGTCCTTTATTAGCGAAAACATCGACTTCCTACAACACTAAAGCTGGTAGAAATATTTTATGTTTTCGAGTGCTTGGATTTGATTTAACAGGGGCCTTACTGCATTTACACTATTTAGTCTGTATATAAGCAATTGTTTCATGTATACAAAGTAAAAAATAACTAGGTTCCCACAGAGATCTATTTAGCCCTCCTTGCCCTCTCCTGGTCAGACGACTGCTTGGAAGGTGAAATGTTCCAGTTGTACAAGACACAAATAATAATCTGTTTGAGTCTCAGTTAATAAACAGCTTATGGGATCGGGAATAGGTAATGTGTTTGTGGAGTAGTGGAAGAAAGGTCCAGCAGACTGTTGTGTGATGATAAAAGCTCTCTTCTTCATTTTTAATCCACAGCAAATCATATTGACCAGAGGAGCAGATATAACTTGGGCTACTGATGTTAGAATTTGTCATATAAGAGCTATGGCCCTAAAACTCCGGGATATAAAAACTTATCCCTTATCCTTAGGAAAAGTTTTTATATCCTGGAGTACTTTAAAATATAATTGAATAGAACTTTACGCTCTTCCAACATTTTATTTTAACTAGTTTCATCTGTTCGGTGCAACAAAACATAATTTGTTAATTTACATTCATAATTTATTTATTTACATTCTTAGAAAACATCAGATATTATTACAAAATAACACATAGTAACACAAACAATATTTAAAACAATAATCCTAACATCATATGTAAACATATTTTATAGACAAATACTTTACAATACATTTATTAATCAAGAGGTTTATCATACATTAAATTTACATCTCTTTAAACAAATTACGTACCTTAAGTCTTATGGACAGGATCCCATCAGAAATCTTGGGGCCCCATACTGCTGAATCATCTGGGTCCACAGTTCAGAGGAAGTGGGCAGAGCCACCAGCAAGGGACCCCTTTTTATGTTTAATTTGGCCCAGGCCCCTGGCAGCAGTACTGTCCTGATGGAGGCCCTGCCCTTGGACACGGAGACTGTATAGGGGCACACAGGGTCCCTGCAGCTACATACTATGGAATTGTAGGCACTCATAATCCAATGTGATAAAACTCAATTGAAATCTACAGGTTTTATGTTACAGTTTGGTATAACTCTTTGGTATATTGCTTTCCCAAATATATGACTTCATTGGTCATTGGCTCAGTATCTATGCCTTAAAGGGGTAGTCCGGTGGAAAATCCCCATAGCAAACATATGCTGCTCTGGACAGTTCCTAAAATGGAAAGATTTCAGCAGAGAGCACTGTGCTCGTGATGTTAGCAGAGAGCACTGTGTTCAAAAAAAGAAAAGAATTTCCTCTGTAGTATTCAGCAGCTAATAAGTACTGGAAGGATTAAGATTTTTTAATAGAAGTAATTTACTAATCTGTTTAACTTTCTGGCACCAGTTGATTTAAAAAAAAAAAAAGTTTTCCACCGGAGTACCCCTTTAAGTTTTATGAAGTCTTGGACAGATAGCAATTTAGAACATGCCAGTGCCACATAAAAGTGAAAACAACAGTAAATATAATGTCTTACAAAAATAATATTGCTCCATCTTACTGCACTGAATATATATTTACTGAGTTTACCTCCGTTTATGAAATAAACATACTGAGGAGACTTATTTCTTTGTCCCATTTTCCTTATTCACTTAAAGGGGTACTCCGGTGGGAACCCCCCCCCCTTTTTTTTTTGACACATATGGGGTATTTCCGTACTCAGGAGAAATTGGCTAATACATTTTGGGGGGCTTTTTCTCCTTTTACCCCTTTGCACTGACATGCTGGTATTGCCCCATACTTTTTATTTTCATAAGAGGTAAAAGGAAAAAAAGACCACCAAAATTTGTAACGCAATTTCTCCTGAGTATGGAAATACCCCATATGTGGATGTAAAATGCTCTGCGGGTGCACAACAGGGCTCAGGAGTGAGAGCGCAGTATGTACATTTGAGGCCTAAATTGGTGATTTGCACAGGGGTGGTTGATTTTACAGCGGTTCTGACATAAACGCAAAAAAAAAAAAATACCAACATGTGACCCCATTTTGGAATCGACACCCCTCACGGAACGTAACAAGGGGTATAGTGAGCATGAACACCCCACATGTGTTTGATAGATTTTCATTAAAGTTGGATGTGAACATGAAAAAGGGGGTGGGGGGAATAGGGGGGGGGAAACAAAATTTGCAACTCCATTTTGTCTGCATATGGAAATACCCCATATGTGGATGCAAAGTGCTCTGCGGGCGCACTACAATGCTCAGAAGCGAAGCAGCACCATTGGACTTTTAGAGAGAGAATGTGTCCCGAATTGAAGGCCATGTGTGTTTACAAAGCCCCATGGTGCCAGAACAGTGGACCCCCCCCCCCACATGTGACCCCCATTTTGGAAACTATACCCCTCACGTAATGTAATAAGGGGTGAAGTGAGAATTTACACCCCACAGGTGTCTGACAGATTTTTGGAATAGTGGTCCGTGAAAATGAAAAATTCAATTTTTCATTTGCACAGCCCGCTGTTCCAAACATCTGTCAAACGCCAGTGGGGTGTAAATTCTCACTTCACCCCTTATTACATTACGTGAGGGGTATAGTTTGCACAGCTCACTGCACCCCTTATTAAATTCTGTGAATTAAATTCATGTGTGAGAGGGGGGTCCACTGTCCTGGCACCATGGGGGGCTTTGTAAACTCGCATGGCCCCTGACTTCCATTCCAAACAAATTCTCTCTCCAAAAGCTCAATGGCACTCCTTTTCTTCTGAGCATTGTCGTTTGCCTGCAGAGCACTTTACATCCACATATGGGGTATTTCCATACTCAGAAGAAATGTTCTCACAAATTTTGGGAGGCTTTTTCCCCTTGTGAAAATAAAAAATTTGGGGTAACACCAGCATTTTAGTGAAAAAAATCAAATTTTTCATTTACACATCCAACTTTACCACATAGTCGTCAAACACCTGTAGGGTGTGAAGGCTCACTGTACCCCTTGTTATGTGCCTTGAGAGGTGTAGTTTCCAAAATGGTATGCTTTTTTTTTATTTTTTTTTTGCTGTTATGGCACCATGGGGGCTTCCTAAATGCGACATGCCCCCCAAAAACCATTTCAGCAAAACTCACTCTCCAAAATCCCATTGTTGCTCCTTCCCTTCTGAGCCCTCTAGTGCACCCACAGAGCACTTAACATCCACATATGGGGTATTTCGTTACTCGAGAGAAATTGGGTTACAAATTTTGGGGGGCATTGTCTCCTTTTATCCCTTGCAAAAAATATTTTAAAAAACTGGGTCTACAAGGACATGCGAGTGTAAAATATGAAGATTTTGAATCTTCTATTTCTATTTCTGCTATTCCTGTGAAACACCTAAAGGGTTGACAAACTTTCTGAATGCCATTTTGTATACTTTGAGGGGTGCAGTTTTTATAATGGGTCATTTATGGGGTATTTTGAATATGAAGGCCCCTCAAATCCACTTCAAAACTGAACTGGTCCCTGAAAAATTCTGATTTTGAAAATTTTGTAAAAAATTGGAAAATTGCTGCTGAACTTTGATGTCTAGTAATTAAAAACATGTCAAGTAGACATATTTTATGTGTGAATCAATATAACATTTATTTGGTATGTCTATTTTCCTTATAAGCAGAGGGCTTCAAAGTTAGAAAAAGGCTAAATGTTTTCAAATTTTTCACAAAATTTTGGAATTTTTTACCAAGAAAAGATGCAAGTATCGACAAAAATTTACCACTATGTTAAAGTAGAAAATGTCACGAAAAAACAAACTCTGAATCAAATTCCTAAGTAAAAGCATCCCAGAGTTATAAATGCTTAAAGTGACAGCGGTCACATGTGCAAAAAATGCCTGGGGTCCTTAAAGTCATAATGGGCTTGGTCCTTAAGGGGTTCAAAGGGAGGGAACTTTGGTAAAAACAAGTGGAAAACAAATGTTTTCAAATCAACTGGTGCCAGAAAGTTAAACAGATTTGTAAATAACTTCTATTTCAAAATCTTTAGCCTTCCAGTTCTTATCAGCTGCTGTATGCTCCACAGGAAGTTCTTTTCTTTTTGAATTTCCTTTCTGTCTGACCACAGTGCCCTCTGCTGACACCTCTGTCCATTTTAGGAACTGTCCAGTGTAGGAGCAAATTCCTGTAGCAAACCTATCCTGCTCCAGAAAGTTCCTAAAATGGACAGAGGTGTCATCAGAGAGCACTGTGATCAGACGGAAAGGAAATTCAAAAGGAAAAGAACTTCCTGTGGAGCATACAGCAGCTGATAAATAATGGAAGGATTAAGATTTTTAAATAGAAGTAATTTACAAATCTGTTTAACTTTCCGTTTTTCAGGAGAGTACCCCTTTAATCACTATAGGAGGGAGAGGGATTAAATTGCCTGGACTGGATTTATCTGTTAAAGAGGGAGCCCGGCTGCTGGTAAAGATGACGTCCTACTGACGACATACATGTTTTGTGATTTTATATTAAAGGGGTGCTCCGGAGAAATGAAAAAATTTGTGTGAACGGTGCAGAAGAATCCAATTGAAAAGAATTGGACTCTGCTGTATCGGAATTTCTGAGCTGAATTTTTCCACCATACTCCGCTCCGAAATTCTGCCGTGTGAACATGGCCTAACAGTGAAAAAGTGCTCCATTAATGAAAAGGCATTTACCTATGATAACTGTTTTGCCATGGACATACAATGCAGATGCTTGTATGGAGACTATTGCATGTTGTATAGGCCTATTTGGGAGACTTTCTGGTGATTTATAATTAGCTTCTAATGCACATGGGGGAGTTATATTTCTATACAGCCTTTAAGCTTTACAGAGCAGTAATGGGGTAGAAAATTAGAGCTAATTTCTTCCAACAACAGAGGTTGGGTGTGGTATTACAACTTAGCTCCATTTAAGGCAACGGAATTGAGCTGCAATACCACACACAACCTGAGGACAGGTGTGGTGCTGTTTTTTTTTTAAAGAAATCAGCTTTGTTATACTAATCCTGGGACACTTTTTAAAGTATCTGCATTTAGTTTATCTACTGGATTGGCTCTGTGTGTGCACACATAGAATGGCAGAGAGTATCACTTAAAAGGGCTTTTCTATTCCCCCCCCCCCCCCCTTATAATAGGCCATCAATATCTGATCGGTAGGGTGCTGACACCGGACACCATCATCAGTCAGCTGTTTGACAGGTCCAATGTACCTGGAAGTACACAGTGAATGGAGCTGGAAGCAGACTGCGCCATCATGGTGTAGTGGTTGTGCAGGGTTACTGCAGCTCAGCTTCTATGCCCTCCCAGCTGAAGAATGTTATGACTGGGCTTCAATATTCTGTTAAGGGGGTACTCTGAAGGCAAAACATTTTTTTCTAATGAACTGGTGCCAGAAAGTTATACAGATTTGTAAATTACTTTTATTTAAGAATCTCAAGCCTTCCCGTACTTATCAGCTGCTGTATACTACAGAGGAAGTTGTGTATTTCTTTAAAGTCGGACAACAGTGCTCTCTGCTGACACCCATTGTCCGTGTCAGGAACATCCCTACAGCAACACTTCCCCTGCACTGGATAGTTCCTGGGACGGACAGAGGTGTCAGCAGAGAGCACTGTGGTCAGACTGGATAGAACTTCACAAATTCCTATGTAGTATATCTGTAGTATACAGTAGCTGATAAGTACTGGTGGGAGGTTTAAGATTTTTTAATAGAAATAATTTACAAATCTAAAGACAAAATGTAGCCCGGACCTTCTAGGTGAGTATATAAGAATAAATGATCTCTGGATCGTGCTTCAATAATAATAATCAACAGTTTATTAAAATAATATAATGTAAGTTAAAATTAGATACTTCTCACAGGGCCCTTGTGAGAAGAACATACATAATAAAAACAACCAACCAGTAAAAATTATGCATGGAATTAATGTAACAGTATCACTGGCATAGATTGGCTTCTAATGTGTAACCAGTGTGTGCCCGTTAGTGTAACAAGCAAACACCAACTGCACAGGACAAGCAAAATACGTGAAAGTGCTTAATAAATTGTTTCCCTCATATGCATGTTCAAAGTAAATGTGTCCTTTTTGTATACAATATTAGACAGTTTGTAACAGTTTCAGATTGTGTTACTGATCTTTGTGGTGGCAACCCGGGCAGTAGATGTTATTCCCACAGTGCCTGGATGTCTTTAGTGCACTGGGTCCTCTGTGCAGCGATTCCAGGTGTAGGCAGCTTAATCCAGCAAGGTCCGAATGGTGGCAGTCGCTTTCGGCTGATGGCGCTGGCAGGCGCCGATGATCACAAGATGCCAAGAGGCTGCTGGCGCTGGCATACACTGGAGATGGTTTAGTCCTCACCGCTAGCTGGATGGCGCCGGGGACCGTGCGCTGGATGCGAGGAGCTCGCCTCGTGTTGCCGGCGTGTGACGTCAGCTGTTGTTGGAGCCGGGACCACTGCATCAGAGTGGATTTGCAATTGCTGGACCGGGCAAACAGCTGACTGGATGCGCTGATAGTTGTACAGTTCATAGGAGGTAACTGGCGTTAATGGATGTACACAGTTCACAAATATAATATGCCAGTTATTGTAATATATCAGTTATCATGCATACACGACTAGACGCGTTTCAGGGTTGTATAGTATTACCCTTTCCTCAGTAGTAAAATTTTACAACAGCTGACGTCACACGACGGCAACACGAGGCGAGCTCCTCGCATCCAGCGCACGGTCCCCGGCTCCATCCAGCTAGCGATGAGGACTATACCATCTCCAGCGCATGCCAGCGCCAGCAGCCTCTTGGCATCTTGTGATCATCGGCGCCTGCCAGCGCCATCAGCCGAAAGCGACTGCCACAGCCTCCATTCGGACCTTGCTGGATTAAGCTGCCTACACCTGGAATCGCTGCACAGAGGACCCAGTGCACTAAAGACATCCAGGCACTGTGGGAATAACATCTACTGCCCGGGTTGCCACCACAAAGATCGGTAACACAATCTGAAACTGTTACAAACTGTCTAATATTGTATACAAAAAGGACACATTTACTTTGAACATGCATATGAGGGAAACAATTTATTAAGCACTTTCGCTTATTTTGCTTGTCCTGTGCAGTTGGTGTTTGCTTGTTACACTAACGGGCACACACTGGTTACACATTAGAAGCCAATCTATGCCCGTGATACCGTTACATTAATTCCATGCATAATTTTTATTGGTTGGTTGTTTTTATTATGTATGTTCTTCTCACAAGGGCCCTGTGAGAAGTATCTAATTTTAACTTACATTATATTATTTTAATAAACTGTTGATTATTATTATTGAAGCACGATCCAGAGATCATTTATTCTTATATACTCACCTAGAAGGTCCGGGCTACATTTTGTCTTTTGGTTTCCTTTTTTAGCAATTAAGGTATAGTTGTTTGCCCAGATTGACCTCGGTGTGTATCAATTGTGAGCTGCACACACATATATATTTTTTCTGGCACCATATGATTTGAAAACATTTTTTTTCCACCGGAGTTCCCCTTTAAGTTACCGGATTAATAATGTCTTGTAGTCTCTCAGCATTATACACTGTTCCATTGTTACAGTATATCATTGTTACTGTCTACATTAGAATCATCTTCTTCTTCTAATACGATGTCAAAGTAGGGTCTTGATTTTGCAGGTTCATACATTGACCTTGCTGTTATAGGTTTATTTGGCTTTTTTAGCCAATGCAGTCCTCTGGTTCTGCTCCTTCTGCCTTGGACCTCCTGCTCCCTTCTTTTATGTGATGTTTTTTTTGCTAAACTGGCACCAGGACTAAGCAGGATCTCTGTTTTCTCTTCAAATACGGAGTCGTCCTCATCACTGTCATGACCTGAATAAAAAAAGCGATAATCAACCAAATGCAACAAATGGACATATCCATGAACATGATCATCTCAAAGAAAATAGCCACTATGCACAATGTAGTGTAGACTGAAAATCCATCAGGTCTGGATACGAGGATGGTCTTCTTATAGTGGTGGCAGTAACTGTATACTGTAAGTCATTTCATTCTTGCCATAATATATCCTGTCCATCAATTTTTGTTTAAACAGTGTCACACTTTTCCATGGGTTATTTCTGTATTGCAGCTCATTCACTTGAGAAGTGCTGAACTGCAATACCAGAACTTGCCCGCTGACAAGTGTGGAGTTGTTTCCAGTGTATGTTTACTTACGTAATAATTTTTTATTGTATCCCCATCAGTCTATAGATGTAAAAAAACAAATTTATTGCAGCAATATGTAAAGCCCCAAGACCATCTGACTGCTCCTCATGGAAATCCAATAGGTATTTGCTAGAGATGTGCGAACTTACAGTAAATTTGATTCGTCACGAACTTCTCGGCTCGGCAGTTGATGGCTTTTCCTGCATAAATTAGTTCAGCTTTCAGGTGCTCCCGTGGGCTGGAAAAGGTGGATACAGTCCTAGGAGACTCTTTCCTAGGAATGTATCCACCTTTTCCAGCCCACCGGAGCACCTGAAGGCTGAACTAATTTACGCAGGATAAGTCATCAACTGCCGAGCTGAGAAGTTCGTGACGAATCGAATTTACTGTAAGTTCGCTCATCTCTAGTATTTGCCTTAAGATATAATATTATTATACATATTCCTGTACATCACTCCAGAATAGTTTTTTTTTCTCTCTAAACCGGGGGGCATGTAGGTATTTAACACTTCACAGTACTGCTTCTCTTTTCCTCATATTCTTACAATGCATTTTCCTTTTGTTTTGGCACTTGATAGGAGGAATATGTATTTTTATGCTATCATTAGAGATGAGGGAATTTTTGAAAAATGTAATTCGGCTGATTTGCTGAATTTTCCAAAAACATTGTTTCGGTCCAAATTTATTCACGGCAAATCGCTATTAAAACGGCTATTTCTGGGCTACAGAGAGCAACAATAGGGGTGTAGAACACTTTGCCTTGTCGAAACACGCATAGGGAGTGTGCTGTGTTAGTGAAATTATACTGTTATTCAGTAGGACATGCAGATCAAAGGCATTGCTGTAAGAATCACTGCCGCAGAGCGTCTGGGTGTGGCAGCAGGGAGACCATATGGCATCAAAATTGAAGGGATTAAAGAGATTTTTTAATGTAATTTTTATTTTATTTAATCTGAATATCTGTCTTACTCTGTGTGGAACTGCAAATGTTTCATTTAATCAGCCATATAATAAAGAATGTCTATGTGTCTGGCACAGTACTCAGTTTTATCCGTCAAATTGCACTGTTCAGGTGTGAGCCTGAATCCCTCTGAAACTGGTTAATTTAATCAGTTATGGTTCATTGTTATCGCTCCAACCTGTTTCATTGGATTCTTGTGATGATTCCAGAGATAATATATGACGATGACTAGAGAGGAGTGAATTTTTAAAAAATTTGATTCATCTGATTTGATTCGCTCAGCTCTATTGAGGACCCATTGGAGGGCAAGTCTGGTGCCAGCAGCCACTGTAATTCCAGCTACAATAGTGTAAAATTTGCTGCAGTGTATAAGTTGCTGCTGTGAAAAAGCTTGTATTTGTATCTTAAAATCGAGATGGCGGTCCACCACTAGGCTAGCTAATGCCTTTCCAAGCCCCTGCCTCTCAGCGCACCCCCATGTGTCCACTTCAAAAGGGAGGGACTGCAGCCCCAGCAACTTGGACAGGAGCACATTCAACTTCTGTGCCGCGCATGAAGCTAGAAGTGACTGCAGTGAAAAAGCTCATACTAATATCTTAAAGGGGTACTCCGGTGAAAACCTTTTTTCTTTTAAATCAACTAGTGGCAGAAAGTTAAACATATTTGTAAATTACTTCTATTAAAAAATCTTAATCCTTCCAGTACTTATTAGCTGCTGAATGCTACAGAGTAAATTCCTTTCTTTTTGGAACACTGATGACATCACGAGCACAGTGCTCTCTGCTGACATCTCTGTCCATGTATAGCAGATGTACAGCAAATGTATGCTAAGGGCAGCATGGTGGCTCAGTGGTTAGCACTGCTGCCTTGCAGTGCTGGGGACTTGGGTTCAAATCCCACTAAGGACAACAATATATACAGCGTTATTATTATTATAATAACGTCAGCAGAGAGAACTGTGCTCGTGATGTCATCAGAGAGCATTCCAAAAAGAAAGGAATTTCCTCTGTAGTATTCAGCAGCTAATAAGTACAGGAAGGATTAAGATTTTTTTTATAGAAGTAATTTACAAATCTGTTTAACTTTCCAGGGCCAGTTGATGTATATAAAAAAAGGTTTTGCCTGGAATACCCCTTTAATGTTCTGGGTGCTCAAAGCATTTACTTTGAACTAATACTGTATGACCACAAAACCCAATATAACAAGGTGACATATGCCGGCACAATGACAGAGCCTAGAGGTGGCAGCAGCCTGACGAGACCATAGTGCCTCACAATAGAAAATATTTTTATTTTTGTAAAAATTAAATAAAATTATAATTAATTTATTATAATTAATTCAAATAATTTATTATTTAAAATTTTTATGTAATGTGCCAGCAGCATGAGGAGACCACATGGTGGCACAATGACACAGCCTGGAGGTGGCAGGAGCATAAGGAGACCATATAGTGGCAGAATGACCAAGCCTGTGGCAGGAGCATAAGGAGACCATATAGTGGCAGAATGACCAAGCCTGGAGGTGGCAGCAGCAAGAGGAGACCATAGGGCCTCACCATTTAAAAGATTAAAGATATTTTTTAAAATTGCATGTGACCATGTTAACATCCTCCGGATACTTGATGAAAACCTGCCACACTGCAAAGTAGCTGATTCCCCCCCCCCCCCCAACAGTCCGCACTGACTGACTGCTACTGCCGCCGACTCCAGGGACCCCCGCTCCACTACCTCCCGGGCAGGTAGGCTGCAGCGAAGAAGGTGGTCTACCCCGGTCACGTTTGGCTCCACACTTCCCACATCTGCCACCATACTGACTCCCAGCCATACTACCACCTCGCTGGCTCAACTGCTGCCTCATGGGCAAACTGCCACCCTCTTTTCCTGATGATGATGATGAAGCCCCTTCTGCACCCGTTCCCAAGTGCGATCGGCTTAATCATCATCATCGAGTTGTGTCAGCAAGTCACTGATGTCCTCCTCAGGTTCCTCAACAGTGTCTGCTTCAGGAGCCTGAATGCTACCAACACCACCAACCACGCCACTCTCCTCATCACTACTAGCCCGCCTAGTGAAGGAAGCAGGGGATGTCTCCTTAACTTCTTGGATGGGCAGTAGCTGCTGACTATCCTCTAGTAGATCGTCCTGACTAGTGTTGCTCGCGAATATTCGCAAAGCGAATTTTATTCGCGAATATCGCATATTCGCGAATATTCGCGAATATAGCACTATATATTCGTAATTACGAATATTTTTTTTTTTTTATTATTTTTTTTTTTCACAGTACACATCACAGTGATCATCCCTCTCTGCTTCCAGCTTGTGTGGTGTAAAGATTAGGCTCTAATACTACTGTGTGAGACTGGCGTGCGAATTTTCACATATGCGAAAATTAGAATATGCTAATTTTCGCATATGCGAATATTTGTTGATGTTCATTTTCGCATACGTGAATTTACGCATATGCGAAAATAAAACGGGTATTACGAATGTGCGAATATTCGCGAATATATGACGAATATTCGTCCATATATTCGCGAATTCGAATATGGCCTATGCTGCTCAACACTAGTCCTGACTAAAAAGCGGAGCTGAACCCACAGCATAGCAAACTTCTATGGGTGAGGGAACAGCAAAAGATAGAGGCAATTGGGGTAAAGGGACTGCTCCTGGGCCATGCCAACTGATGGTTGTGTCTGAGGAACCCACTGACTTGACTGGCGGTGTCAGATGTCACTTGTGTTGAAGAGGATGACCGAGTTAACCAGTCAATGACAGCAGATGGGTTGCTGGTCGAGACACGACCGCTAGCTGATACCAGGAGCTCAGGCCTCTCGCTGCAACTCCTTCTGCCACTCGCCCCTAGTCTGCTGTGACCTCTGCCTGTGCCTGATGAATTTAGGCCTCTGCCACTCCTCTGTGCACATCCTGGCACTTCTCTGCCTGACATACTTAGTGCGTATATGAAGGGAGTACAATAGGCTCCAGTACACTTAAAACAGTATTTGTCTACAACACCAGCAGGCGTGTACTTTTGACTGGCCTTTTACAGTATTTAGGCTCTTAAGACTTTAACAGGAACAAAATGGTACACCACTTAGATGTACGTATGTGGAATGCACTTATGAGGGCAGTACAATGTGCTCCACTATGCTTAAAACAGTATTTCTCTACAACACCAGCAGCTGTGGACTTTTGGCTGGCCTTTCACAGTAACTAGGCCTTTGAGACTTTTACAGGAGCAAAATGGTACACCACTTAGATGTACGTATGTGGTATGTACTTATGAGGGGAGTACTATGCGCTCCAATACGCTTAAAACAGTATTTGTCTACAACATCAGCAGGTGTGTACTTTTGGCTGGCCTTTCACAGTAACTAGGTCTGTGAGACTTTAACAGGAACAAAATGGTACACCACTTAGATGTACGCACAGGTTAGGCTGCGTTCACATGGCCATCTAGACCCGTCCCGTTTTTCTCCCGTCAAAAATAACAACAGATTTAAAAAAGAATGGAAAACAATGGATGCAAACGGATGTTATCCATTTGTATCCGTTTAGATCTGTTATTGTTCAGTTAATAAACCCCCCCAATTTTTTTTTTCCTGTTCTGGGCATGCTCAGAAGTAAAGATGGATCAAAAACGGATTGAAAAATGGATGCAAACGGATGACATTAAAAGCTCATCCGTTTTCCATAGACTCCAATGTTAGATTTACTGTAACCGTTTTTTTTGACGGGAGAAAAAATACTGCATGCACCGTCATTATGGAAATGAGCGCAGAGGGGTGCAAATGGATGAGAAAGGATTGTAAAAAAAATCTAATTGACATCAAAGGGATTATTTTACAACCGTTTGTAATCAGTTTACAAGCAGGGGACAGACGGCAGTGTGAACACACCCTTACAATTAATAGAGGACAATACGCTTTTAGTGCTCTGCTCACCCTTACTGGCTGGCTACTATTAGCTTTTCAGTTGTTGTACACACCAATGCTGCAACACACAGTGGCTGTGTACTACACCCAAAATTGCACTTTCTCTCTCAATCTCACTCCATTCCCTTTCAGTGCTTCTAGGCTGGATTTGGACTTGAGGTGAATCGCTGCTGTAAAAAAGCTTTTCGTTGCAACATACTGCTATCTGCCCCTCTCTCTGCAATAGAATGCTGATATGAGTGGCCACAAGATGGCTGCCCATTATATAGGGCTGTGACATCACAGGGATGGCTGGCTGCTGATAGGCTGCATGTGATTCAGAGTCATCCCACCAACCATTGTTTCCGCCTTCCCAGGATTCCTTGCCCCATGTCGTCACATGTTGATCCGCCATTTTAGATGCCCTGGAGCGTAGATGGAGTTTAATGAAGCGATTTGCGTGATCAAATTACGGATTCATTGCAAATCCAATTTTTCCTGAACTTCGTAACGAATTCGGATTCGTCAGATTCGATTTGCTCATCCTTGGCTATATTTTTTCTATACAGATATATTACCTAGAAAGGACTCTTGCTTGAAGTACTCCCCTGGTTTATAACAGTCATGAGGCAGTGATAAATAGCGGACATTCTGTGCATCTGTCTATTAAGAAAGAAATAAGTTTAAAAAAAATGTGTAGTTTTTCTCAAACATTATATAGTAATAGTAGGTAAGTACTAACATTACATAGTGTCATATCAATATTTTAATATGTGGGCCTTCAAAGCACAATAATCTTCTAGTTAGTAAGTCCAAATGTCTTAGAATTACCAATCACTTCCATCCCCAATTGTTTAAGTGAAAATAAGAATTGTGATGGTCATGGCAACCTATAACATGTCAAATACAATTTTGTCGTTATATGAGTGTGGGGGGCATGGGTAGTCCTGATGGACCAAACGCTATGCACACTTCTTGTTTTAATAAACTACACATCTATATGAATACATAAATAAGAACATTCAGCATTACTCTTGTATACCATTTACCTGTCTCTCCCATGGGAGGCTGCTGCCTTTTTTGATGCTTGAAAAACGGCGGATAAGTATTTCCCTGTTTTGCCTCTCACTGTCATCTTTTGGTAAATTGTATTTGACATAAGAAGATGTCTAGAATAATGGGAGGAAGAGAAAGATAAATATTTATTCATATATATGGAACCTGAATTTGTGACCGGCCTGGCAACTTTTTGGTGTAGCATTGTGTGAATCTGTAATACAGTAGACATCAACTTGGAACCATATAAATGTGGCATGCTTCATCAGATGTAGTATTACACTGCTATTCTTATAATATATAACTCTATATGGAACAAGACGGCACATGGCTGGCTCCATAGTATGTCATAGGGATTTAGAGGGAAATTGATCAAGACCTGTGCTAAGGAAAAGTTGACCAGTTGCCCATAGCAACCAATCAGATTGCTTCATTTATTTTTCAGAGGCCTTTTCAAAAATGAAAGAAGCAATCTGATTGGTTGCTATGGGCAAATGGCCGACTTCCTCTGCACAAGTTGGAATAATCTCCCTCTGAATGTGCTCCTCTAAAGCCCCCTTACACATGGTTCTGCTGTATGTATGTGACATTAGTTTGAGCACTGCATAAAAAGAAACTTTTTCCCATAGCAACCAATGCGATTTCAGTTTTTATGTTTCTAGTAAGTTAGACTGGCTGCTATGGGCTACTTTAACAGTTTCTTATAACATATTTAGAATTGTACATTACTGTATTTAGATACTTATTGTTATGAACAAAGTTGTTGAATAAGTTGTACCTTACCCTTTGACGCACGCGGTATAGGCTATTTGATAATATGTCCTTCATCTGTACAATTTCTTCTGATGAATGTGTTCTTGCCAGCTTTCCTTTTCTAAAATTTCTACAAATGATGAAAGTATGAAAGTATTATGCTTGTACCTATTCAGGCCCACTAACTTAAAGTAGCCAAGAAGAATCCGTGTCTGAAGATCCCAACTGAAACCTATGTGTCAGATTTGTGGTCAGGTTGGGACTTGAGACCATAATATGGATGCAAAAATGTGTTCTTAATACATCCATGTGAATCCGGTTTAATTCCCCGAATATGTATTATAGAATGTTCCTTATGTATTAGGTACAACTAGTGGTAAACCCATTCTATGGCTTAGGAACATTTGTTTGTGCTGTATTACAGTTTCCGGTAGTATGACACTGCTATGGGGAATTCATCCAACAACTGAAAAAAACACTTACTGTAATGATGTCTGTGAAATATCTCTGTTTATACCAAACTTTGTCATTTCAATGGCTTGTTTAATTTCAAGCTTTTTGTGGAGATCAACAATACGGGATTTAGGCTGATTTTCACGAATGAGAGCTTTTCGCAAAATCTTGTGGTCAACTTTTTTAAACCTGAAACGCAAATTTATCTCTGATATTTTTTGCCAAAAATGAATTGTCGATTTTCTCTCTCCTCTTATGTGTCTAATACTGCTTTCTATATTAAACAAAATACTTACTTCTCCCTCATTTGATAATGTCCCCAGTGGCCACATATATCTGTAATTCCCGTTTTCAGGTGATCCATTAGCTAACAAGTAAGAAAAAGGTTGTAGAAACACATTATTAACATAGTAATCTCAAGAAACCCTGGGATCGAGGTATCATGAGATGATACATGAATCAAAAAGAGATTTACATTCATTGACAAAAAAAAAAAAAAAAAGCACCCAGATACAAAAGTCAGATTTAAAAATTTGGGAGTTATGTCAAAGGTAGATATTGTAAATGATTACAGGTGTGGTCTAATAAGACACTGGGTCTTGCCACAAGAAAGCATAAAAGAGCTTTGCCCACTGGACAATAAAAAGGCTCTCAGAGGCTACTTTGGGGAAGTGTACCTCTTGAGAGATTGTTGACTGCTAGATAATGCTGCTATGATGCCCTCAAAGGCATTTTCCCAAGTTCACATGCACAAATCTAGGTTCTGCTTGGGATCCATTGACAGTTGGGGTTGAATATGGAGACCTCGTGGTGAGTGCCTTAATCTTGCCTTGTGGAGCAACACACTGCTGGTGTGATCCTCTGGAGAGCCATCAGTCAGCTCTAATCGGGGTACAAGGGAAACTAATAGTTCGGCGATATGTGCAAGACATTCTGCAGCCAAATGTGTTGCTTCTAAGGACAGGACTTCCAATTGGCACTTTTCAGCAGGATAATGCTCACCAAAAAAAGTAAGGCCATGTTCAGAGTTGAATTCTGCGGAAATATTCCTTTCTGCAGCAGAGTCCCATTGATTTTAATTGGCTACACTGTTCACATGGTGAAATTTTTTGCACCAGAAATTTCTGCCATGAAAATCCAGATTTATGGTGTCCACAGAAACAATGAATGTGAATGTACCAAAGGTGACTCCAAATAAGGAGTAGAAACATCTCATGATGATCAAGAAAAATGGAAGGTTCTAAACAGCATCCCAGGACCTTTGTAACTGTACTATATAAAATTTTATTTTAAATGGTCATTTTCCTATACTTACTCGTGTGTGAATCTCTTGGTTAATTGTTTCTTCTCGGGATGTTCTTTTCACATTTAGAAATCTAACCAACGGTCCAATTGTTATTCCCTGTATTTAAATAAACATACATTGTTTATTGCATATTATATTTATATATTGTATGTATCTATAGATATTAATGTACCAACCTTACCATAACAAACACTGTAAAGTAAATAACTACAATCGTTGAAGTGATAAACATTTTTTTCCGTGGAAATAATAGCACCGGCAGCAAAAACACAAGTGAAAAGCTACTGGCTCCACGTAAACCACTGTAGGCAATGATGAATTGGTCCTTAAAACTGAATGGATATGTCCGAAAACGATTTATGACAGAGAACAAAAGTAAAACACCTACATTGTAAAAAAGAGAAAAAAAATTGACAGTAAAGTAATCTAAAGGATAATATTGACACACAATATATAGATTTGTGATATTTATAAATTTTTAATTGCTTCAATTTTAATATTCATGGAACCCATAGGGTCTATTCACATGGCAGAATTTCCGTTTGCCGAATTCTGCCTCAAATCAAAGCCCATAGACTTCTATGGGTTCCGCATTCCAATTCACACTTTTGAATTTTGGCTTGCGGAATTACGCTAGCGGAAAGACCATTCTGTCAGACCTGAAGTGTTCACGAATTAAAACAAACAATTGTCTGATAGCTTTGCCCACATTAAAAAAATGTATAGACAAGTCAATAAATATACCACAAGGTGTTTTTGCAAGTAATGAGTTGTTTGATGTTGTGAGTGACACCCCCAGAGTGAAAGTTTTTTTGTAGCCAAATTAATCTTGTAAGGACCAAGCCCATTTTAGCCTTAACCTCTTAAGGACGCAGGGCGTACCTGTACACCCTGTGCACGGTCCCGGTATATAACGCAGGGTCACGCCGTGACCCCGCGTCATAGCGGGTCAGTCCCGGTGGCTAATTGACAAAAAATTTGACATTACCTTACCTGCCTGCATCGCGTCTGATATGCGAATTATTGCTCCAAGCCTGAAATCCAGGCTTGAGCAATCGACCACCGATAACATTGATCATCGCCATGTTAATGCATGGGGCTGATCTGTGTATAAGATCAGTATGTGCAGTGCTATAGCCACTAGAGGAAGCTATAACACTGCAAAAAAAAGTGTAAAAAAAAGTTAATTAAAGATCATTTAACCCCTTCCCTAATAAAAGTAAGAATCACCCCCCTTTTCCCATTTAAAAAAAAATGTGCAAATAAAAATAAACATGTGATATAATGTGATAAAACATGTGATATAATGTGATATCACCGCGTGCGGAAATGTCCAAACTTTTAAATAATGAAAAAATGAATAAAAAGCGATCAAAAAGTCTGATCAATACAAAAATGGTACAGATAAAAGCTTCAGATCACGGCACAAAAAATTAGCCCTCATACCGACCAGTAGGCGGAAAAATAAAAAAGTTATGGGGGTCAGAAGATGACAATTTTAAACGTATACATTTTCCTGCATGTAGTTATGATTTTTTTTCAGAAGTACGACAAAACCAAACCTATATAAGTAGGGTATCATTTTAACTGTATAGACATACAGAATAAAGAGAAGGTATCATTTTTACCGAAAAATGCACTGCGTAGAAACGGAAGCCCCCAAAAGTTACAAAATGGCATTCTTTTTTACATTTTGTGACAGCTGTCACGCCCCCTCCCATAGGCTTTTATTGAGGGGGTGGAGCGTGACGTCACACGGGGGCAGAGCCATGACGTCACTATGCTCCGTCCCCGTGATCGCCAGTATCAGACCCAGAGCGAGCACGCTCCGGGGGCTGATTCTAATGGGATGCGGCGTGGAAGATCACGGGGGTCCCCAGCGGCGGGACCCCTGTGATCAGGCATCTTATCCCCTATCCTTTGGAAAGGGGATAAGATGTCTTAGTGCCGGAGTACCCCTTTAAGGGGTTAAAGAGGTACTTCACCCCTAGACATCTTATCCCGATGTCTAGGAGTGAAGTACCCCTTTAATGCTAAAATGGGGTTGCTAAAATGGGCTGTCATTAAACGAACGTTGGGTGCTGCAGGGGGATCACAGGGGGTCCCAGCGGCGGGACTCCTGCGATCAGACATCTTATCCCCTATCCTTTGGGTAGGGGATAAGATGTCTAGGAGCAGAGTACCCCTTTAAGGACCAGGCCCACTTTTGTTTTTGCACTTTTGTTTTTTCCTCCTCCCCTTCTAAAAATCATAATGCTTTCAATTTTGCACCTACAGACCTAAGGGCTTGTTTTTAACATCACCAATTGTACTTTATTATGACATCAATCATTTCACCACAAAATCTATGGCAAAACAATAAAAAAAAAATTGTGGGGTGAAATTGAAAAAAAATAAATAAAATCCGGCCATTTTGCAACTTTATGGGGCTTCTGTTTCCACGTATTGTACTTTTAAGAAAAAAATGAGACCTTAACTTTATTCTGTAGGTCCATAAGATTACAAGGATACCCAATTTATGTAGATTTTATATTACTACTTTTCACCAATATGTGTATGTTTAAAATTGTCATCTTCTAACCCCTATAACCCCTACGCACTGTGATCTGTAGTTTTCATCCATTTATCAGTTTTTTATGTTATAAGAAGTGACCAAAAATGCACAATTTTGTCTTTGGTGTTTTTTTTGTGTACGCCATCGACCGCGCAGCTTAACTGACCTTATATTTTAATAATTTGAATATTTACGCATGCGGCTGTACCATATATGATTATGTTTATTTTTTATTACATTATTTTATTTTTTTAAAATGGGAAAAGGTGGGTAATATAAACTTTTATTAAGGAAGGGGTTAATTTACTTTTATGAACTCTTTTTTTATACACATTTTAATTATTTTTATAGTCCCAATAGGGGGCTATAACATGAAATTTTGATTGCATACACTGTTCAATGCTTTGCCATAGCATAGCATTGATCAGTGTTATTGGTGCTCTGCTGCTCTAGCCTGCCATAGCTGGCTAGGAGCAGCAGAGGACCGATTGGACGGCGAGGAGGCAGGTAAGAGCCCTCCTGCCATCCACCAAGCTGAATAGGACCCGTGATTTTGAACTAACTGGTAGAATTAACCTCACATTTTATATGCCGCAATCAACTTCGATTGTGGTGTCTAAAGGGTTAATGCCGGGCAACGGCATGATCGGTGATGCTCAGCATTAACCGTAGGCCCTGGCTGTTCATAGCAACTGGGACCCATCAGGTATGAAGCATGCTTCAAACCCTGGTAATGGGACAAGGGCATACAGGTATGCCCTCTGTCCTTAAGTACCAGGACGCAAGGGTGTACCTGTTCGCCCTTCGTACTTGAGGGGTTCAATTTACTAAAGGAACAATTCCTGCGGGGATAATTCCTTGTTGGTGCTAGCTTGGTCACCTCAGGATTCCAAGAAAAAAGAAGATCTCCAAGAATCCCCTCATTCATTTCCATAGTTTCCATCCGCATAATGTTTAATGTCCCAGTACAGGACATGGTCCTGCACTACACTTAGGCCCTGTCAGGTTGAGTCCCTCAGTGACATGGGGGCTCTCCTGCAGTGTCTCCCCTCCTGTTACTATAGTAAATCCAGAATTTTATCACGACACAAGAGACTCCTATTATGCGAATTGCTTTCTATTTACTACTGCAGCAGCAACCAATCATGTTACAGAAAAAGAGAAAAAAAATTATGAATATGTAGATTAGGTATAGACGGTCATCCAATCAGCTTGTGGCATAGTTCATAAAACCATTGAATTCATCTGTGACTTCCTCTTTCTTGCTGGTGCCAGTGGCAACAACAGATAAGGAAACTTTTTTTCTATCGCTTCATATATAGGGTGGGCCATTTATATGGATGGTTTCAGGTGCTGCACATCTCGTATCTTCACAGCATAGACAATTGCCTTCAGATGACCCAAAAGCTAAAAGTCTAAGGGGGTCAGATCTGGAGACCTTGGGGGCCATTCAACTGGCCCACGACGACCAATCCACTTTCCAGGAAACTGTTCATCTATTAATGCTCGGACTTGACACCCATAATGTGATAGTGCACCATCTTGCTGGAAAAACACAGGGAACGTGCCAGCTTCAGTGCAAAAAGAGGGAAACACATCATCATGTAGCAATTTCGCATATCCAGTGGCCTTGAGGTTTCCATTGATGAAGAATGGCCCCACTATCTTTGTACCCCATATACCACACCAAACCATCAATT
The DNA here is from genome assembly GCF_029499605.1 of Hyla sarda. Taxonomy (NCBI): domain Eukaryota; kingdom Metazoa; phylum Chordata; class Amphibia; order Anura; family Hylidae; genus Hyla; species Hyla sarda. Next base: position 196,529,911 of record NC_079190.1, on the reverse strand, counting down.
TTTGTGTTCCAACAGTCTTGGAGGGATCTATCCAATGTGGGTTAGTGTCAGACCAATAGCGGTGGTTTTATTTGTTAACTTCACCATTCACATAAAAGTTTGCCTCATCACTGAACAAAATCTTCTGCGTAAACTGAGGGTCCTGTTCCAATTTTTGTTTTGCCCATTCTGCAGCACCTGAAACTATGGATACTGGAAGCCTGTGCTAGCATTTCTCCTGCGGTGTTGCTATCAGTGTGTGAAGAGTGGGAGAAGAGGGTTGCATTGACAATCCAACACAATGGGCAGCACATTGAACACATTTTATAAGTGGTCAGAAAATTGTAAATAACTCATGAAAGAATAAAGTTACGTTAAAACATAGCAAATCATTGTTTTTCTTCTGAAATTCCCAATAAGTTTGATGTGTCACATGACCCTCTTCCTATTGAAAAAAACAAAGTTGGATTCAAAATGGCCGACTTCAAAAAGGCCGCCACGGTCACCACCCATCTTGAAAAGTTTCCCCCCTCACATATACTCATGTGCCACAAACAGGAAGTTAATATTACCAACCATTCCCATTTTATTAAGGTGTATCCATATAAATGGCCCACCCTGTACAATTATTGCCTTCTACCCCTTCAGATAAGTTATGGTCTGCTGAGGACTCAGCGGCAAAGCTTGCCCAGGGTTTTAAAAAATCAGGCAAAGCCACTCAAAAAAGGAATTTTATTGAAATTAACCCTTCTGTTCTTCAATCAAAAATAACCCCAAAACACAGTAAAAAGACCGGTGAAGATACATTGCAACTTTCATGCAATTAAAATACTGATGCTGCAAAAGTACATCCAAAACCCTCAGCCCGAGAGGAAGTGCATAATGTATGGACAAAGAAAGCTTCCAATAGGAAGAAACCAGATTCCTTTGTCACTTCAAGCTCTTCCTCTGACAACTCTTCTGATTCGTCAGAAGGTGAATACTATGTCTGTATAGAGGACTCTGATGATGATTTAGATATCTCAGTTTCAACTGAGGATCCAACTTCTTTGATACAGGATAGCACTGGGGAATTTTTCACCCAGAGAGCATTAAACACCCTTGTTCAGTTGAATGGCTCCCTCATCCACAAGTTGCCACATTTCTGGAATACTGGATAAATAATCCCCTAGATAAAAATTCTAGAAACATGTTACGAGCGGAATGCCCAAGGCCAAACCTATTACTAAAATTTTGAACATGACTGAGGAGTCCGTCTCCTCTGAGCTGTTTATTAGGCAATGCTAATGCAGCTCTTAATTGTGAGCGCAGAATATCTGTCTTACTCGGGCTTGACCCACAATTGGTCAATTTAGCCCAATCTGAACCCTCTACCTCCACCGAAGGCTTTTTATTTAGAGACTGTTTTGTAAAGGAGCTAAATAAGTATCTTAACTTATTTTCTTCTTTGGAAAAGGCACAAACCTCCATGAAGAAAGTCTTCAACCCCAAGGTTTTTGGCAGGGCTGGGAGAGGCAGGAGCCACTTTCCCGGCCGCCAGATTTTGGATCGAAGATCCTACAAAGGTTCTTCATTATATGACCGCAGCCATCAAACACCTACCTTTCAACAACCAACCCCCTTCTTCCCACCCAGAGGTCGTCCTTGGAGGGCCAGAGGTCAGCGAGGATATCCCAGATCTCGACCTTCTTCAGGTAAGTCTTTTTCTTTCTCTAGAATCTCAATTTCCTCTGGGAGGCAGATTAACCCATTTTTTCCAAAATTGGTCTATTCTAACATCAGATTCTTGGGTGCTAAACACAATCACAGAATATTAGATAGAATTTTATACTCCTCCAATTCAATGGGAGATGCCTCATCCCATTCATTTTTCCAACCAAGACAAAGAACTATGTTCCAAGAATTTTATACCATATATGCCGGCGTATAAGACGACTGGGCGTATAAGACAATCCCCAACTTCTACAGTTAAAATATAGAGTTTGGGATATACTCGCCATATAAGACTACCCCTCCTACCGCGATGTACAGTACCTTGTATTTCCCCCCACATTAGGTAGGCAGCATGTTCCCCCACATTAGGTAGGAAGTATAGCTCCCCCACATTAGGTTGCTAGCTCCCCCACATTAGGTAGGAAGTATAGCTCCCCCACATTAGGTTGCTAGCTCCCCCACATTAGGTTGCTAGCTCCCCCATATTAGGTTGCTAGCTCCCCCACATTAGGTCGGCAGCTCCCCCACATTAGGTTGGCAGCTCCCCCACATTAGGTCGGGATTAGTAGGCAGCTCCCCCACATTAGTAGGCAGCTCCCCCACATTAGTAGGCAGCTCCCCCACATTAGTAGCAGCTCCCCCACATTTGTGGTCAGCATTTCCCCCCACATTTGTAGGCAGCCCCCCCACATTTGTAGGCCGCTCCCCCCACATTAGGTCAGCAGTTTCCCCACAATAGTAGGCAGCTCCCCCCACATTTGTAGGCAGTTCCCCCACATTAGATTGGCAGCTTCCCCCAATAGACATACAGCTTCCAGCCATATACAGTGTATGGCTGGAGGCTGTATGTCTGTACTGCCCCCACAGTGTTCCGATCACCGCTCCTCCGGCCCGGGTCTCCATCTACTGCTATGGCCTATGGACCATAGCAGTAGGTGCCGGGACCAGGGAGCGGTGACCGGATCACGGCCAGTCACTCACCAGGCCCCGGTTGGCGCTCGTCCTCCTGCGGTCCTCCTGGTCCTGCGCGCCTCTGCTTCTATGGTTGTACGCACAGGAAGTCACTGATGTCCAGTGCGTACAACCATAGAAACGGAAGACCGGACCGCAGGAGGATGCCGGGGAATGTTAAGTGAGCGGCGGACATCCTTATGAAAAGATTTTTCGGGACACAGGGATGTCCGGGATAGGAATACCTATGATTATCTGCCCAGGCCGGCTCCTGTGTGTGGCTGCAGGCGGTTAGTCAAAACAGACTTGAAAGATGCCTACCTCACGGTGCCTATGCATCCGGAATCTCAACCTTATTTCCAATTTACATGGGACAATGCAAAATGGCAATTTTTAAGCCTTCCCTTCGGTCTATCCTCCGCCCCCTGGTGCTTCACAAAATTGTTAAAACCAGTGGTGTCTCACCTTCGGAGTCGAGGTGTCAGTCTAATTATTTATCTGGATGACATCGTCATCATGGCGGATTCTTGGTCTCTCATTCATCGCCACATGCAATGGACCCTTGCTCTACAAACCAATTTGGTTTTTGTAATCAATTACAAAAAAATCCATCCTCACCCCTTCTAGAGAAGTAGAATTTCTAGGTTTCATGGTCAACACACAATCGGCCATGTTAAGCCTTCCTTCAAGGAAACTGAAAACCATATGCAAAGAAATCCGTTCTGTATTAAACAAGTCCCTCATCTCTCTAAGAACCATTGCAAGAATAGTCGGCCTCTTGTCCACTTCCATTCAAGCCATTTTCCCGGCCCCCTTACACTACAGAGCTCTCCAACGTCTGAAAGCATTACATTTATGGTTTAGGTTACTCGGACAAAATTACCTTAAATTCAGAACCAGACAAGAACTCCTTTGGTGGTTGAACCACATTCAGGCTTGGTTTGGGAAAACGCTTTTCAATTCCATGCCAGACCTCATCATAGAATCGGATGCCAGCCTCCTTGGCTGGGGCAACAGATGCGCTCCTCATCCACATGAGGCAAATGGTCCATAGAAGAATCTCACCACCACAACAATTGTTTGGAGCTACTAGCAGCATCCTTCGCTCTAAAGAGTTTTGCAAAGGACAAATCTCATTGCTGCATTCTATTGAAGATGGACAATATCTCAGTGGTCCAATATGTGAACTGTCTAGGAGGTACAAAATCCAAACTTTTAACAGACATTGCAAAGAAATTCTGGCACTTCTGCCTAGACAAGGACATCATTCTCAAAGCAGAATATCTTCCTGGGATTTCCAATTTGGTAGCAAATTGGAATTTCCGTTATCTTGCCGATTCAAGCGATTGGATGTTGGATCGAGAAATCTTTCAGAAACTCGATCTTCTTTGGGGACCGTTATACCTAGACCTTTTCGCATCTCGATTGAATCATCAGATTCCTTGATTTTTCAGTTGGCGTCCGGATCCCAAAGCCCTGGACATGAATGCTCTTCTTCAAACATGGCCATCAAAAATGCTCCATGCATTTCCTCCCTTCACTCTCATTCCAAGAGTCCTGCTTCATGCGAAAGCTCAAAAATCCACATTGATTCTGATAACACCATGGTTGCCAACTCAGACATGGTTTCCTCACATTCTGAGCATGATGATCGACTTTCCCAGAATTTTTCTGTCCTATTCTTCCATTCTCCTCAATCCATAGGGATCTCCTGATCCTCTCATTCAATCAGGAATCCTCTCTCTAGTAGCCTGGTGCAGATTGGGTCAGAAAGACCTGATTTTGGACTTTCACAATCAGCTAAAAACATCTTATCAGAAGCCTGGGCTTCTGGTACAAGGAAAGCCTATCTTTCTGCATGGAAATTCTGGTGTAATTGGTGCTTGGAACGGGATCTGGATCCCATACATGCACCTTTAAATCACATTATAAATTTCTTATCTGATTCTTTTGACTCAGGAAAAGCTTACCATACAATCAACGTCTATCGTTCAACCATATCTTTTTATCACGAACCCATACATTTTTTACCAATAGGCAAGCATCCTCTTATAAGTAAATTGCTTTGTGGTATTCGTTTCAAGCTTCCTCCTACTCCCAAATATTATTTTACCTGGGATGTTCACATTCTCCTATTCTTAAAACGTTTATCCATCAAACTTACAGTTCTGATATGCCTTATATCCTTCAAAAGGGTTTCAGACGTTAGGGCCTTAGATATTTCTCATCGTACTTTTTCTCCTCATGGTGTACAGTTTGCTATTTTTAGACGCACTTAGACTAGCTTTTAACTTATGTTAGACCTCATCTTCCAGTTTAATCTCCAACTTTAGCTAGATGGGTTAAATATGCTATGTCTTTAGCAGGCATTGATACTACTGTCTTTGGCGCTCATTCCACTAGAGGCGCTATGTCTACCACAGTTTTTCAACAAGGTGGTGCCCTATCTGATATCCTCAAAGCTGCAGATTGGTCCTCTGAAACTACTTTTCCTAATTTTTATTTCAGACCAGAACCTCATGTCTCCAGGGTTATTATTTAATCGCAATATATGTCTTGTATATTATTTACATGTTATATTTGATTACGATTGTTTTTCAGCTTTTAACTTGCATAATAGGAATCTCTTGTCTTGTGATAAAATTGGGGATTTTCCTAGCCTTGGTGCTGGAAAGTATAGATTTTATTAAAGACAAGAGACGAGTATTATCCCACCCAATTAACCCATCCCTGTTTTTTCCTATTCTTTCAGCTTAAATTCTGGATTGTTATTATATGAATCCTTCAAGGTGTTCCAGACCTATTGTTAAGAAGTTATTACAGTTTTATCTTCTCCAGAGTTACAGTTCGCATCAAGAAAGAAGAAGTCACAGTTGAATTCAGCGGTTTTATGAACTATGCCATAAGCTGATTGGATGACCATCTATACCTCATTTACATATTCATAAATTTTTTCTCTTTTTCTGTAATGTGATTGGTTGCTGCTGCTGTAGTAAATAGAAAGTAATTTGCATAATACTCATCTCTTGTCTTTAGTAAAATCTATATTTTCCAGCACCAAGGCTAGGGAAATCCCCAATTAATAACAATTAATATAAAAGGTTTATATTTACATTTCGGAATAATAACATAAACCACATAATTATTTCAGGCAATAAATGATGTTGGTTTACATCAGAAGCATATCCTCTGTTAAGTAATGGAGCAAATAGAAAACCCATAAAAATACACCATATAAGCAGAACAATAGGTGATGTTTTAAAAACTAATAAAAGTAAAAATCAAGATTAAAAAAATCACACACTTTGGGGGAGATTTATCAAAACCTGTCCTGAGGAAAAGTTGTTGAGTTGCCCATAGCAACCAACCAGATTGCTTCTTTCATTTTTGAAGAGGCCTCTGGAACATGAAAAAACGATCTGATTGGTTGCTATGGGCAACTTTTCCTCTGGACAGGTTTTGATAAATCTCCCCCTCTAAGTGCCTTACCAAGCTATCGCCAACAGGGAATTATCCATGCAGGAATAGTTGCTTTTGTAAGTTTAATTTGGGAACAAAAAAAAAAGGTTATTGTCCAGATAAAAGAGACGCACAGAGGGGATAGCAGTGACCTGAAATTTGCAAGTTTAACATAATGTTATTACTCTTTTTAAAGTATTTATTTTGTTTATATGTAGACATGGTAACCCCAGACCCATTTTGGGCACGTACCTGAAAGCTTTGATGTATACCTCTGACCTGAAAAAGTGTGTGGTGGCGCATAAAACGGCTGTAGCCGCCAGGTATTGCTCAAACTGTCTTTTTGTATGTATCCTCCTCTGCATGTAAAAATACTGAATTTATCTAATAAAGTCTAAGAAACCTACAACTGGTTGAGGGCCCCGTTCATTTTAATTTTGGAAGTTCTGACTATTGTTGACCCTGGAGTATAGAGCCACGGGCCAGAGTAAACCCAGGCAGATCCAGTGATAGGTGTACAAACTATACTTAGTGCACAACCGAAGCTCTCTACTAGTCATTTTGTATCAGACTTTCTTAGACTGGGCCACTAGAATATGAATGAAAGGGTCCACAATAACTAATTTATCCTGGAGTGCACAGCTGCTTTGAAATTATGACACATACATAGCAGACGTAGTCTGAGTTTTTCAGGCACAAAGCACCCCTACCGGACTTTTCACAATGAGCAGTGTTTTGAGCAGCGACAATCTGGGCAAAACAGAGCATTGGCTTTAAAGTTTTAGTGCCAGGAAGATAGAAGACCACATCATTAGAAAGGGAAGAGAGCCCACCTAGCCTGTTGTAGAGATTAGTGTTGAGCATGAATATTCATTATGCAAATGTTTATCGCGAATATAGGCACTTCGCGATTTCACGAATATTTAGAGTATAGTGCTATATATTCGTAATAACGAATATTCATTTTTTTCACATGAAAAATTTTCATAAAAATTTGTATACAAAATTTGCATGTGAATTTTTGCATGGGAAAAAAGGGAACGAACATAGCGAAGGACAAATAATCGTCAATATATTCACGAAATATCGCAAATTCGAATATGGCCCCTGCTGCTCATCACTAGTAGAGATAAACATTTGGTCTCACAGAAGTACATTAAGTTTTTTGGACCATAAGCATTAGAATATGTATGGTAGTGCCTTCAAGCACCACCATTCCTTGAGGGACAAAATTATGGCAAACAGCTCTATCTCCAATTTCATAGAAGCATATGGCTGAGAAAAGTTCCTTGAATAGAAATCTACAAGGATGTGATGGGCTCTCCTGGGTAGGACGATGAGAAAGGAGGGCACTCTGTCACTTATTTCTCAAACACATTGATTTTGAATATAAACAGGGGAGCTGGGGTGGGAGCTGTGCAAAAGCAATTTTATGGGTTTTATCGCAACTTGGTACAATACTTTTGAAGTGCCATCTTTGTGGCTCATATCAATTATGGGTTTTACTATAGAGGGAAAAACCCTGCATGAACCTCCAGTAGTAGTTACAGAAGCTCAAACACTTTGTAGATTAGTAGGACAGGGCTACTGCAGTCCTGCTGATACCTGTTGTGGGTCTCCAGCAAACTCTTCCTTAGAAATCAGATACCCTAGGAAAGTGACTTGGAATTTGGTGGTATTCCAATTTTTTTCAGTTTGTAGTGGAGACCATTCTCTTACAACCTTTATAGTACCCTGCTAACATTCGCTTTGTGGTCCCCCAAGGATGATGAGTGAATTAGGATGTCATCCAGGTATACTTATACACACTGCTGAAGCATTTCTCGTAAGACATCATTAAAAAATTCAGCAGGAGCATTACTTAACTCAAAAAGTGATTCAGAATGCCTGTTCCTGGTGTTGAAGGTAATTTCTAACTCATGTCCTTCTTTGAATCTTATGATATTATAGGCTCCCCTTAAGTCTAAGTTGGTAAAGACCATTGCTCCCCTAAAGTGGTCAAAGAATTCTTTAATCAGAGGAATGTGGTATGCATTTTGAATAGTAATGGAATTAAACCCCAGTAATTGATTCAGGGACACAGTTTGCCATCTTCTTGACAAAGATAAGCCAGTCCCTGCTGAAGAAGTCCCCAAGGACAGTACATTTGCAACATACTCATCCATGGTTGGTTTTCTGCACAGACAGAGGGTAGACTTGGGCTTTTGAGTGTATGTAACCTACTTGAAGCTCAATATCAGACTCATAAGGCCAGTGGAGAGGAAGGTCCTCTACCTATACCTTATCACAAACTTTGCTCTACTTCTGGTATTCCTTAGGAGAAGAGACAATGGAAGTACAAAGCAAACTAAATGGCCTATGTATACATGTGGTACCACACTGAGGGGATCAAGACCAAACTTCATCTGTGTGCCAGTCAAAACGTGGATTATATGTCTCTATCCAGGGATAACTGAGCACCACAGGAAAATGTGGAGAGTAAATCAACTGAAACTGGAAGGTCACCTGGTGGAGAGCACCTATCAATTGCTTCAATGGCTAGAGACAAGGATTAAAGTTATAGTGGAATAGAGTTTTGGCTACAAAGGCATCACCCACAAAATAGCTAGCAACATCAGAATCTACGAGGGCCTGCATAACCACAGAGGAATTGGCCAGCCCATGAGAGGATAATTATAATTATAGGGTTTTCTTTGAGGACCTCTGGGGATGAGGAAAGCCCACCCAAGGTCTATCCCTGGCAAAACCTCAGATGCAGTTGTTTCCCGGCTGGGTTAAGCATGATCTCAGCAACTGGCCCAAATTGCCACAATAAAGACATAACCCCTCCCTCCTCTAATAATCCTTCTCCTCCATGGAGAGATTGGTGAACCTGAGCTGCACTGTTTCAACCCCTTCAAATGATTCTGAACCAAGAGGTGAGAAAGGCACAGATGGGTTGAAAACTGAGGTGCCAATTTGATAAGAAACCTCCACATGAGCTCCTGAAATAATGGTCCCTCTTGGGACCTAGTGTCAATGAGGATGTTGAAAGACACTAGCTCCTAAAGTTCAGTCTGCAAATCTCTAGCTGAAATGATATATTTTATAGTATTGGAGAGTCTGTGGGAGAATCCAGCAACCAGCGCTTCATTATTCCAGAACACCTCTGCTGCTACAGTACAGAACTCAATTGAGGACAGTTCTCTGCAGTTATAGTACCTTGTGTAATGGATATGAGCTGCTTTGCCACAGAGGTAGAGCAGGTAGTGAGATCCAATGTACATTTAAAGGATGCAATAAACTTTGCAGTCAAAGATAATATGGGCATAGGTACAATAGACTAAAGGGGGACCCTATTGACTTTTATAGGATAGTTTTCTAGACATGCTATGTAACCTTTGCAGAGGCCATAGAGGAGAAGAGGGGGAGCATTAGCCATCACTTTTTTTGTGAATTAGCTGATCCTATCTATTCTATAAAATGGTTTCACTTTTTATTGTAATCATAAGGGTACATTCACACTGCGGAAGCTCTGTTCACAGAATTCCTCGAGCAGAGATTCCATCTGATGGCTGCCCCTGAAATACTTCGGCGGTAGGACCGCCAGCACTGCGCCATCACCATTGACAGCTATGCAGTGCTCACGGACTTCCGCACAAAAGAATGAACATGTTTTTCTTTGCGCGGATCAATTTCAGCGGTGTAATTGTCTGCCACTAAAATTCCTCCGTGTGAACGGGTCTCAAGGAAGACCCATTTACACTAATGTTAATGTTCACTTTGCGGAGTTCCACGAGTGTGAACATACCCAAAGACTGAGAGGTATTCTTTACAGAACAAAAAGAATCAGCCTATATAATCTATATTTGTACAGTGGCCCCTCAAGAGACAATAACTTAAAAGTTTCAATATTTTCAACATACAATGGTCCTAAATATAATTAACATAAAAACCTTATTTACTTAATAGGACATTTTCTATTGACACATTCCCTTTTAAGACCAACACATAAAAGGCTAGCACAAGGTTAGTACACAACACAAACAAAGCATTTGCGAAGTCATTCAACTTTATAACATTTGTTAATTCAGTTGTAGCCTGTTGCTAAGTATCATATATAAAAAGAGACAATTTGAAATATCTTACTCAGTGCTCGCCAAATGAGACAGAAGAGTAATGTAAAGCTGACAAAAGCCCAGTTCCATTCATGATTTTTTCCTACAGTAGAAACGCCCATGAAGATAAATATGAGAGTCTCGCACACGCTGCTTATCATCTTCATGAAGTATTTTATGGTTGTGCTTGAGTTCTTTGAGATGTTTTCTTCAATATATTTTTTCATGGTCATTGCACAGGCTGTCATGCTGTTGAGCATAAAAAAATAATAAATCTTTGTGTATCTATGGAAAATTCATTAAACCTGTGTATAGATGTCAGCGTATTGATTTCTTAAAGGGGTACTTCACTGGCAAACATTTTTTTTTTTTATCAACTGGTGCCAGAAAGTTGAACAGATTTTTAAATTACTTTTATTAAACAATATTAATCCTTCCAGTACTTATCAGCTGCTGTTATGATCCACCGGAAGTTCTTTTCTTTTTAAATTTCCTTTCTGTCTGACCACAGTGCTCTCTGCTGACACCTCTGCCCGTATCAGAAACTGTCCAGAGCAGGAGCAAATCCCCATAGCAAACCTATCCTTCTCTGGACAGTTCCTGATACTGACAGAGGTGTCAGCAGAGAGTACTGTGGTCAGGCAGAAAGGAAATTGAAAGAAGAAAATAAATTCCTCTGTAGTGTACAGCAGTTGATAAGTACTGGAAGGATTAAGACTTTTTAATAGAAGTTATTTACAAATCTGTTTAACTTTCTGGCACCAGTTGATTAATTTTTTTTCCCCCAGTGGAGTACCCCTTTAACTGTTCACATTTTTGAAATGTTCTAAATGCTGAGTTCCACATTTAATCTTCAATTTATTTCCAGAGAGTTTTCAAAGTTTACAGCTGTGATACCAGGCCAGACATCAAGCCTTAAAGGGGTACTCCGCCCCTAGACATCATATCCCTATCCAAGGATAGGGGATAAGATGTCTGATCGCGTGGGTCCCACTGCTGGGGACCCCCGTGATCTCTCCTGCAGCCCTGTGGCTGATGACTCACGATACAGGGGCTGGTGGTTTGTCATGGCCTGCGCCTTTATGATGTCACATCCCACCCCCTTAATGCAAGTCTATGGGAGGGGGCGTGATGGCGGTCATGCCCCTCCCATAGACTTACATTAAGGGGCGGGATGTCACAAGGGGTGGAGCCATGAAGTCATGATACTTCGGCTCCAGTATTATGAGTCATCAGCCACTTGGCAAACTACCCTCTGTACAGCTGATGACTCTGAGGGATGCAGGAGAGATCGCGGGGGTCCCCAGCAGCGGAACCCCCTGTGATCAGACATCTTATCCCCTATCCTTGGATAAGGGATAAGATGTCTAGGGGTGGAGTACCCCTAGTACCCTCCAGGAATGAAGGGTAGGATAAATTTGACTATTTTATACTTACCTAAAAACAGCTTTTTTAATTCCCCCATGAGCCGGACCAACAGTCTGAGAGACGGAGTCCTCTCTTTGCTTATGTCACGCTGTTGAATGACAGACATTGCAAGTGCAGGGCCCTGTGTGTCAATCAAGTAAGCCCTTTATGTCAATCAACTGCGTGACATAACAGGAGAGAGCGTGCAGCCCCCAAGCAGGCTCCGTCTATACTACTTTTGGCCCAGCATACCGAGGAATTATAAGGGTAGGGTATTTGTAGTGTATTTGACGGTGTAGACACTGCTGTCTGTCCCTAGAGAGTGCCTCCAGCTGTGCTTGTGTGTCCTGCTCACAGCAGCCATCCGCCACTACGAGCAGACACAGAGGTGTCACACCTGCGAGTCACAGGCGTGCATGCACAGTGTACTCCAGACATCGCAGCCACTCTCAGCCTAGCTCAGGTAACAGGGGGAGCAGACCCGATGTCTGGAGAACTGCGCATCAGTGCACAACTTGCAGCTCCCTCTGTGTCTGCTCGTAGTGGTGTATTACTACTGTGAGCTGGACACAAGGGCACAGCTGGAGGCACAATCTAGGGACGGGCAGTAGCTCATATGCAGTATCAAATACGCTGCGGATGTGCAACATATGACCCTACCCTAAAGCTGATTTTTCATAGGTATTAAACAGTCTAATTTATTTATAAAGGTATGCCGAATATGCTTGTGAAGCCCTAGTGCCCTGTGTGTGTGTAGCTTCCCAAGCATATTCTTGGTGACAGTTGTACTATACTGTATATTATGCATCTTTCTTCTTGGTGGAGAAAATGCTCCATCAAATACTTTAAATAATGTAGAGGTATCAATGTAGGAGGCAGTTACTTGTGACAATTACATTGCTGGCTGAAAGATGGAATATTATGAAAAGCAAGAAATAATTTGTGGTCTGTTTTGAAAGGTTAAGGCAAAATAAAAGGAAAATATTAGTTCTACCACAACATCAATATGATGTGTTTACTACAGCTAATGTTACAGCTTAAATGGGAGACCATTAGAAAAAGGTTTCCCACACTGTAATAACAAAAATACTAGTGTACATGTAGCATGTGATCTTGTCACCTTGAGGCTATGTTCACACAATGAGGGGAAGATACTATTCCTTATGGATCACATATTTGTTCTCTTGGAAGTCAACGTTAAGGGTGCAGCAGATACATGCAATTTACTATTAATGTACACTGTTGGGTGACATGTCTGAAGGTTTAAAGGTGTACTCCCGCCCTAAGACATCTTATCCCCTATCCAAAGGATAGGGGATAAGATGTCGCCGCTGGGAACCCCCGCAATCTCGCATGCAGCACCCACCTGTGGGAGCTGCACGTAGCGCTGCAGCCTCCGAGTCTGTCGGGTCACGACTACGGGCCAGGAGGATCGTGACATCATGATTCCGCCCCGTGTGACGTCACGCCCCCTCCCCTAGACTTGCATTGTGGGGGGAGAATTGTGACGTCTCAATACTCCAGCCCCATAGTCGTGACCTGGCAGACTCCAAGGCTGCAGCACTGCATGCAGCTCCCACAGGTGGGTGCTGCATGCAAGATTGCAGGGGTCCCCAGCGGCGGGACTCCCACAATTAGACATCTTATCCCCTATCCTTTGGATAGGGGATAAGATGTCTTAGGGATGGAGTACCCCTTTAAGTCCTAAAAAGGGAGCATGGCTAGAAGGATGTATGTTTTCCTGATGAAAATGGTTAATTTCTGGTGCAATTTTTAGACCAAGTTACACAAACAAATCAGAGGTGTAAACTACTGTGCATGTTGCATAGTAAAAAAAAAATAGTAAATACCACTTAAAAAAAAATGTACCTCATACCAAGCAGTTTTACGGCATTTGAGAAAATAAAATCAGGTCTTTACTTGCAACTTTCAGTTGTCATGAAGCGTTTACGTGCAACAGCAGACATATTTTGAATGGAAAATAACCCAATATTTGTACCATATAGTTTTTGTAACAGCTAGTATAATTACGACCATAAAATTCAGCTACATATGAACTGTCAAATAGTTTCTCATTGAATTTAATGCAAGTCAATAAAAGAGTAGCATAACATAACATTGATTTTTTTGAGACATAAAACAGAGGTTTGCATCTCAAAAACATAAAAAAAGCAAAAATAGTCCATACAATATAACAATATAGTATTATAAAATATATAAACACTTTAGGTAGAGCTTTTTATCACAGTGAGTAAGAATTTACGATTTGCTGCAAAATTCCATTGTAATACTCACGCCAGGATTCCGGAGAGGTAGAATGCTTCTGCTGATAGATAGGATAGGTAGCTGAACATGAAAACAAGAAGAGGCTCAATAGAAGTGATGTTCCTGGTGAACCGAGTGATGAACGCTGATAGGAATCCAAAGATGATCCCAAAAAACACACCTCCAATACCAACCATAAAAAAACGCCCTATGCCAGCAAGAACGTCCACGGCTTCAATTTCTTCATAGGTGTGCATGTGTGTAAATGATATAAAAATGTTATAAAGAACCTAGAGGGAAAAGATTGGATTAAGTGGTCAGTGAGTTACTGAAAACAAGGGTTTTATATACATGTATATGCATAGGGGTTGTTATGGTTTATTAATTCAGTAGATTTCCAAATATAGCAATGTGACTTAAAGGGGTACTCCACTGGAAAAAAAAAATTTTTATCAACTGGTGCCAGAAAGTTTTGTAAATTGCTTCTATTAAAAAATAGTAATCCTTCCTGTACTTATCAGCTTTTGTATGATCCACAGGAAGTTATTTTCTTTTTGAATTTCCTTTCTGTCTGACCACAGTGCTCTCTGCTGACACCTTTGTCCATTTTAAGATCTGTCCAGAGGAGGATAGGTTTGCTATGGGGCTTTGCGCCTACTCTGGACAGTTCCTAAAATGGACAGAGGTGTCAACAGAAAGGAAATTCAAAAAGAAAAGAACTTCCTGTGGAGCATACAACACCCGATATGTACAGGAAGGATAACAATTTTTTTAACAGAAGTAATATACAAATCTGTTTAACATTCTGTCACCAATTGATTTAAAAAAAAATGTTTTCCAGGGGAGTACCCCTTTAATGTCTCCAATTATATCTTGTGTTGTATGGCTACAGATTTTGCTACCGATCAGCCATGCATACAATACAGCTTATTTTGGGATACTAACTGGGTTGTTAATCCAGAGACCAATCCTACCTTTTTGTTGTTAACTATACTGTCATGTGTATGACCAAGTCAATAAAATTACGAAAAAGTTATGGTAGCCGCAAATTAATGGTATCAATAGAGCTAAAGTTGTCTGTGTCCTTAAGGGATTAAATCCTTGGAAAAAACACAGTGGTCAGATGTTGACTGAACATCTATAAAGAAATAAACCATATAAAAAAAATACTAATAAAACATCAAAAAATGCTCCTATCTGAAGGCCTTACAAAAACCCTATTTGTGAAGAAGGTTTTATGGCTTCCTTTGTTTTTGTTGCTTTTGGTTTATTGAAAAGCCATATATAGAAAAAGTCACTCTAGAATACAGAACAATTTAATTAATTTCCTTCTTTTTTCCTTCTTTTTTTAATAATAGTAAACGTTCAAACCAATAGCAGCATCAGTCTTCAAAAGCAAATTTATAGCATTACATAATATTATTCTAGTTAATGTTATAAATGTTCACAAAAGTATTCACAAAAAAAAAAAACAATAAAGTATTTAAAAATAAATAAATAAAATCACAAACCCTGCTGCGATTTAGCCATACAGTTAAGGCCATACATACAATCTATACTACCTCAAAATGTACATTTTATTTTTCTGTTTAACAAACAAATGGATCTATCCCATCTATGCATATTTCCTTAAGCAAATCTTTGTGTTTCCAAGCAATATAGAAATCAATTTTGCTAAAGATCTGTACAGAACAAGCATATATTTTAAGGCAATCAATAGTTTTTTCTTCTGTATTTGCAAAGAACACAAACTGAACAGAATGTACTATGCAAAACAGTGCACTAAATAAGCAGTAATTCCTTCCTCAGGAAAGGCATATTGCTAATTCAAATATTAATTTGGTACTTATCTAAATATCAAAGCACTCATGAATTATTTGTTAACAGTATGTGTACGTGTATACAGAGGACTAGTCCTGGGGGGAAAAGTGTGAGCTTATCCACTACAATTATATATATATATTGTTAATATTGGTAAGGCAATTTCTATTCATTACAATGCCAAGTACTTCTATAACTCTAAATATATGTCATATAGCTACCCATTAATACCAGTATACAAGGAGGAAATGTTATCACTATACATATCACCATCAAACTGTTCCTGACCAAATCCTGTTTACTGAGACCAATATTACCAATAATACCAGTATACAAGGAGGAATATAATCACCATACATATCACCATCATACTGTTACTGACCAAATCCTGTATACTGAGACCAATATTACCAATAATACCAGTATACAAGGAGGAATATTATCACCATACATATTATCATCATACAGTTCCTGACCAAATCCAGTTTACTAAGACCAATGTTACCAATAATACCAGTATACAAGGAGGAATATAATCACCATGCACACTACCAACATACTGTTACTGACCAAATCTGGTATACTGTGACCAATAATACTAGTATACAAGGAGGAATATTATCACTATAGATATAACTATCATACTGTTTCTGACCACATCATGTATACTGAGACCAATAATACCAGTATACAATGAGAAAAATTTTCACCATACATATTACTATCATACTCTTTCAGACCAAATACTGGATACTGAAAGCAATTGTACCAACAATGCCAGTATACAAGGAGGAAATATTATCACTATACATATTACCATCATACTGTTACTGATCTGTTCCAGTATACTGAGACCAATAATACCAGTATACAAGGAGGAAATATTATCACTATACATATTACCATCATACTGTTACTGAACTATTCCAGAATACTGAGACCAATATTACCAATAATACCAGTATACAAGTAACAATATTACATTATATATTACCATCATACTGTTACTGAACAAATCCAGTATACAGAGGCCAATATTGTCAGTGTACAAGGAGAAATATTATCACCATAGAAATTACCATCATAGTGTTACTGACCACATCCAGTATACTGAGACCAATTAAAAAGAGAAATATTATCAACAACAAAAAACCATTATACTGTTTTCACCCTTTAACCCCTGTTCAAGGATTTAGATTTCACTGCAGAAAACCATTATGTATACCTTGTAATACGTAAGTAAATGGGAACAGATTTTTCTGTATGAAATACATCTGGATTAAGCATCTGTTAACAATTGCATTGTTATGCTTTTTAAAGGTATAAAAGACAAAGTAAAGGTAAACAAAACCACACTGTGAATCCAGCCTTAGGCAAGGTTTACTCTGCATAAAATTTTGCAACATACTAAATTTTACACTCGCTTTTCCAGCCATAATTGTAAAAAAAAACACAGAATTTTTTATTACCCATTTTTTTCCTGATTGTGGCTGAAAAACTTGTCTTAGGCTATGTTTAAACAGTGTAAAATGAGCCATATTTTTCACAAAAATGTTAAATTGTGGACATGTTTTTGCTGAATTATGTGGTCTATAGAGAAGCAGCCAAAGTCTAACAATGTGTGCACTGAAGGCTACCTCTGTTTTTCTAATCCTGAATAACCCCTATAAGTCCAGGTTCATGCTGCAGAATATCTACTGGGAAAATTTTCGGGCTGACATTCTATGCACAGCAGGCGTTGACTGAATTAATCTGTGCTAGGACCGCTCAAACATGCTGTCTCCATAGATAGCATTGCATTTCCGAGTGGATCCCGCCAAAATAATGATGGTGCAGCCTAATCCCATAAAGACAATGGGAGGCTGCTGCATTGGAATTTCAGGTGTTAATGTAGATTTAAAGGAAATCTGTCACCAGTGTCACCTGCACTAACATGTCGGTACCGACAGGCTGACCAGGTGACAAGGAACACAACGGTACTTACCTTGTCCCGTTCCGTGGAGGGGATCTCTGGTAATATTCTCCGATATCTTCGCTCCGGGCACCGGCTTTGGGCATAAGCAGAGCTTAATGACGTAACCGCTGCTGTTCCCAGAACCCGGGACTCAGCAGAGAGCTACAGTGGTGACGTCACAAAGCTCTGCCCATGCCCCAAGCTTCTGCTGCTTTCAGCAGGGTCCCAAGCAGCAGCAGTTACGTCATTAAGCTCTGTCCGTGCCCCAAGCCGGTGCCCAGAGCAAAGATACCGGAGAAGATTACAGGAGATCCCCGCAACAGACCGAACAAGGTGAGTACCATTGTTATCAGTGTCACCTGCGCTGTTTTTTTTTTTTTTTTTGTCTTAACTGGATGTATGTGAACTACATAAAAAAATTACTGCTTGCAACTGCTTTGTTCTTTACACATATATACATAAAAATGTTCTGTCTCAGATAGACTATCTTAAGACAAAGTGATATCTAAATTTATACCACTTTAAGCTATAATAAAGATCCTAATTATAAATACATAGGGGGAGATTTATCATTATGTATACACTGTTTTCAGGCTCTATATTGAATTTAAAAAAACTGCGCAATGTCGTATTTTGCGTATTTTTCCCCGTAATTTTTGATAGAAGATCACATCTGGAATTCTACGTTACAGTCAAAGGTAGAGCTAGTTATGCAGTATACCTCAATCTATCAACTGTGTATTTTTAATATAGACGCTCAAAGTTTGCGCAAGAAGCAAAATAATTCTGCAAAAATAAACCAGCACGAGGACATGTAAACCTTTGATCTAAATCGGGGTCATCCCAGTAATAGTTTTAATGTTCTGGCACTTTGGAGAGGCCGTGACCCCTGGCTAATACTGGACCTCACCATTCGCGGTGATGCCCAGTATTGACCCATTAGACACAGCTATCAAATCTGATCACCGGTCTAAAATATACAGAAATACTTCCTGGCAGCTCAGCAGAGCTGAATGGGACCACTGCAGTAAAACCGCATGAGGAGGTAGAATGTTCAAACTTCAAACTGTGTAAAATTCAAACTCCTGCTGTTCTTGATGAGAGCAGGAGATTGCCCCTGTGTAGACTGTAGCCATGGCGTAGGAATCGTCACAAATCTAGGGGGATAGCATTGTAACTGGGTGTGAATTTGAAAAAAGGCGGAGCCATAAAAGGGAGGGACTAAAGGGAGCGGGGTCACTCAATTTTGCATGACAGTACCGGCTCCTCATCACAGGTACCTTCATGGAGCAGTGAATTCAAGGGATAAGGATCTGTCAGGACTGTGGAGGTAGGCTGTGTGTGTGAGGTCAGGACGAGGGGTTAGTGTAGGCACCATTGACACCTTGATGAAACATGGTGTACATGTATGCCGTGTTAGCAGTCTGGATGTATGAAGTACGCTTACTAGCTGAGCGCTTCTTTATTTATTGCTAATGCCGGACATCAGTGATTATGTCCCTCCCCTAATAAAAGTGTAAACAAAAATAAACATATTTGGTATGTGGAAATGACAGAACTATTAAAATATAACATTAATGAAACTGCATGGTAAATGTTGTAAACATAAAAGTAAAACTAAGTCCCTAATTGCTTATTTCTGGTCACTTCACATTCCAGTGATCAAAAAGTCCCATCAAAACAAAAATAATACTGATAAAAACTACAGACCACAGACCAAAAAATAAGTCCCATAAGTAAAAGTCTTATAGAAGAAGACAATTGTAAGCATTAAAACCAGTCTACATGAGTAATAAAATCACCATACATATTACCACCATACTATTACTGACCAAATCCTGAATACTAAGACCAATATTACCAATAATATCAGTATAGAAGGAACAAATTATACCAGCACACAAAGACTGGATAATACCGCCATACTGAGTAAAAACCACTATGTACAGACTAACCATACCAATAATACCAGAATATAAACAATAACAGGACCAAATGATACTGCATTATCAGGAACACACTTTACATCACACAGTCGCTGACTAATGCATTATACTGTTACTGAATAAAACCACTGTATACAGACATGTATCTCCCTGTACAGTGACCATAAAGAAGTAGATACCAGATGTAAACAGAATCTGTATACAGAAAAGCAGTAGGAGACAGCACTGGATAAATCCATTGTCTCCGTTGTCATCCAGATAGAACAGATAAATGATAGCATTTTTGCACATATCTGTAGTTTTCCATTTCTGGTGCTGTGGTCTTGGACTTTGCTGCATGTTTGGTATCCGTATAGCAAACATGCAACAAAGTCCAAGACCACAGTACCAGAAATGGAAAACTCCGGATATGTGCAAAAGAGCTATCATTTATCTGTTCCTCAAAAAAAGCTTTTGGGGAACCAATAAACTACAGCTCTTTAGCACATATGCAGAGTTTTCAATTTTTGGTGCTGTGGCCTTCGACTTTGTTGCAGGACCTGTATACCATATAAGTGATTGTATACAGGACAATATAAAGGTAGATATCAGCTGTACACATGATCTGTATACCATATACTGTAAGAGATTATAGTTAAATCTAGGGACTCACAGGTGCGGTCATTTCTGATCAGCGATGTCCTCTTTCCTTTTCTTCTGCATCTGGATCAGACTGATTCTTCCAGCCAAAAACCATCTATTTAGCATCTGCAGGAAAAACATGTTAGACTCTTCATTTTTCCCCACTGTAGATCTCCCCCAGTAGGAAAATACATCAGAAAGTAGGAAGGTTGTTAGCAAGGTAGATAGGCAGTTAAGTAGGTAGCTAGGTATGTTCAAAGTTAGGTTGGTTGTTAGCTAGATAGGTAGGTAAGTGGATAGCTACAGATTCCTGTGAGAAATTATAATTCTCACATGAATCATCATTCAGATTTCCTTCTAGGAAAGCTGAGTGATGATTCCTATGAGAAATATAATTGCAGCCATGTTTTTTTTCACCCAGCTTTCCTAGACTTCCGAACAGCAAAGTTTGCCCAAATATGTGATAACACATAATATAATTGCAGAAATATAACTGCAGCCATATTTTTTTCATCCAGCATTTCTAGACTTCAGAACAGCTAAGTTTGCCTATATATGTGGTAACAACATACACTCCCCCTGTAGGAAGTGTTAGATGTGTTACCACATATTTAGGCAAACTTTGCTGTTCCGAAGTCTAGGAAAGCTGGGTGAAAAAAATATGGCTGCAATTATATTTCTCACAGGAATCATCACTCAGCTTTCCTACTAGGAAAGCTGAGTGATGATTCTAGTGAGAAATATAATTCCAGCCATATTTTTTTCACCCAGCTTTCCTAGACTTCAAAACAGCAAAGGTTGCCTAAATATGTGGTAACACATATGATATAATTGCAGAAATATAATTGCAGCCATATTTTTTCACCTAGCTTTCCTAGACTTCCGAACAGCAAAGTTTGCCTAAATATGTGGTTACACATATTTAGGCAAACTTTGCTGTTCCAAAGTTTAGGAAAGCTGGGTGAAACAAATATGGCTGTAATTGTATTTCTCACAGGAATCATCACTCAGCTTTCCTAATAGGTTACACCCCCCTTTCCCATAGGTATATGCAGAGTTACACCCCCCTTTTCCCCATAGGTATATGCAGAGTTACACACACCCCTTTTCCCCATAGGTATATGCAGAGTTACCCCCCCTTCCCCCTCTTTCCCATAGCTATATGCAGAGTTACCCACTCCCCCCATAGGTATATGCAGAGTTACCCCCCTCCCCCTCTTCCCCATAGGTATATGCAAAGTTACCCCCCCCCCATCTTCCCCACAGGTATATGCAGTTACCCCCCTACCCCTCTTCCCCATAATTATATGCAGAGTTACCCCCCTCTTCCCCATAGGTATATACAGAGTTTCACCCCCCCCTTTTACCCATAGGTATATGCAGAGTTACACCCTCCACCCTTTTACTCCATAGGTATATGCAGAGTTACCCCCTCCCCCCTCTTCCCCATAGGTATATGCAGAGATACCCCCTCCTCCCTCTTCTCCATAGGTATATGCAGAGTTACCCCCCTTTTCCTCATAGGTATATGCAGAGTTACCCCCTCCCCCTCTTCCCCATAGGTATATGCAGAGTTAACCCCCCCATAGGTATATGCAGAGTTACACCCCCCCTTTTTCCCCAAAGGTATATGCAGAGTTACCCTCTTCTTTCCCATAGGTTTATGCAGAGTTAAAAAAAATTATGCTCACCTGATGTCCCACGCAGCGATCTCCTCAGCAGCAGGGGCCTGCGTGTTCTCTCCTCCAAAGTTCAGGCACCGATGAGTGACGTCATCGGTGCCTGTACTGCGTGGGGGCGGAGGACACATCTCCTCTGTGTAAGCTGCAGATGCGTCACATACCGGAGAAGGCAGCGATGTCTGCTGGGGATCTGGGATGAGTGTCCCGGATCCTCAGTGGCGGCGGTGGCCTGCGTGGGTGGATCAAACCATTATCGGTCACCTCCCCCTGAATTCCTGGGGGGATCCATACCCCATCCCCTCCGGTTCCTACACCCCTGGTCGCCATACAGCTAATAATACCACTGTATGTGCAGAGAGGGAGAAGGAGGTATGGCTGCTAGGTCTATGTATATGTGTGATCATGTGTATGCAGCAGTGCTGAAAGTGTGATTGTGTAAATGCAGAAGAGCTTAGTGTGTGACTGTGTGTATGTAGCAGAGCTGAGTGTGTGATTGTGTGTATGCTGCAGGGCTGAGTGTGTGATTGTGTACATGCAGCAGAGCTGATTGTGTAAATGCAGCAGAGCTGAGTGTGTGATTGTGTGTATGCAGCAGAAATGTGTGTGGCACTGTGTATGAAGCAGAGCTGAGTGTGAGATTGTGTATATGCAGAAGAGCTGAGTGAGTGATTGTGTATATGCAGCAGAGCTGAGTGAGTGATCATGTGTATGCAGCAGAGCTAAGTGTGTGATTGTGTGCATGCAGCAGAGCTGAGTGTGTGCGTGGTCATGCATACACATAAGCACACATTCAGCTCTGCTCCATATACATGCCGCACACTAATTTCTGCTACATGTACATGATCACACACTCATCTCTGGTACATGTACACAGTGTTTACCAACCAGGGTGCAACACTTGGAGTTTTGCAACACTTGGAGGCTTTCTTGTTGGTAAACACTAATATAGGGGTAAGGGGACAGATTATTTAGCAAAATTACATATTTTTTTTAAACCAAAACATTCTGTGTACTTTATAAAGATTTATGATTTTACTATTGTGCACAGTTTTGTTTGGCGCACACTGCTGCTCCGGCACTTCTAGCTATGTGAGCAGTGTACAGTGGGAAAATGCCCCAGCTCTGTGAAGTGTGAGGTAGAGAAGGAGTCCACGGTAGAGCGAGGGGGGCGTTTCTATATCTGTGCAAAAGGTATCAAAGGACGTGCACAACTTAGTAAATCTTGAGCAAGAGTGTAAATTAGACAAGCAGTGTTAAGGGGTAGATCTGTGTCTACAATATCCAGAATGGCTTTGAATGGAAACTAAACACAGATGACAAATTGTGTTTAGTTTCCATTCAAAGCCATTCTGGACAATCCTGTTGTGCGATATACGGTATAAGATAATAAAAGGTTACACAAATGTTCACCTTACAGGTAAAACATATACACCATACAATAATGCTGGGCTGTATCCTGACAGTAAGAAAACTCCTGTTCGTTTGCTCCATCTTTAGACATGTGACTGGTTTACCCTTTCAATGGTGTCTCCAGCTTTTAAATTTTGGGGGGGTACACTGGGGGCCAGGAAAAAAGTAGGGGGGCAATTATAACAACACTACATTTATACATTGTGGACACATACTGTATTATCTCTCTGAGCTATGGGGCGCATGGGGGAGTTAGACCCTGAAGCTCCCATTAATTTAAAAGGAAGCTTTAGGATGTATCCATGTAGAAAAGAAGGGACATGTCACAGTTTGGCACAGAAATTGGTGTGGCTTCTGCATCAAAAACCATGCAGTCTATGTGAATATGCATTTAAAGGTTTATTTTTCTCAAAATATTAAGTGAACCCCTATCCACAGTATAGAGGATAACAAGCAGATAGGTGGGATTCTGACTGCTGGAACCCCTGCCAGTCCTGAGGATGTAGACACAGTTGTCCCTGGAGTGAACAACCTACCCACTTTTACCATACCAGACACCAAGGGGGGGGGGGGGGGGGGCATTATTAAAGTTTGTGAGCCTATAGATGTGGAGTAATCTAGGGAAGGAAAAGGCACTCCATAGCCAAACAACACAGGGAAAGGGGTGCAGAAAATGCTGGATGCTGCTTACCACAGTTGGTTGTGTAACCACATCAACAATGTTGTGTTATACAATAATGCTTATCACGTGTAGAGGCCAATGTAATCCAGTCGGCAGCTATCCAGCACAGGTAATGCAAAAACAGAAAGGACTTCACAAGGAATAGCAAGACTGGAGCAGTGTTCAAAGTTGATCGCCGCGTCTAAAGTAACAAAAATACACTCCCTGCAGCTCAGTTGGGCTGATCGGGACCATCACGGTGAAATTCCAATGTCCCTATCAGATAGAACGTGAGCAGAGGGTCCGTTTCCTGACTCCGGCACATCCGATTGGCGATTGATTGCTCCAAGCCTGAAATCCAGGCTTTAGCAATGACCGCCGATAACACTGATCATTGCCATGTTAATGCATGGCAGTGATCTGTGTAGAAGATCAGTGTTATAGCCACTAGAGAAAGATCATTTAACCCCTTATCTAATAAAAGTAAGAATCACCCCCCTTTTCCCATTTAAAAAAAAAACTGAGTAAATAAAAATAAACATATGTGGTATTGCCGCATTCGGAAATGTCCAAACTATAAAAATATATCTTTAATTAAACCGCACAGTCAATTCCAAATCCAAAATTGCGTATTTTTGGTCACTTTTCAGATCATGAAAAAAATTAATAAAAAGTGATCAAAAAGTCTGATCAATACAAAAATGGTACCGCTAAAAATTTCATATCACGGCGCAAAAAATTTGCCCTCATACCGCCCTGTACATGGAAAGATAAAAAAGTTATAGGGGTCAAAAGATGACAATTTTAAACACATTTGTAAGGACTCACAGCAGTAGACAGGTCTCTCACGGAAGTAGAGGATCTGCTGGACCTGTGTGGCAGATGACACGGGCCGTGCCAGGGAGAGGAGTCTAAGTTGTCCCTGGTTTTCACCAGAACCCACCGCAAAGCGGGATGGTCTTACTGCAGCAGGCGGCACCCAGGTCGCTATCCATGGCACGACTCGACCACACAGGCGGCTGAGGTGATGTGAGGCACAGGAGGAATTAGGTAAGATGTGGTCTGGATAGCGGGAGGTCAGGGCTGGTGCCGGTGGAGCGAGGTCAGGAACATAGCAGGAGGTCAATTGGCAGGCGGCACTGGAGCAGGATCAGGACACGGAGCAGAGGGTAAGGACACGACAGGGCAAACACAGAATAGGCTTTCACTAGGGCACTAAGGCAACAAAGATCCAGCAGGGAATGATGGGAGGTGAAGAAATTTATAACTGAGGTGCAGGTGGAAACAATAAGTAAGCGCGTACTGGCCCTTTAAATCTTAGAGCTCCGGCGTGTGCGCACCCTAGAAGGCGGGGGCATGCGCATCGGGGCTGCGAGAGCAGAGAAGGAGCAGCAGAGAGCGGAGGTGAGTGACAGGGTGGGATTTGCATGCGGGCGCGTCCCGGGATGCGAATACCAGCCCCGCCGGCTGGGGTGGGCAACGCGTCTGGCCAGAGTGCAGGACATAATAGCATTAATTTTCGTACATTTAGTTATGATTTTTTCCAGAAGTAAGACAAAATCAAACCTATATAAGTAGGATATCATTTTAATCGTATGGACCTACCTGTCATTTTTACACTGCGTGAAAACAGAAGCGCCAAAAGTTACAAAATGGCATTTTTTCTTCAATTCGCCGTAGATTTTTTTGTAAAATGACTAATATCACTGCAAAGTAGAATTGGTGGCCAAAACATAAGCCATAATATGTAATTTTAGGTGAAAATTTTTAAGGGTTATAAGGGGTTAACAGGAACAAAATTGTACACCACTTAGATGTACGTATGAGGGGAGGACAATTAAGGTCTTTGGGTTTGGAAACTTTAGTTTGTAACTGGATTGAACACTGGCTCATGGATCATACCCAGAGAGTGGTGGTCAATGATTCGTACTCTGATTGGTCCTCGGTTATTAGTGGTGTACCCCAAGGTTCAGTACTGGGCCCGCTAATGTTTAATTTATTTATCAATGATATAGAGGATGGTATTAACAGCTCTGTTTCTATCTTTGCAGATGACACCAAGCTTTGCAGCACGGTACAGTCTATAGAGGATGTGCATAAGTTACAAGATGACTTGGATAGACTAAGTGTCTGGGCATCCACTTGGCAAATGAGGTTCAATGTGGATAAATGTAAAGTTATGCATCTGGGTACTAATAACCTGCATGCGTCGTATGTCTTAGGGGGGATTAAACTGGCAGAGTCACTGGTAGAGAAGGATCTGGGTGTACTTGTAGATCATAGACTACAGAATAGCATGCAATGTCAGGCTGCTGCTTCCAAGGCCAGCAGGATATTGTCATGTATAAAAAGAGGCATAGACTCAAGGGACAGGGACATAATACTCCCCCTTTATAAAGCATTGGTACGGCCTCACCTGGAATATGCTGTTCAGTTTTGGGCACTAGTCCATAAAAGGGACACTGTGGAAAGGGTGCAGAGACGCGCGACTAAACTAATATGGGGCATGGAACATCTTAGCTATGAGGAGCGATTAAAGGAGTTACAATTGTTTAGTCTTGAGAAGAGATGTTTGAGGGGGGATATGATAAACGTATATAAGTATATTAATGGCCCATACAAAACATATGGAGAAAAACTGTTCCAGGTCAAACCCCCCCAAAGGACGAGGGTGCACTCCCTCCGTCTGGAGAAGAAAAGTCTCAAGGGGCGACACTCCTTCTTTACCATAAGAACTGTGAACTTATGGAACAGTCTACCTCAGGAACTGGTCACAGCAGGAAAAATTAACAGCTTTAAAACAGGGTTAGACACATTCCTGGAACAAAATAACATTATCCTCATGAAGAAATATAAAATCCCATCCCTTCCCCAATATCGCGCCACACCCCTACCCTTCAATTCCCTGGTTGAACTTGATGGACCTATGTCTTTTTTCAACCGTACTAACTATGCAATACGCTCCACTATGCTTAAAACAGTATTTGTCTACAACACCAGCAGGTGTGTACTTTTGCCTGGCCTTTCACAATATCAAGGCCCTTAAGACTTTAACAGGAACAAAATGGTACACCACTTAGATGTAAGCACAGGTTACACTTTTGGAGGACAATATGCTTTTAGTGCTCTGCTCAGCCTAACTGTCTGGCTACCATTAGCTTTTCAGTTGTTGTACACAACAGTGCTGCAGCAGACAGTCGCTGGTTACTACGCCCAAAATTGCACTTTCTCTCTCAATCTCACTCCTTTCCATATCAGTGCTTCCTCTGTGCAATAGAACACTGATGTGACTGGGAGGTGAATCACTGCTGGAAAAATGATTTTCTGTGCAACATACACTACTGTCTGTCCCTCTCTCTCTCTCTCTCTGCAATAAAAGGCTGAAGTGACTGGCCGCAAGATGGCTGCCGATTATATATGGCTGTGACATCACAGGGGTGGCTGGCTGCTTATAGCCTGCATGCTGCATGTGATTCAGGGTCATCCCGCCTACCCTTGTTCCCACCTTCCCTGGATTCCTTGCTCCATGTCCTGACATGTGGATCCGCCATTATATATGCCCTGGAGCCTGGACCGCATTAAATGGAGTTTAATGAAGCGATTCACGCAATCAAATTCGTTCGTTGCAAATCAAATTTTTCCTGAAATTCGTAATGAATTCGGATTCGTCAGATTCGATTCACTCATCCCTAATATCTAATACTAGCGATTCATTTATTTGTTGAGAAATAAATAACATAATAACAAGAAGCAAACTGTTCTCGATATATTTCTTTTGCCTTGGATTACATCATAGGACCTTGCACTTTCAGACTGCTGTTATTGCAGTAGGAATAATGCCCTAGACAGCCTTTGTAAATAAATTAGTGAATCAATACTAAAAGATTGTTACTTTTGCCATTTTGTACTACAAATGTTTTGGAAACTAGAATCACATTGTAATTGCTTAGCATAGTTATTAGCTAAATTGGGAACCTTGTAATTACTCCCATAAGTATCTAATAATACGGAGATAACAATTTAGCTGTGAGATAGTAGGAAGACAATTCAGAAATAACTATTCAATAAAAATCAGCAAATTGCTATGTAATGACAATTCTGTTACCTCGAGCTGAATTTCTAATGGTAAAACTGCAACTTCTAGTGTAGGGAACCAGACAACCCAAAGCAATAGGTGTATGGAGGCAGACTTCAGACAAAGGTGCCGGCTTTCAATGGCACAGGTCACAGAAGAAGCATGGATAGGTAAAAGCAAGTGTAGTTTATTCTCCCAGCATGCAACGCATTTCACTGCAACAGCAGCTTCATCAGGCTGCCTGATGAAGCTGCTGTTGCAGTGAAACACGTTGCATGCTGGGAGAATAAACTACACTTGCTTTTACCTATCCATGCTTCTTCTGTGACCTGTGCCATTGAAAGCCGGCACCTTTGTCTGAAGTCTGCCTCCATACACCTCCTGCTCAGCCGGCTGGCTGCGGACACTACATGCGCTCACCATTGTTGTGTATGTGGGTGCACAACACTTCCAGGTGAGCCTCCTTTTTCAGCGCATAAGTTGCCTGATAAGTTACTCTTTTAATACACCATGGAGCGCTTTGTTCTTTGTTGTTTTTAACCCAAAGCAATGACTTTCTGGCTCACTTTTAGGATGGGTGTTACTGCTACCTCTTCGCCTTATTATATGTATATGTATGAATTTCCTAAGATGTGCACAACCAGCACCAACATTTAGTCACAAAGGTGTCGAGAAGAGAAAAGATCCATGTTACTAGTTCTGCAAATATAGCATGCCAGCCTCAGTGTTTGCATTAGGCAATGTACTAAGTACTGTAAATGAGATTGCTGCTTTCATCTATTGTTCCCCATCAGTCCAGTACATATGTATGAATCAAGAAAAATACATTAACTAAATGCCTTTTAGTAATAGCTTAGACACAAGAATAATGCGTGATCACAGTTTCAGCACCATTATTTACTCAACATGGGACGTTCCAGGTAGAGCCCGGAGCCTTTCATCTTACAACACAATGGATATACAGTATGTGTACATAGTAAGCTGATTTGTAGGTCTGTGATTTCTGTATTATGTCTTATGCTAGGACTTGTAGTACCTCATTTTTCTTTTTTTTCTTAAGCAGATGAAGGTGAGGGATTTTACCAGATACCAGGCACAGCACAATGTGTGTCAGACTACTACTCCCATCATGCATGTGGCTGCTGTGGAGAAACATTCTTCTGAGCATTATGGTGATATCAAAGTTGCCATTACTACTACCAGGTACAAGATTAACCCTGTGGGCTGCGGACCTCCCCAGGCAGACCTGTGGCACAGGTGTTGGGCCCACTAAAAGACTGGTTGTTACAGTTAATATGTTTGAGCACTTTACCAAATGTTATTTAAGCCCGCAACAATTGTGTGGTAACAGCAGGAGATCCCGGTGTCAGAGGCACCATTGTGCCGTTATACACGTAACCCCAGCGCTGTCAGGTTCAAACATCTTCCTGACTGTTACTGAAGGGTTGTGAGTAGCCCATACTGGCAATCAACATCTAGCTGATTTTTTATACACTTGTCTACAGTATATTTATATGAGGAGGTTATATACACATTTATACACTAATACCTCTATGACAGATGTATACAGGGATCTCTGCTATGTTAATTGTTTTTTATGTCACAACAGTACACTACTGTTAGAGTTTCTTTTGCAGGACCTTATATTTATATTTATTTATTAACGGATGTCTATTCTTATCCATATATATATATATATATATATATATATATATATATATATATACATTAATGCTATATGTCCAAGAGTATCCTGATGAGTGTACTACAATAGGTGCAGGAAACGCGTAGGGACAAAGAGGGACACTTAGAGACAGATTCCGGTGTAGGGCCTCCTTTTTTAGGGTGAGCAACACTTGTCAACAAGGGCAAGATAGGGGACAATTTAGGGTGAGAACTCCCCTACCCCTGGTCCAATATCACATTGGACAATCACCGGAAAATGTCACCCTGTATTGCTCCTGCTATTGACTCTAACACATGGTATATGCACTATCACCTTGTTTGTATAACCTCCGGACCTCCGCTCAGCTTCATGCTGACCGCGATCCCCTTCCCTTTCACCAGGCTTTTAATGGATCAGCGATAAAAGAATGCTTTTATCTTCACGGGTGAGTGCATAATATCCACTGCTTCTATTGTTTTGCATTTATGGACTGTTTTTCTTTTGGATTTTGCACCCCTCCCCCAGGACTGTTTATTTACCCATGATATCCATAATTTTGGAACACAGTTTTCATGACTCACATATAGCAATAGTGCCTGCCCATCCTTTCTCCTAGCCTATGGTCATTCAAGATTTGGTTGGATTCACCTAGCACAATTGTGTAGAGGTTATCGAATTATATTTGTATATCTACTTACCACAGTAATACCATCATTCAGCAATGACTCTCCAAAAATCATCATGTTCAGCTGTTCATTGACAGAAATTTCCTCAAAGACAGCAAGGACAGCCACTGGATCCACTGCTGAAATAAGGCTTCCATATAGCAGATTTTGTAGAAGAGATACATCACTTAATGCAAAGGCTTCAATCTGGCATATACCATATAGAGAAAAGCCAATGCCGAAAGCGTTGATTAAGGTCCCCATCACTGACCACCAAATAATGGTTCCAATGTTCTCAAAAAAAGGACGGGTAGGTAAAAAATATCCTCCTTCAAGCACTATTGGGGGCAAGAGATAAAGGAAATAAATATCAGTCCTCATGGCAGGTGGAGATTTGTGATCTGTCCCAAAAATAATTCCACCAAGTAAGACACCAATGGCAATTAGGATGCAACTTTCGGGCATTATGGCTGGCAACTTACGATAGAGATGAAATCCTGAAAAATAAAAAGACAATACAAATGTTGGAAATAACACTGTAACAGCTTAAACTTGGGGTTTATGAGAATGATATGATTCATTCCATTGTCACAGTTTTGTTTAGCTGTACTTTGGTATGATAACAGTTTTTCAGGCTAAATTTATTGCTTACATATCCTATCCTAGGACATTGATATCAGATCAGCTGTTCAGCAGATTTCCAGAGCTTCGCTGGCCTCATACACAGAGGACACAACCAGAAGGAGACAGCTCTGTACATCGTGTAGTGACCAAGCTGGATTACTAAAACTCAGCTCCCATTCACTTCAATGGCACCCCAATGAGAATAAGTCATCAAAGAGAACCCTTTTAAGTCATCCATGAGGGGATGTGAGAACATTGTGTCAGACAACACCCTTCCCTATATGCAGGGGCAACATTTGGGTGGACATACCACTTTTTTCATTAATTCAGAAAGTGTGTTACCATTTCAGTTTTTGGCCTTTTCTTAAGGTTACATACACATACGCATGTGAATGTACCCTATAGAAACACATCAGCAATTTTGGAGGACATATAATTCCCCAGCAATATTGTAGCAGTGTTTCTTTCCATCTCTGCTGCATCCATACATTTTGAATGAATCCCCACACAATGTAATCACAGGGGGCTGATCACTTATCAGGCCAGCCCAAGGCCTGTACTTGGTGTACAACATGAGGCAGCAATTATCACAAAAAATGTGCTCTCAAAATCATTGGAGGTCCCAGCGCTTTAACCTTGACCAGACTTTTATAACATATCAGGTGGCTATTTATTAGAAACAGATGTTATCCCCTTCCCTCCGCACCTATATCTGAAAAACTGTCTGGTTTTGCCCAGCTCATCTTTCACGTTACCGTATGTAGTATTTCCATACAGACAGTGTTCACCATGTCGTATAATGAACATTTTCTTTCAGTAGTTAAAGGCTATCTGTGGCAGAAAACAACTTATCCCCTATCCGCAAGATAGGCTATAAGTGTTTGATCACTGGGGTCTGACCACTGGGATCCCCTGCGATCTCCTACACTGGGCCACCTCTCTTGTGCAGGAGGTGTGCCACCTCAGCTTTATAGAGGCCTTAGTTGTTATTGACCATGACAACTAGGAGATTAAAGGGGTACTACCGTGCTGACAACTTAACCCCTATCTAAAGGATAGGAGATAAGTTGCCTGATCATGCAGGGTCCCGCTGCTGGGGACCCCTTAGATCTCACACGCAGCACCTCGCTCTCATCAGGCCCCGGAGCGAACATCCGCTCCGGGTCTGATGACGGGGCTGAAGTATCGTGATGTCAAAGCTCTGCCCCCTGTGACCTCACGCGGGGCGGAGCGGGGCGGAGCGGGACGTCACATGGGGGCAGAGCCGTGACGTCACGATACTCCGGCCCCCTGATCGTCAGTCATCAGACCCGGAGCAATGTTCACTCCGGAGCCTAATGAGAACGGGGTGCTGCGAGCGAGATCTAGGGGGTCCCCAGCGGTGGGACTGCACGCGATCAGGCAACTTATCCCCTATCCTTTAGAAAGGGGATAAGTTGTCAGCAAGGTAGTACCCCTTTAAATGGACCGTATTGGATTTTTCTCCCATTCCGGACACAGCTGTAAAGCAGGGCTGGCATGCACTGTGTATCTAACTGGCTCAGCTGCCAAGCCCACACCATATACCATTCCTAGTATTATAGCGAAATAGTACATCAAATGTAAGGAAGACGTCAATTTGCAATATCAAAAGCACAAAATATTCACTGAATATAATTATTGTAAAATGTTTGTATTATAATAATTATGAAAAAAAAATTATATACAGTGGTACCTCAACTTACAATGGCTTTAGGTAACAATATTTTATAATAGTCTATTCTGAATAATTGTAACTTGAAACCATTTTCAGTCAAGATCTGCAAAATAGGTCAATGGCTGGAAGCACTGACCAATCAGAATGGACATTTCACTGGTTAAAAAAAAAACTGTGTTAATGAAGAGCATGCACTCATTGGCTGTCTGGTAGCACCTCCCTACAGTGTTGGGAGGTACTACATGTTCTACTCTTTACCTGTGCCAAGGTAGCTGCTCATTTGGACAACAGGTGAGGGTGGCTCCATTTTATTTTTTGGACACTATTTTTCTGACACTGTACACTGTACAGGACCCTGAAAAAGGTCCTGTCCTCTACAGTGATTTACAGCTTTCAGCAGATCTTTCTTACTTGCTTTATCTAGATTTGTCTTATTTTTCTTTGAAGGGGTACTCGGGTGAAAAACTGTTTTTTTTAATCAACTGGTGACAGAACGTTAAACAGATTTGTAAATTACTTTTATTTAAACATCTTAGCCCTTCCAGTACTTATCAGCTGCTGTTTGCTCTCTGCTGACACCTCTGTCTTTCTCAAGAACTGTCAAGAGCAGGAGCAAATTCCCATAATAAACCTATCCTACTCTTGATAGTTCCTGAGACATACAGGTGTCAGCAGAGAGCACTGTGGTCAGACAGAAAATAAATTTAAAAAGAAAAGTGAAAATGTCCTGTGGAGCAAACAGCAGCCGATAAGTAATGGAAGGATTAAGATTTTTAAATAGAAGTAATTTACAAATCTGTTTAACTTTCTGGCACCAGTTAATTTAAACACAATGTTTTACACTGGAGTACCCCTTTAAAGGGGTTGTGCGCTGCCCTGCAGTTCGGAGCTCCGCTCACAGCGTCCGGAAGTTCATTACTCCGAACGCTGTGTGCGGGCTTCCATGTTCGCAGCCACCGGGGCGCCCCCTTCCCATAGACTTTGGTAGAGGGGGTGGGCGTGACGTCACGAGGGGGCGGGCGAGACGTCACGAGGGGGCGGGCGAGACGTCACGAGGGGGCGGGGGAGACTTCACGCCCAGCGGCTGCGAACACGGAAGCCCGCACACATCGTTCGGAGAAATGAACTTCCGGACGCTGTGAGCGGAGCTCCGAACTGCATGGCAGCGCACAACCCCTCCCCCTTTTCCCTATTCTTGGATGATATTTTGGGGCTTAAGAATCAATTTCCAATATTAACTAATCAATATTGTAACTTAAGAGTCCTCTGTATGTGTGTATATATATATATATATATATATATATATATATATATACACACACATATATGTAATATATATATGTAAAATGTTTTGTCACCTGTACTGTATATAACATTAGGAACACAGAAGTCAGAGTGATATTTAATAATAAAGAAGATAAAAGGGGTTAAGGATTCATTCACACTCACACTCATACAATTTTTATATATTATAATAATTTCCATACATGTAAATGGGGCTGTTTCTGCAGTATATGCATGCATTGTAATAAGCATCAGAGGTATGGGAAAGTTGCAGAAATTTCTGTACAATAATCTCCTGCATGTGAACATACACTTAAAGGTCTTTATGAAAACCTCTAAGATGTTCATAATTTCAAAACTTTTCAATTAACCCTTGAAGCACCTGCTTTTGGGACACATCAACATTTAATGTTTCTAAAAGCATAATTTTGGTTGGAAATTGCGGTTTTGTAAACACAAGAATGACAGGCCTGTCTATAAGAGGTCAATTATTATAAAATAAAGCAAGAAATAATAGATTTATATTGTAAACTACTTACCAATTTTAGCATAGGAAGCAAGAATAATCCATAAAGTGATTTCATAGGGAATTTGGACCAAGTTGTAATCCAGAGTAAAAGCTTGAAATGCTGATGTTGTTTCTGGCCCTTCTGTTACTGGGTATTTTGTGGTGACCTCTGAGCTTCCACTTGTGGTCTTGAAAACCATCAGAATTGTGAGAAGAATGCTTGGCTTCATCTTTTATGTGTAAATAAGACTTAGCGACAATTGAAGATATACTTTAAGGAGATTGACATTGTTTTCCGGACAGGAAATATGCTGTTAATGTGTCAACCACAAAACATTATAGTGCAGGATATGATATAAATGTATCTAAAATTCAATAGTCTATTCAATAGCAATTCCAATAGTCTAATACAAATCCGGGAAACCGTGCGATACCTCTCTCAGGAGAATATCACCTGGTCACTGTGTTTACCTAAGATATTAATCATGTTCCCTTAAAAATGCAAAGATTTAATATTGCCCGTCAATCTCCCAACAAATAAGTCCACCCAGACTTTGCCTACTGACTCTGTGCCATTGTGAAACCTGATAGAGAGAGAACAGTGACATCAGCAGTAGCGTGGTGTACACAGGTGTGGTTACTGCACACAAA
Source organism: Hyla sarda (assembly GCF_029499605.1). Taxonomy (NCBI): domain Eukaryota; kingdom Metazoa; phylum Chordata; class Amphibia; order Anura; family Hylidae; genus Hyla; species Hyla sarda. Next base: position 196,494,776 of record NC_079190.1, on the reverse strand, counting down.
AGTTCTGCCACTCTGTGTTTACAGATAACAAGGTCGCCACCTTGTGAACAGTCAGGCCAATTACCTCTTGATGTTAATAGAAACAATTTGTAGTTTATATTATAACATTGCAATTCTATTAATTTTTTTTTTTTTTTTTGTTAACAATAAATAGGTGGTTTAATATACAGCAACTTTTGGAAATGTATTCCTCTGGTTTTTGATGCGGTTTATTTGTACATGTAAGACACAGCCATCAACATATGTTTGAAGTGTATTTTAAGGGGTTTAATAAAAATATTGCATTAACCATTCAGGAATTACAGCGACTGTATTTGGCTACGTACTTAGCAAATCACATGCCCTTTTCCTTAGAGGCAAACCCTGCAGCTGCTATTGAGCCATTGGAGGAAGGGAGCTTGTGTAATATTACCCTCTCCAGTGGAACAGCATTGTAAGCAGACAAGGTGTTTGGTCCTTCTGTTATGTTGCCTTCTTTTAATGCACTATTGCCCCTTTGAAATACCCACCTGGGGCTTAGTCTGATTCTAACCCCTTTCTATTGACAAAAAGCAACATTACTGCTTGTAGCACTGTTTAAAGGGGTTATAGGGATTGCAGAAATTTTTATATGTTGATGGAACCACAATGACAATAAAAATAAAAAAACACACAAACTTACCTACCTTGCTGTCTGTCACGATGCCGGCTGGCAGGTAGTGGATCCTCTGTGCCAGAGAGGGATTGGCGAGGACCGTGCTAGTGGACCGGTTCTAAGTCACTACAGGTTTTCACCAGAGCCCGCCGCAAAGCGGGATGGTCTTGCTGCGGCGGTAGTGACCAGGTCGTATCCACTAGCAACGGCTCACCTCTCTGACAGCTGAAGATAGGCGCGGTACAAGGGAGTAGACAGAAGCAAGGTCGGACGTAGCAGAAGGTCGGGGCAGGCAGCAAGGATCGTAGTCAGGGGCAACGGCAGGAGGTCTGGAACACGGGCTAGGAACAAACAAGGGAACGCTTTCACTAGGCACAAGTGCAACAAGATCCGGCAAGGGAGTGCAGGGGAAGTGAGGTATAAGTAGGGAGTGCACAGGTGGAAACTAATTAAGCTAATTGGGAAGATTGGGCCAGGCACCAACATTGGTGCACTGGCCCTTTAAATCGCAGAGACCCGGCGCGCGCGCGCCCTAGGGAGCGGGGCCGCGCGCGCCGGGACAGGACCGACGGAGAGCGAGTCAGGTACGGGGACCGGGGTGCGCATCGCGAGCGGGCGCCACCCGCATCGCGAATCGCATCCCGGCCGGAGGCGGTACCGCAGCGCACCCGGTCAGTGGATCTGACCGGGGCGCTGCAGCAACGAGGATGAGGCGAGCGCTCCGGGGAGGAACGGGGACCCGGAGCGCTCGGCGTAACACTGTCGCAAGGATTCCTCTGTAAAGTCTTCTGGTCCCCTGCTGAATGATCCAGCTGCGACTTTCAAGATGGACTGAGATTGCGGCATACAGTTATTGTCTGAGCGGGCTGTCACTGCTAGTTTCAAGGGGACCAAAAGACTTCACATTTGGACCCCAGAGGGAGCAAAGTAGGTTAGTATGTGTTTTTTTTTCTTATTTTCATTGCTGCCCCAGCAACATCTAAAAAAATTCTACTATCCGCATTGCCTCATTAGGTCTAAGCTTTCCTGAGCAACAATGGGGCAGATCATTCAACCTCTGAGACTTAATGCAAAGATAATCCCGAGACAATGGTACTTGGTGTAATGACACTGGATGTGGATCCACTAACCTGTGTAGCTGTTGACACAGGCCGTATCTGGGAGTGGATTCTAAGGTGCCACTGGTCTTCAGAGCCCGCCGCAAGGCAGGATGGGCTTGCTGCAGCAGGTGACACCCAGGTCGCTACCCCTGATACGACTCGACCACACAAGTAGCTGGGCGAGGCGAAGTACAGTAGGATAAGGCAGAGATGAAGTCGTATTTAGCAGAAGGTCAAGGCAGGCAGCAAAGGTGCGTTGGGTCAGAACACAGCTAGGCAAACAAACAATTAATCTCAGGCAAATCGCACTGAAGATCCGTCAGGGAAGAGTTGGAGGTGCAGGAACTTATAGAATAGTGTCAGGTGTTGCACATAATTATGGACGTACTGGCCCTTTAAATTTCAGAGTTCCGGTGCGCGAACGCCCTAGGAGCTAAGAGGCAGTGGAGGAGGCAGCAGAGGACTGTGGTAAATGACGGGCTGGGATTCGCATGTGGGTGCGTCCCACGATGCGAATCCCAGCCTCGCCAGCAGCAGGGGAGTGCAAGACAATGTGCTCACGGCCAGCGCAAGTACTTTTGTGTTAGGACAGCACCTGCTCCAACTGAAGAAGCATCCACCACCAAAAGAAAAGGCTTGCCTGAGTCGGGTCTAGACAGGATCAGAGCCGAATCGAAGGCGGTCTTTAACTGTTTAAAAGCATCTTCAGCATCTGGAGTCCAGACCTTGGGATTAGAAGTCTTCTTGGTGAGAGAGACAATGGGCGCTACCAAGGTAGAGTACTGAGAAATAATTTGCCGATAGTAATTGGCAAAACCTAGAAAGCGCTGAATAGCTTTTAAGCCGGTAGGTCTGGGCCAGCCAAGAATAGCAGACAAATTGTTAGGATCCATCTGTCGACCTTGACTAGTAACAATGTAACCCAGAAAAGGAAGACTGTTTTTTTTAGAAAATACACTTCTCAAGTTTAGCATAAAGATGATTGTCTTGGAGATGTTGTAAGACCTGGCGGATGTGGGAACGATGAGTCTGAAGATTGGGCGAGTAGAAGAGAATATCGTCCAAATAGACCACAACACAGGAGTATAAGAGTTCACGAAAGATATCATTGACAGCATTACAGAGTCCGAACTGCATCACAAGATACTCAAAATGTCCATTCCGAGTATTAAATGCAGTCTTCCATTTGTCACCTTCTCTTATGCGAATTAAGTTATAGGCACCTCAAAGGTCAAGTTTAGAGAAAATCCTCGCTCCACGCACGCAGCGGTTCTTGAGGGTGATTTTATTCAGGCCGCGATAGTCAATCCAAGGTTGCAAAGAACCGTCTTTTTTCCTCTACAATGAAGAATCCAGCTCTGGCAGGGGAAGATGACTTCCTGCTAAAGCCTTTTTGAAGATTTTCTTGAATATATTTAGACATGGCCTGAGTTTTGGGAATAGACAAAGGGTAAATTCTTCCCCGAGGAGGAATAGTCCTGGGTATTAAGTCTATAGGACAATCGTAGGGACTATAAGAAGGGGCAAAACTTTAGCTTGTTTCTCACTGAAGACATCAGCATAGTTCTGAAGAATTTAAGGCAAACTGGGCAGAGGAGTAGATGGAGGCACCAATTTAGACGGACGTGTATGAATACAGTGACCGTTGCATTAAAGTCCCCAACAGAGAACTTCTCCAGTTTTCCAATCCAGCTGCAGGGCATAGAGTTGCAACCAAGGAAGGCCCAGCAGGAGAGAGGAGATACAATGAGGAAGTACATAGAAGTTCACCTTATGCAAGACTCCGACCTGCATAGATAACAGTACTGTGCGGAATAGCACAGTACAGTCAAGATTTTCTCCATTGACCGGAGAGATGTACAAGGGCTCCAACAGGCGAGACACAGACAACAGGCAGATGATACCTATGTACGAAGGAGGCATCGATAACATTTCCAGCAGAACCAGAGTCCAGGAAGGCACAAACGGAAATAACCTCTTTGGTGGGTAGAGAAAGCTGGACCTTCAAATTCAAACATGGAGAGGAGGTATTCACACCTAGGAAAGCCTCTCCCACAAACCCTAGGTGCGAGTGTTTCCGTGTGACTGTGGATGCCCAGGACAATTTCTGAGGAAATTATCTGCACTGGTGCAGTAGAGGCAAAGATTCTCAGATTGTCAGCAAATTCTTTCCTGCAAAGTCAGGCGAGACCGATCCACCTGCATAGCCTCCACTGCGGGAGGCATCGTAGAAGGTTGCGGTGGATGCTGGAAGACTGGTGCCAGGCGAGGAAAGTGCCGTGGTCGTGCAGACTCCCTTTCCTGACGTTGTTCCTCACGTCGTTCAGAGAAACGGATATCAATCCGAGAGGCCAACTGTATGAGATCATCCAGAGTAGATATCGGAATGAAGGTTCAGTCTAATAATTAGAATCTCATTTATTGTGACATAAACTGAGATATGGACATGCAAAACGCGTTTCAAGGGTAAGTTCCCCCTTTCTCAATTGCAGGAATTACAGTATAAGGTGCATACAGTGAGGCGCCATTTATACAAGAAAAAAAGGCGCTAAAAACAAAACTCAGTACCGCCCACAAAGGGGCATTACGAATAAAATCACATAAACTGTTAGAATTGCATATAAGCAATTCCCTAAACATATTATACAAAGACATGTATAAAAACAAAGATATGTATAAAAAACATGTAGTTAAGTAAAATCATGTTTAAATTGTATATATTTATAAAACTTTTGTGAGCGTACAGTGTATTATAGTGTATGTGCATGTCCAAAGAACAGGGTTGGACTCTGGATTAACCAAGACGAGGCTTGGAGTCAAATGTGTATGTCATACTTGGTGCTGGTACGCTAGTTCATTCACAAATCATAGTGACCAATCAGCGTGGAGCCGCTCGTGACGTCACTACTGCTAGTAGCCAATGGAGCATGTTATCGGCTGGGGGAGTGTACGCCGTACTATTCGCTCTTTGTTTGGTAGATACGACGACCAATCGCTATGAAGTACGGGGCGAGGTGGCCAATCAGAATTACTTGTATTGTGTCAATGGAGAAAGACGCGAGTAATCGTGGAGATGCCGGTACGAAATCTCCTAGATGGTGCAAAATTCAAAAAAGACTAGAGATTGAGCCAATCAGATTTTTGCGCCGGATTATTTGGTTTACTTCTATGTGGAGCTCGTATTTGTAAGCATCCAATCCTAGGTATGCACCATTGGATCAGGCGATTGGCCAATCAGTGACAAGCCGGCATCTGTATAGCTTTTCAATGGGAAAGTGCATAGTAGTATGTAGTGATGATTCCCGCTGGGAGTTTCGTAAGTCTGGTGACCAATCCCTGTCCTGCTCCTGCCGCGAACGACCAATAGGAATGGATCTCGATAACTTTGCAGAGAGACCTTAGGAGGAAAGAAATTTTCTTCAGGGACTAGTGAGTTAGGAGCAGTCTTTCTTGAATTAGATCGTGTGCTCGATATAGTCATTCAAGCCCAGTGGATTTAAAGTCTTCAGCTTAAAAATCCAATAATTCTCCCTCCTACACAGCTGCGTGTAGCGACGATGGCTGGTGGCCGGAATATGTTCTATAGGTACTACGGAAAAATTTTAAAATTTTGCATTCATGTCGTAGTGCGGCGTGGCGAGAGACGCTATGTTGTTGGTAGCCTTTTTTCACATTAGATCGATGGTCATTGAGTCTTGTGCTGAGCATTTGTGTTGTTCTACCAACATATTGGGTACCGCAGGTGCATTCTAGTAGGTAAATGACATATTCCGTTTTACAAGTCATTATAGTTTTAATCTTAAATGTTTCGCCAGTGGTTTTGGAGGTAAACACTTTGCATCGATTTTTTATGCTGGAACAACATTTGCAATTCACGGTGCCGCAACGGAAGGCACCTGTAATAGTGCTGGTTGTTAGTGTCGGTTTCCTTACATTTCTTAACATACTCGGGGCCAGCATATTCTTCAGTGATTGATTTCTTCTGAAGGTGATTTATGGATGTGTAGGTAGGATGTCTTTTAGTAATGGATCTAATAGTAATATATCCCAGTGCGATTGCAGTATGTGTTTAATGTTCCTATGGTCCGTAGAGTAGGTAATTAAAAAGTTGTATGTGTAGGTTTTGTCAGTTACATTTGTTGAGTTTGTACCTCTGGTCCAGGCGGCTTGCTTTCAGCTTACTATTTTTGATTAGAGATTTTGGATAACCTTTCTCCTTAAATCTATTGTCCAAGGCAGCGCCACCGCAGACCATTTTTTTTGCACTACTCTATAAGCCGACTGCCGACCTCTCATCGAGTACCCGGCTGGATCCTGCAGGCTGCAGCCAGAGACCATCAGACCCCACACGGAGGGGTGATATTGACATATCGAGCCATACCCCAGGTGAGTACCACTAGCATTGGGGCTGTGGACCGGGATTATCCCACTGAATTACGCGAGGCGCTATCCTCTCCCTGTCTCTTTTTTCTCTTTTCTACATCCAGAGTAGAAGGCAATTCCCGGGCAGCAAGGACATCCTTAATATGGCTATAAAGTCCTCTTTTGAATGTGGCACAAAGAGCTTCATTATTCCAAGACAACTCTGAAGCTAAAGTACGGAAACGGATGGCATACTCGCCCACAGAGGAGTTGTCCTGGGAAAGACTCAGCAAGGCCATTTCAGCGGAAGAAGCATGAGCAGGTTCTTCAAATACGCTTCAGAATTCAGCCAAGAAAGCCTGAAGACTGGCTGTGAGTGGGCCACTGTGATCCCATAATGGGGTTGCCCAGGCCAGGGCCCCACCTGTTAAGAGACTGAGGACAAAGGCCACCTTTGCTTGTTCCGTAGGGAAGTGTTCCACCATTAGCTCGATGTGCATGGAGCACTGTGTCACAAAACCACGACAGGACTTGGGATCCCCATCACACTTCTCGGGAAGGGACAGACGGAGCTTGGATCCCGTGGTAACTGCAGGAACGGGAGGCAATACTGGAGCAGGAGGAGGCATTGGCTGCTGCGGTTGTTGCTGGGCAGAAAGCAGCTGCTGTATCATGGCAGACAATTGGTTTAACTGCTGTGCCTGCTGAGCCAACTGCTGCGACTGGGGAACCACGATGGTGATGAGATCCAGGTTCTCGGGTAGAGGTACCCCAGCAGGATCCATGCCCAGATCATGCTGTAATGACGCTGGATGTGGATTCACTAACCTGTGTGGCTGATGACACAGGCCGTATTGGGGAGCGGAGTCTAAGGTGCCGCTGGTCTTCACTAGTGTTGCTCGCGAATATTCGCAATTCGAATTTTATTCGCGAATTCGCGAATATAGCGCTATATATTCGTAATTACGAATATTCGTTTTTTTTTTTGTTTTTTTTTCTCACAGTACACATCACAGTGATCATCCCTCTCTGCTTCCAGCTTATGTGGTGTAAGAAGGCTCTAATACTACTGTGTGAGACTGGTGTGCGAATTTCCGCATATGCGAACATTTGCATATGATAAGTTTCGCATATGCGAATTTTAGCTTATGTTAATTTTTGTATATGCAAATTTTCGCATATGTTAATTTTCGCATACGCGAATTTTCACATATGTTAATTTTCGCATATGTGAATATTCGCATATGCGAAAATAAAAAGAGCACATTACGAATATGCGAATATTCGCGAATATGACGAATATTCGTCCATATATTCGCGAATATTCGCGAATTCGAATATGGCCTATGCCGCTCAACACTAGTCTTCACCAGAGCCTGCCGCAAGGCAGGATGGGCTTGCTGCAGCAGGCGACACCCAAGTCGCTACCCCCAATACGTCTCGACCACACAAGTAGCTGGGCGAGGCAAAGTCTGACTTAGCAGAAGGTCAAGGCAGGCGGCAAATGGCATAGTCAAATAACGTAGCAGAAGGGTCAGAACACGGGCTAGGCAAACATACAAAGGGTACGTTTAATCTCAGGCAAATGACACTGAAGATCTGGCAGGGAAGAGTGGGAGGTGCAGGGACTTATAGAATAGTGTCAGGTTTTGCACATAATTATGGGCGTACTGCCCCTTTAAATTTCAGAGCTCCGGTGCGATCGCGCCCTAGGAGATGGAAACACGCACGCCGGAGCTAAGAGGCAGTGGAGGAGGCAGCAAAGGACTATAGTAAATGACGGGCTGGGATTCGCATGCAGATGCGTCCCGCGATGCAAATCCCATCCTTGCAGCCAGTAGGGGAGAGCGAGACAATGCGCTCACGGACAGCAGAAGCGGACGGAACGCAATGTGTTACACTTGGCCATAATTTTTAGACATTTTGGTTGTATGACTGGTTATATATTAATAAATCATGAGTATGGTGTACCCCAATTTGAAGTTCATTTTTGGGTATAGCTATTCATGGTGAATTCACTGTCAATTCTCCATATTGAATTTCCATACATTAATTCTATAATGTTCAAGGTATGGCAACACACATGGAGGATTATCTTTGCATAATCTGTACAAAGCATATAAGATATCCAAAATTTCAGCTAAGCGCAGTAGAAAAAAAAATTATTGTAGATTAAGTGTAAATGCAATAAATCCACAGGTGTTGTCGATTTTGCTGTAGTTAACCTTGAAGATCCATGACAAAATCTGCAACTGTGAAATTGAAATACATTGGCCCACATTTATCATTTTAGACAGTCTTTAGACTGTTTTTTGTATCTAAAAAGGGGCAAAAAAAAAAGGAGCAAGCAGGGTTTTTTGCGCCTTATTTGTGCCTTTTGGTTTACACATTTTTACTGATTTTGACTTGTAAACCACTGATTTTGGCAATACACGTGATATGGATGGGTTTTATCAACTGTTCCTTTTTGTGAAAAGGAGCAAAAAAGGCGCAAAGCCACTGAAAAGTCTCTAAAATTATACCAGCCCAGACTTAGTTTAGCTTTTTGGTGTATGTGAAGACAGAAATTTAAGAAAATGTGACCTGCACAAAATGTATCAAATGCTCTTTCACCATTTAATAAATGTGGTGTTCCTGCACATTACAGCACACAAAAAAGGTGTAAAAAAAAATGCTTCACTTATTCTACAATGATAAATGTGAACCATTGACTTTTATCTTGAGAAATATTAAAATATTCCGTGTCATATTTGTAGTGCAAAATCTGCACAGTGCAGATTTGCTGCAGCAAATATTGCAGCAGAAATGCTGCAAGTTTTTCACTGTAGAAATTCCACAGCATTTCCATAGAGACTTAAAGGGGTACTCCGGTGAAAAACTTTTTTTTTTTTTTTTTTTTAAATCAACTGGTGCCAGAAAGTTAAACAGATTTGTAAATTACTTCTATTAAAAAATCTTAATCCTTCCAGTACTTATTAGCTGCTGAATACTACAGTGGGAATTCTTTTCCGTTTGAAACACAGAGCTCTCTGCTGACATCATGAGCACAGTGCTCTCTGCTGACATCTCTGTCCATTTTAGGAACTATCTAAAGTAAAAGGAAATCCCCATAGCAAACATGCTGTTCTGGACAGTTCCTAAAATGGACAGAGATGTCAGCAGAGAGCACTGTGCTCATGATGTCAGCAGACAGTTCTGTGTTTCAAAAAGAAAATAATTTCCGCTGTAGTATTCAGCAGCTAATAAGTACAGGAAGGATTAAGATTTTTTAATAGAAGGAATTTACAAATCTGTTTAACTTTCTGGCACCAGATGATATAAAAAAAAAAAAAAAAAAAAGTTTTTTCACCGGAGTACCCCTTTAACCCCCTGACTTCAATGGGAAAATCAAAATCTGCCATAAATCTGCAACTTTTTAATTAAAATACCTTGACTTTTTAACTTTACAATATTAGCCCCCAAAACCACAGCAGCACGTTTGCAGCTAAATCAACTAAATTCAGTGTGGATTTGCTGCTGCAGAAATCACTACGGGATTGCTTCAGATTCTTCACTGCACAAAATCTTGGGCTTTGTTCACACAGCATAATTTCTGTGCAAAATTCAGACAATATTTACCGTCCACAGATTCCACTGTCCCATTCACACAACGGAATTTCCACGGCGGCAACTCTGGATTCTGCTAAATTTAAAGACTTGTTTAATTTTGTGGAAGTTCTTGGCAGAATCCCAGTGAAGTCAATAGCGCTTTAAATTTCAGCAGAATTCTTTGTTTTGAGAACACAGAATTCCACCAAAATTTAGCTAGCTTTGTGCAGAAGATTTTCTGCAGATATTGTGCCTTTGGCTGCAACCTGCGTGTTTTAGATTGAAAAGTTTTCCAAAGCCAACACTCAAGTAAATTCTGGAAGCCTAACCCTACAAGATAAGGGACCGATAGATTTCAACAAAATAAAAACATATTCCACATTACGCAAAACTCACTGTAAAAGGGACAGTGAAATCTCTATAGAAGTTATTGTGCAATAAAATTTGCAGAATGTCTGTGTGGAATTTTTCCGCATGAACATGGACCAAGTCTATAGAGCTCATCTCATGCAGTAAGATGGGGAGTAAAAATCTTTAACTGTTTCCCCTGCTTATTTTATAGATCAGTGGGGTCATGAACACTCAGAGCCCAACTGATCAAAGCATTTCACATGTTTCTTCGACATATCAATTTTTTTTCCAATGACAGGGACACTTTAGCTGCAAACTGAAGCTGAACACTGCATTAGTTAATCTTTTCATTTAAAATTGTGATATCTCAGTATGGGATATGCTCCTACAGTCCTGTCAGGTTGAGTCCCTGTATGTCCTCAGGGCTCACCTGCAGTTACCCCATATTTTGTATAGGTTATATATTTAGTGTAAAGTTCCGTAATATAGTCACATGATTGTTAGTCACCTGATAATTCTCACATGTTTAAAGGGGTATTCAATTTTTTTTTATTTGACTATGCTACAGGGGCTGTAAAGTTAGTGTAGTTCATAATATAGTGTCTGTACCTGTGTGTGATGGTTTTCTCACAATTCTTCTATGATTTTCACCCCAATATGTATTTTTAACAGCCTACAAAATGACTGTTGTCTCAGATTTTTCCCAGGTTGGAATGCGGCCGATGACCTGACTCACTAGTCATCTGATGACAGGGATCTTGTCTGCTTCAATGGGTGGAGCGATCGCTTGGTGGGAGAGAGATCAATGTGCAACTAATGCAACAGCTGTAGGCACCCTGATTGAAAACCACAGGTCTTTTGAATGGATGCAGTTCATTTAAGTTTCAATGGACCCCACCTGATGTGTGGGAGGGAGGAACATGGAATTATGGGATTTGTAGTCAAAAAATGAAAACTGAAACAGGAAATACAAGTTCACAAAAAGCTAGCCACAGTATTATGGTAATCTCACAACATAGCTATTTAGCCCCAAGAGAAGTGCAAATCCTTCCTAAGCATGTCCATTACTGTCTGCAAGGTACATACTAAAATCACCTTATGGTGGATAACCCCTTTAAGTCATATGTTTTGTTACCCAGAGAGCACCAGGTGACCAGATGACCCGCAGCTAGCCTATGGGCTCCTTGCTCAGCCCCCCTTTATAAGAGGGTAAGGTACTACAATCACTCTCTTAGATCCTGAGGTCAAGTCCAGTCCAGATGTCTCAGAGCTAGTGTCCAGCACAAACCTGAATTGCAGCCACAAGTCAGTAAGTCAAGTCATCTTTGTCTGCTGTCACTATCTTCATTCAAGTAGTTAATCAGTTATAGTCAGTGTGGCTGCACTAAAGTCTGTCAAGTCACTGCAAGTCCCAGCAAGCTGCGAGGTCCCCTGTGTTACTGGTCACCTCTCTGGGATCATGGCCGAGCTGTAAAGACTGTACCATCTGTCTACCTCAGTAAAAGTTACCATTAACCTTAACCCCTTAAGGACGCAGGGTTTTTCAGTTTTTGCACTTTTGCTCGTTTTTTCCTCCTTATCTTTTAAAAATCATAACCCTTTCAATTTTCCACCAAAAAATCCATATTATGGCTTATCTTTTGTGTCACCAATTCTACTTTGCATTGACATTAGTCATTTTACCAAAACATTCACAGCGAAACGGGGAAAAAAATCATTGTGCGACCTTATCGAAGAAAAAACTCAATTTTGTAACTTTTGGGGGCTTCTGTTTCTACACAGTGCATATTTCTGTAAAAATGACACCTACTCATTATTCTGTAGGTCCATACGGTTAAAATGGTACCCTACTTATATAGGTTGTATATTTTCGTACTTCGGAAAAAAAATCATAACTACATGCAGGAAAATTTATACGTTCAAAAATGTCCTCTTTTGACCCCTATAACTTTTTTTTATTTTTCCACGTACAGGGCGGTATGAGGACTAATTTTTTGCGCCGTGATCTGAAGCTTTTATCGGTACCATTTTTGTTTTGATTGGACTCTTTTATCACTTTTTATTCATTTTTTAATAGTATAAAAAGTGACCATAAATATGCTTTTTTGGACTTTGGAATTTTTTTACGTGTACGCCATTGACAGTGCGATTTAATTAACAATACCACATATGTTTATTTTTATTTACACTGTTTTATTTTTTTTATGGGAAAAGGGGGGTGATTCAAACTTTCATTAGGAAGGGGTTAAATGACCTTTATTAACACTTAAAAAAAAAATTGCAGTGTTATAGCTCCCATAGGGACCTATAAAACTGCACACACTGATCTCTCATGCCTGTGATCAGTGTTATCGGCGCTTGACTGCTCCTGCCTGGAGCAGTCATTCGTCGATCGGACACCGAGGAGGCAGGTAAGGGCCCTCCCGGTTTCCTGTAAGCTGTTCGGGATGCCGCGATTTCACCGGGTTACTTTCACTTTCACTTCAGACGCGGCGGTCAGCTTTGATCGCCGCGTCTGAAGAGTTGATAAAAGGCATCACCGCGATCGGTGATGTCCTGTATTAGCCGCGGGTCCCGGCTGTTGATAGCCGCCGGGACCGACCCAATATGATGCGGGGACACCATGTGACCCCGCGACATATTGCGGGAGCCGGCGGAGGACGTAAATATACGTCCTTCGTCGTTAAGGGGTTAACCTGGCCTTGGACTATTATTTGCCCTGCCTAACCAAGGACTGGATACATAGGCTAACTACGCCCTTGTGTCACAAACACTAAGGGGTTAACTCCATCTACCCCTGGGCAACACCATCTGCCCCTACACCTCACATCGCACCCCAACACCCCAACTCTTTTGGCGTCACAAACAGGATTTGGGTGTGTGCCATATGCCACAAGTCCTCCCCAGTAGTCTAAACTGTGTCCGAGAAAAATCGCATGTTGATGCGAAAAAGTTTGCGCCAGAAAAGTTTACGGGACTGTGCTAATTGCAAAGTGTTACTGACAGGCGCTGGTAAAGTAGAGGGGGAGGTGAAGGAAAGACTGTTAATTGCCATTGCAGAGTATGTAAAGTCAGTACCTGAAAGGGTTAAACGTAGTCCGGTGTTTCCCACGCGCACGAGCTGTCGCAGCTCCGCCCCGTCAGTCCCCAGCGGAGACACCTCTTCAGTGTGCGAAGAGGAACTAAAGATCCGCCTCTTGATGCACGGGGGCAGATTTTAAACTTCATCAGATTCTGGTTCCCCGAAGAGACACAGCGATGGTCCTCAACACATACCATGATCAGTCATGACACTTTGGAGTCCACAAAACCAAAGCTACTGTCAGATGAATGTTCTACTGGATTGGGATTCGGAGCAACATCGAGAAATGGTGCAGTGAGTGTGCCGTCTACAACGTCACCAAGAACAGGTGCAAAGACGCCAGAGCACCCCTCCAATCCATCCAGAGTGAACTGCCTAACCAGTTGGTCGCGCTAGATCATGTCAAGTTGTCTCCTACCCGGTCCGGGTACACTTATGCTCTCACCATGGTGGACCACTACTCCAAGTAGGTTGTCGTAATGCCCGTTAAGGACCTCACAGCCAAAACCACTGCCCAGATGTTCTACACTCATATGGTACAAATCCTTGGGTGTCCGGAGTCTGTCTTAACAGACTGAGGAACGGCCTTTGAGGCCCAACTCAGAGGAGCTATGTCAGTTCCATGCCTGCATGAAACTCCAGACTACTGCTTACCACATTCAGAGGAATGGGCTCTGTTAGCGCATCATTCAAGTTTTTATCCCCATGCTGCGAGCCGCGTCTGTGTCAAAGCAAGAAGAGTGGCCCCGATTGTTGCCCAAATTGCTGGAAATTTATAATAACACAGTCCACTGTTCTACTGGATACACCCCATTCTACTTGATGATGGGTCGACACAGGCAGCTGCTAAAAGATCGGCCGTTCGGACTTCAATCTTCCTTCAACAATTCTCCGCAAGCTTCTATGGAGTGGGTCTCTGACCACCAAAGAAGTATCCAGGAAGCAAAAGAGATTGTCAACAAAAAAATGGGCGAGGCTTAGCAAAGAAAACAGAAAGACTACAACCGTCATGCCTCTGCCAAACCTCTCCAGGACCCACAAACTGGACTACATCTGGGAAACTGAGCCCTACACGGTAACAGCCGTACCCTACCCAGAGTCAGATGTATACGCAATCCAGAAACCAGGGTAAAAGCTGCAAGTCGTCCACCGTAACAAGATAAAGTTATGCTGCAAAGAAGACCTGCCTGAACCTACTGTACCTCCTCCACCAGCTGTCAAACCTATATGGGAGTACATACCTAGAGAAGGGATCCATCCATCCATGGATGTCCCCATGTTCTCTCCCAGCCAACCTGCAATCTTCAGTATCATGCCATCTCAGGGGCCATTGCAACCAACTCTAGTCACCTCACCAGCTCAAGTCCACCTCTATCCCTCCAGTCATGCCAATAGCTCCCAAAGAGGGAAGTGTTCCTGAGTAGCAAGAGGTGGTGCTGCGTAAATCCCAACGGTCTACCCAGGGTCAGTTACCAGCAAGATACAAGCACTAGCATCATGTACAGTCAAAGCTTAATAAAAAGTAAAGTCGTGTACTACACAGTCATTAAGTACACATAAAGTCATGTACACATATCTCATGTACATTAGGGCTGTAACACTCCCAACTACACAGTCCATACCAATGTCTCCTATGGCTAAACTGTCTAATGTGATTTTTCTTGTGTCCACGTGCTCAGGATACTTTGCTGGACAGAAGATATTCCTGTTTCCACAAAGCACGTAACCTAAAAAAACATAAGGTAACAAGTGTCTAATGTTATCTAATAAATGTCTATATAACTAGTGTTCTGGGGAGAAGTGTGTAATGCCAAGGGACCCCAGTAGCTAAGGCATTGGACAGAAAGCCTCCAGCAACCCAATCTGCCAGTGTCATGTCTTAGTCATATGTATAAAGTGTTGTTATATGCATAGTCATAGTCAAATGTCATAATAAAAAAAAAGGTTGCAGCAGTACTCTTGGTATAAAAAAAAAAGGAGGCTCTTAGCACACTTTTTGATCAAAACGTGTCCCCCCATCCACCACGCGGAGGTGGCCTCATTTCGGATGGGACCCTAACACACATTCTGAGCCTAACACTCATAACACTCACCTCTGCTGGGTATATAGCCTCTGACTGGGTGGCACCCTCTGTAGCCGTGCATCCCTCCCTTTTTCACAGGAGGTATTTTAATTAAAATTGATAATGGATCCAGCATGTCACCCAGTCAGAGGCTATATGCCCAGCAGAGGTGAGTGTTAGGCTCAGAATGTGTGTTAGGGTCCCATCCGAAATGAGGCCACCTCTGCGTGGTGGATGGGGGGACACGTGCTGATCAAAAAGTGTGCTAAGAGCCTCCATTTTAACCAAGAGTGCTACTGCAACCTTCTTTTTTTGTATACTCTGTATTTGCCGCAGCAGCGTGCACCCGTGTATTAGGTAGTTGTGCTGGCTATTTTTGTTTTTTTGTGCAAATGTCATAATATGCATAGTCATAGTCAAATGTCATAATATGCATAGTCATAGTCACATGTCATAATATGCATAGTTATAGTCCATATAAGTCATGTTTATACTATAGTCATAGGTATATTGTCCTTGCTATACATAATCCTTACTCTCCAGTAATCCATGGCTATTCAGTTATACAATTTAAAAGAGCATGTATGGACACTGATACAGAGACTGTATTGCATTATCAGTTTTGTCAACAACAGCCTGGAAATGGACATTAATTACAATGCTCCAGGACTGCTTGCGGCTCCGAGGCCGTTTTGCTCCTCAAAGCCTTCCAGGACGGATGTTGAGGCCGACTTTGCTTAAGTAAGGGGGTTTGTGATTTCCCAGTATGGGATATGCTCCTACAGTTCTGTCAGGTTGAGTCCCTGTACATCCTCAGAGCTCTCCTGCAGTGTTCCCCCATATTGTGTATAAGTTGTATATTTAGTGTAAAGGACCTTTGATAAGGTCACGTGATTGTTAGTCACCTGATAATGATTGTCACATGTTTAAGTCATATGGGCTCCTTGCTCAGCCCCCGCTTTATTAGAGGTGGAGGTACTACAATCACTCTCTTAGATCCAGAGGTCAAGTCCAGTCCAGACATCTCAGAGCTAGTGTCCAGCACATCTGGAGGCCTTAAGCCTGAATTGCAGCCACACTTCAGTAAGTCAAGTCATCTTTGTCTGCTGTCACTATCTTCAGACAAGTCAAGTCAGTTATAGTCAGTGTGGCTGCGCTAAAGTCTGTCAAGTCACTGCAAGTCCCAGCAAACCTCGGCCTGGCACCACAAACACTAAGGGGTAAACACTATCTACCCCTGGGCAACATCATCTGCCCCTACAACTCACATCGCACCCAGACACCACAAAATTTTCTGTTTGGCAGTGTAGTGGCAAAGCGTGATTGGATTAAACAGTGTGGATTTCAATGGGTTTCCTTTCACAGAAAGTAAACTAGACCGTCTTTTATTTTGGTGCTCAATGGCCAAATGTGTAATGGATCAGAGATAAAAATTATGTTTTACAGAAATCATATTAATATAGACACTGCGCCGAAACATTGCATATGTTCAATTTATGGTGCTAAAAAAAAGTTGAAGCCTGTTTTTGAATACCGGACCTCTGGCGTCCTTTGCTGTGACCAGTTGACGGAGGGCTTACCTCTCCTCCTGTGCTGGCTGTGGCTCTGTGATTGACAGAGCCTGGCTGGACTAATAAAGTGTAAAAAAAAAGTTTAGTAAAAGTAAAAAAAAAAAACAACAATTAATCCCTTCCATATAAAAAATTTAAATCACTACCTTTCCTCAAATTCCATATAAAAAATATGTAAACATAATAAAAATAAACATATGTGGTTTCGTTGCGTGCGCAAATGTCTGCACTCTAAAAATATAACATTAATTAACCCCTTAAGGACACATGACGTACTGGAACGTCATGTGTCCGCTCCCGATCTATGACGCAGGGCCACGGCGTGGCCCCGCGTCATAGCGGGTCGGGCCCGGCCTCTAACAACGGCCGGGACCCATGGCTAATAGCGCGTGGCATTGATCACTGTGCCACGCGCTATTAACCCTTTAGACGCGGCAAAATTGCGGCATCCCGAACAGCTTACAGGACAGCAGGAGGGTCCCTACCTGCCTCCTCGCTGTCCGATCGCCGAATGACTGCTCAGTGCCTGAGATCCAGGCATGAGCAGTCAAGCGGCAGAATCATCGATCACTGGTTTCTTATGAGAAACCAGTGATCAATGTGAAAGATCAGTGTGTGCAGTGTTATAGGTCCCTATGGGAGCTATAACACTGCAAAAAAAAAGTGGGGAAAAAAAGTGAATAAATATAATTTAACCCCTTCCCTATTAAAAGTTTGAATCACCCCCCTTTTCCCATAAAAAAAACACAGTGTAAATAAAAATAAACATATATGGTATTGTCGCGTGCGGAAATGTCCGAATTATGAAAATATATCATTAATTAAACCGCTCGGTCAATGGCGTGCGCGCAAAAAAATTCCAAAGTCCAAAATAGTGCATTTTTGGTCACTTTTTATATCATGAAAAAATGAATAAAAAGCGATCAATAAGTCCTATCAATGCAAAAATGATACTATTAAAAACTTCAGATCACGGCGCAAAAAATGAGCCCTCATACCGCCCCATACACACGGAAAAATTTAAAAGTTATAGGGGTCAGAAATGACAATTTTAAACATATTAATTTTCCTGCATGAAGTTATGATTTTTTCCAGAAGTATGACAAAATCAAACCTATATAAGTAGGGTATCATTTTAACTGTATGGACCTACAGAATAAATATCAGGTGTCATTTTTACTGAAAAATGTACTACGTAGAAACGGAAGCCCCCAAAAGTTACAAAATGGCGTTTTTTTTTTTTCAATTTTGTCTCACAATGATTTTTTTTTCCATTTCACCGTAGATTTTTGGGCACAATGACTGACTTCATTACAAAGTAGAATTGGTGGCGCAAAAAATAAGCCATCATATGGATTTTTAGGTGCAAAATTGAAAGAGTTATGATTTTTTAAAGGCAAGGAGCAAAAAACAAAAATGCAAAAACGGAAAAACCCCGGTCCTTAAGGGGTTAAACCGCACAGTCAATGGTGTATGCATAAAAAAAGATGTATTTTTGGTCACTTTATATACCCTAAAAATATTTATTTAAAGTGATCAAAAAGTCCCATCAAAACATAAATGGTACTGATAAAAACTTCAGATCACGGTGCAAAAAATTAGCCCTCACACTTTCCCATATACGGAAAATAAAAAAGTTATAGGGGTCCGAAGAGGACATTTTAAACATACTCATTTTGTAATTTTTAACGAAAAGTGCACTGCGTAAAATGAGAAGCCCCTAAAAGTTAAGAAATAAAAAAAAAATTCTGGTTTTGCCCTACATTTTGTGATGAAATTTTTGATGTCATTACTAAGTAAAATTGGTGGCGCAAAAAAAAAAGCCCTCAAAAAAGGAGGAAAAACAAAAGTGGAAAAATGAAAAAACCTGTGGTCCTTAAGGATCAGTCCATCTTCTTCTGCGACTGCCGCCCGCTACGTTATGTCAGAATGTTACAATACACACTCACTGTGTGCTGTGCTGTGGCCCTGGCTGGGTCAGTGATCCTCCCAGGGCCTCTGAATCCAAATACATAAAATGGCGGCACAATGGCGGCGGGGGAGGAGACAAGTTGGGAGGAGCAGCAGCCTCACCCTGGTGAGTCCGGACCTAAGTCAGAACCTGGTGACTGTAAGCGGGGGGTGGGGCTGAGTCCCTGAGGCTGCTGCAGGATTTTGTGGGATTTGCAGGACCCGCAGGCATAGCGCCTGACCACCTGCGCCCGCACGTTTTGGGTTGGGTCCCGTGGGATCCCAATGCAGGGATCTAGTGTGCAGTAAGGTACTTTACTTTTTGTGATTTGAGTCCTGCATCTACAATGGAAATCTATAGCATTGCAGGACGTAGATTCTGCTCATTTTCCTAATCAGTGGGAGTCTCAGCACTAACAGCCTGACCAATCAAAACTTTTCACTTGTCCTAAAAGAAGGGAAAGACTGATATATATCTCTCTGCTTTGCACTCACACCTGTGTTTGAAATAAAAGGCTGCATGAAAACTTGAATGAAAACCAATGGATGTGTGAATCTTGGCACAGGGGTATTTAAAGGGGTACTCTGGTGAAAACCTTTTTTTCTTTTAAATCAACTGGTGCCAGAAAGTTAAACAGATTTGTAAATTACTTCTATTAAAAAATCTTAATCCTTCCTGTACTTATTAGCTGCTGAATACTATGGAGGAAATTCTTTTCTTTTTGGAATGCTCTCTGATGACATCACGACCACAGTTCTCTCTGCTAACGTTATTATAATAATAATAACGCTTTATTTATTGTTGTCCTTAGTGGGATTTGAACCCAAGTCCCCAGCACTGCACAGCAGCAGTGCTAACCACTGAGCCACCATGCTGCCCTTTTCATACATCTGCTATGCATCTGCTATGCATGGTTGCTAAAATGGACAGAGATGTCAGCAGAGAGCACTGTGTTCGTGATGTCATCAGTGTTCCAAAAAGAAAGGAATTTCCTCTGTAGCATTCAGCAGCTAATAAGTACTGACAGGATTAAGATTTTTTAATAGAAGTAATTTACAAATATGTTTAACTTTCTGCCACCAGTTGATTTAAAAGAAAATAGGTTTTCACCAGAGTACCCCTTTAAAGGGATTGTCTTAAAACCATGACCTATTACCAGAGGCCTGAACACTGTGGCCCCTGCAAATTTCTAGGATTATAGGGGAGTATTTATCAATTTTGCCTGTTGACAGTTTCTTTTTACACTTTTTTTCACTTTGGTTTTCGTGGACATGCACCAATTATCATTTGGTGCAAGTTGTTAGTAATTTTGGCTCAAATGTTGAAATCAGCTGTTCACAGCACCTTTTACACAGAACTTACCACCACAGAGGACAGTGTATTTTACCCTGCAGAGCAGCCATTTCGGAGTCCCTCCTGCAGTATATCAGCAAGCGACATGAGTAATTTTCTTTTGTGGAGTTTATAGCCACCATGTGAAATGGATTTTATTTTCAACTTGGGTATTTTTTTTTTTTTTTTGTTACTTTAGTGCAGTGGTCTTCAACCTGCGGACCTCCAGATGTTGCAAAAGTACAATTCCCAGCATGCCCGGACAGCCCTTGGCTGTCCGGGCATGCTGGGAGTTTTAGTTTTGCAACATCTGGAGGTCCGCAGGTTGGAGACCACTGCTTTAGTGCTTACCTTTCCTGAACCTGTGTGGCCATGTCCAATGCTGGCTCAACGGAGGGTGAAGGTTCCTCAGAGACAACTATGTCGCATGATAGTATTGAGCAGCCCCGGAGGCGTCGCTGCTTTCACAAAAATAAAATGTAATGTATTTTGACACCTTTATATTTTCTGACATTGCTAAGTGTGTTTTCCATGTGCAAAATTTCTTGGCGGGGATTTGCGCCAAAAAAACGGGATTTGCGCCAAAATTGTGCCAAAGATCGATTGGCGCAAATTATGAATTACTGACTAGAGTTAAAATCCCACACAGGACTGTGTGATTTTGAGAAAGTTGTAAAAATGACAGTGGAGAAGATGCGCCAAACTTTGGCGCAAAAAGACACTGCGCCAAAGTATTGCGCCAAAGTTACGTGAAAAAAAACACATAAATCCTTTGATAAATACCCCCCATAGTCTATGTGTGATTATAGCACAGACCATTTCTAATGTTAATCATTTTCTAATGTAGAAGTTGCAGCTAAAATAGTAGAAGATCCCACATCTTTAGCATTTTGCAAACCAAAACAATTTATGTCACTATGGAAATTTTATGACATTTTTATGAGGTTTAAATTTGAAGCATAAAAAAAATCTCTTGCACAAATAAATAAATATGCACACATTAAAAATAGGGAACATATTAACAAGCTAAAAATGACAAGAAGTGACCCTCTGTTTCTTAGATATTTTTCCTACTGAAATCTCTTCATTTAGTCGGCAAATGTTAAAGAGTACCTGTCACCAAGCTAAATGTTTAATATATTGTTCATTATGTAATTATAAGACACTTTGCTATTTACTTGCTGTAAAAATTCTCAAACTTTATATGTTTTTAATGTGATTGAAAAAACATCCACTAGGTGGCTCTGTTCTGTTCCCTGCCACAAGTTAAACAGTTGTTTGGTCTCCTCTCGGCCTGGCAGGAGACCAAACTCAGGAAGTGTGTGGGGGCATGGCGAGGCACAGCTCTCACAGGCTTTAGTGATGTCACACCTGCTGGGGAACGCCCACTTTCTCCTGCCGGGAGCTCACACAATGTGAGCAAGAGGAAAGGTATGATACAGAGCTCTTTAAAGCTTAGAACTTTTTTTTAAGGGCAGGAGGGATGTTAGGAGTAGTTAGGGAATATAATCAGAGTTAGTTTAGAAAATATGGTTTGATGACAGGTACTCTTTAATTAATATGTGGGTTTGTATACTATTTTCAAACCATGCCCCTTTTGTGGGATTTTTGTCTGGATGTTCGGAAACTTTTGGCACACAGTGTCAACACAAAGCTCGCAAGGATGCCACATTAAGTGTGCGCCAAAAACTACCCTAAAAACTGGTCAGATTCAGTTTAGTAAATGAGGGCCATTGTCTATTTGATGATTTCACAAACTTTTTCGTCCGTAAGAAATCAGATTCTTACATTTTCCTTGCATTTTTTCACTGGCATATAATACCTGATTCTTTTCCAAAACTTGGAAGTGTGAGCAGGTTTACTATTTAAGTCCCCTTTCCAGGAGACAGTAGGTAGGGCTCTTAAAGCCTTTTTTACTATGTGTGGTAAAGACTCTGGTTCTTTGAAAGGTTTTAACTTAATGAGAATCAATTTGAGGCTATCCTGTTCCTCCAGAGAACATGTGATGGCTGCCTGGAGCTCAAAGAGACGTGGGCCTGTGATGTATCTCTGAGACAAAATGAAAATGGCTCGTCTGCTTCTCTTGATGATCTTGGCAATATCTTCAACGTATGCTAGAAAACAGAAGATGAAGATGAGAATCTCTGAATGGTAATGTAATAAACACATAGTATCAAAAAGAATGGCAGAAACATCATGGGGGAGATTTATCAAAAATTGTGCCGAGAAAAGTTGCCCAGTTGCCCATAGCAACCAATCAGATTGCCTCTGGGCAACTTTTTCTTTGCAACTTTTCCTTTTTGATAAATCTCCACTCCCCATGGTTCTACATGAGCACCTGACAGAAGATCTCACTTCTTACCATGTCCGGGTATGTTCTCAAAAAAACGCTCTGAAATAAATAATAATGATTTTTTGTGCACTTTTTGGGGCTGATATTGATGTGGGTTTTTAAATGGAAACAGCTTCACTGACAAAAAGGCTGTGGGTTACTGGGGAACATCAGGTTAATACCACTCTGACATGTAGGGTTGCCACCAGGTTGGTATTCTACCGACACAGCCAGTATTTTGGCCACCCTTCCGGTAGTTTTATATTAAAAATACTGGCATGCAATGGCTGGTATTTATCCAACCAATCCTCCAACTCTGGGAATGTTGCACCATATACTATACCAGTGATTCCCAACCAGAGCGGCTCCACCTGTTGCAAAACTACAACTTCCAGCATGCTGGTAGTTGTAGTTTTGCATCAGCTGGAGGCCCCCCTGGATGGAAAACACTGACCTATACTATACTCTTAAAAACTACAGATTGGGGAGCAAAAATAAGCCCTCACACAGGCCCGTATAAGGAGAAATAAAAAAGTTATATGGGTCAGAATAGGACACAATTTCCTTGTGATGTCACGCATATATAATTTATTATGCAAATTAGCATGGCCGGTAGTTTTTTTTTTGCAACAAAAATGGCAACCCTACTGCCATGTGACATATTCATCAGGGACTACTACACTTGGCATAACCCTCATCATTTTCCTTAGTGACTACTACATCGAAAAACAATATTGTGCCCTCTTTTTCAAAGAATTGAAAGTACTAAGCCAAAATATGACCCTGCAGAGTTGTCTCACCTCCTCCTGGTAAAATATCTCTTTCCAGGATACAGAGTTTGTAGTTATAGTTGTCTTCTAGTACACTTGGTAACAACTGTGTTGCAAATCGCTCATCCTCATAGTTGTTACAAAAATTGTCTGTAATCTCTTCACCATACTCAGAAGTCTGTGTCGCATATGAAATAAAGGCGTCAAAGTCTTTGTTATCTGAAAAATAATAGAAATACAATTACTTCTGTATATCTACTCACTATTTGGATCTAGTGCTGGGCGGTATACCGGTTCATACAGAATACAGGTGTGTTTTTTATGAATTTTTCCCTATACCGCAATACCGGTCGGGCCCCCCCCCCCCCCCCTCGAACAAGTGAACTATCAGCTGCAGCGCTGTCCCCACATCCGGGGACTAATCATGTTTCCCGCAGGCGCTGCTCTCCTTCTCTTCCTGTGAGCTGTGGGGCTGGAAATGAATGAGTTGTGAGGACTCTTCTGTTCGGAGAACGCAAGCTGTCACCTTCCCCTGCAAGCTCAGAAAGCCAGTGGGCCGCGGGTGCTGCAGAGCTTCTGATCAGAAGCGCTGCAGCGTCAGCAGCCCACTGGATTTAAGAGCCTGCAGAAATCCGGTGACAGCTTCCGTTCTCCAAACAGAAGAGTCCTCACAACTCATTCATTTCCAGCCCCACAGCTCACAGGAGGAGAAGGAGAGCAGCACCTGCGGGTAACATGATTAGTCCCCCAGGAAATGAGTGGGAAAAAAAATACTGACAAATACCGTGGAACTGCCATAAGTTTGAAAAATACCGTGATACACATTTTTGGTCATACCGCCCAGCACTATTTGGATCTATGCAAAAACAATGCAAAAGATATGGAGCCATATCTCCAGGCAGCAATGGTTCATTCCTTGCTCCCATATACTACTAGTGATGAACTCTGAATTAGTTAAATCTTACAAGTTATTGTCACTCTTACATTTTTAGTCTAACTATAGTTTACATTATTGAAGCTTCTAAACAGTTTGGTCCCATTTGGATGAAAAGTTTTAAAGTAGTTGTCTGAAAGTTAAAGAAATTAAACTTACTGTAGGAAATGTTATAAAAAATCCCCTGGTGCTCCAGCACCAATGTTCTGGTGGTCACTGACAATTTTTGTTTATTTTCCTGGAGTAATGATTTGGCCTCACCAGTGATGCTAGTATGTATGGCAGGCCAGTGTTTGGCATTAATGGTCATGTGGATGTACAGAATTTCAACTCATAAAAAGGAACAAAGACCAACAGGGACCACCAGAGCATTGGAATTAATAGTAGGGGAATGTACAGGTTGGTAATGTTGGTATACTTATTTAACAGTCTGTGCAGGTAGTTTAATTTCTTAAACTCTTGGACAAACCCTTTAAAGGGGTTCTCCACTCCCCAGCATTTGGAACGTTTAGTTCCGAACGCAGGGTGCGGGCTTCGGGGGTCACCATGCCCCCTTCATGATGTCACATCCCGCCACCTCAATGCAAGTCTATGGGAGGGGGTGCGACGGCTATCATGCCCCCTCCCATAGACTTGCATGGAGGGGGCGGGAAGTATTGTCAAGAGTGGGCGTGGTGACCCCCGAAGTTCGGAACGCTGAGGAGTGGAGTACCCATTTAAGGCCAAAATTGGTGTGAATGAGTTCTAACTATGTACATTTTAATTGAATCCCTAGTGACATGTCAAAATATTTGGTTGGCAGATAACTGAGCATTCAGACCTCCACCGATCAGGAGAAACTGGGAGGAGACTGCGATGCCACACACTCATCTCTAGCATTGGCCATATTCGAATTTGCAATATTTTGCGAATATATAGAAGAATATTCGTCCTATATTCGTGAATTTCGCATATTCGTTATATTCGTGTATTCGAGGAAGAAAACAGTGAGGGGGTGGGCAACTTTACTATTGGTTGCTAGGGATGTTGTTGATAACCTCTGCCAAGTGTATTTGCATCATTCTAATTGGCCCACAAGTTAAAAGAAGGAATATGCGAATATGCGCAAAAAAAGCAAATATTCGTAATTTCGATATTTGCAATAAAAATTTGAAATGCGAATGTTCGCGCCCAACACTCCTTGCTCTGTGTCACATGATTGAGACACTCTCCATAATCTTACAATAAGAATATATCTCGATCAAGGGACCCGGAGTTGGAAGAGAACGCACTGAGCGTGGAACATTATTTTAAAAGCATTACTCTCCGATCCCCTCGACAGTTTTGCCACATCCGTGGCTTTATCAAGAGGCTGCGGGACTGAGCATAAAATGCTGTGACTGGTGTTTTTAAAACCTCCTTTCATGACGACACTGTGGATACTTTCATGACGACACTGACGACACTTTCCTAACCAATAGAACTATGAATTTACCAAGTAACCTATCCGGCAATCTAATTTCCTGATTGACAGGATACATATCCTGTCAGTGAACATTCACCCTCACCAATTGGATTACCGGAGTTAATGGAACTGCTTTGATTTGTCCCTTTGCTTCTGACATAGATGCACATCACTATATGCGCTAGCACTTAGTTTTGAAAGCTGTACAATTTACTGTGCATGAATGCGCAGCTCTTGATGCGCTACCACTTTGATTATTTACTGAGCTTTCTGTCTGGGCATGTGTCTGCAGTCTGTGATAGTACTTAGATTTAGAATCATACCATGATACTGCGAAGACTTTTATTGTATCTCTTGCCCATAAATGCCCGAAGTTGGATGCGCTGACGCTCAGTTTTCCCACTGATATTCTCATAGGACTATCTCTCTCTTTAAACAAATTATGTATTACAAATCCTCAGGTGAGTATTTACATGAAAATAATCCATCACTTCTGTTGTTGTCATAAAGTTTACTGTTTATATTTAAAAATTAGTGATGATGAGGCATTAATTTTACAATCAATAATTTTTTTTAATTTATGTTTTTAGTCTTATTGTTTATATTTTTATTTTTATTTGGTGATATTCTCATTAAATCTTCCATGTAATAATAGAATAATAGGTTGAATACTCGGTAACTTTTCTTTGGACTCATTTCTCAACACTAAACATAGTTTTTTATGTTGATTTTCAGTTGTTATCATCCATGTCATCCCATTTCCTCAGTTACTTCATTTCAATCCACCTTCATGCTTTCCCTACGGCTGTATGCTTTTGCTTCTTATTAATATATATCCATTTTGCATATTCTGTCATTTAGGCCCTTTGGGCTTAAACTCTGCAACCTGTATTTCCACTTTGACTCCTTGCATAATAATTTCTTTCAAGGTTCCCACCTCTTGGTCCTAGTCTAGATTTCGCTAAACCCCCAAATTTTAAGGTGGATAGATCTCCACCATGAACTTCCAAGAGAGTGTCCCCTTTCGTGCGGATGGTACTAATGTGCTATAAGACTCTCCTACGCAATTCTTGCATGGTCTTGCCTACATACACCTTCAGACACCCACATTTTTCAATAAAGATCACCCATGTTGATTGACAGTTCATATAGTCTCTAATTACATACTTCTCCCCATCTGCTGGATTCACAAAATCCTTTGTCTTTGGCATCAATCTGCAAAATGTACACTTGCCACACGGATAAAAACTAGGGAAGAGCAAATTGAATCTGAAATATCCGAATTCGTTACGAATTTCAGGAAAAATTCGATTTGCAACTAATGCGAAAATTGCCCCAATTCTATCACACAAATCGCTTTATTAAACTCCATTTAGTGTGTTCCAAGCTCCAGGGCATCTAAAATGGTGGATCCACATGTCATGATATGGGGCAAGGAATCCTGGGAAGTCTGGAACATAGGTAGGCAGGATGACCCTGAATCACATGCAGGACGCAGCCTATAAGCAGCCAGTCATCCCTGTGATGTCAAAGCCCTATATAATCGGCAATCATATTGTGGCCAGTCACTTCAGCCTTTCACTGCAGAGAAATAGATAGGGACAGACAGCGCTGTGTGTTGCACACAAAAGCTTTTTCCAGCAGCGATCCACCTCCTAATCAAGTCACCGTTCATTTGCACAGACAGAGGGACAAAGAGCAGTGTGTGTTTCACGGAAAATAATTCTTACTGCAGCGATTCACCTTCCAGTCACTGTCTACAGCGTTCTACAGTATTACAGAGAGCAGTGTGTTGCACAGAAGAACAGCAATGATTCAGCTCAAGCACAAGGCCTGCCTAGAAACACTGATAGGGAAGGGAGTGAGATTGAGAGAGAGAGCGCAATTTTGGGTGTAGTACACAGCAACTGTGTGCTGCAGCACTGGTGTGTACTGCTGGTGTTGTGCACAAATACTTTTTTAAGCGTACTGTAGTGCATTTTTCTCCCCTCATAAGTGCATACCACATACATACATCTAAGTGCTGTACTATTTTGTGCCTGTTAAAGTCTCAAGGGCCTAGATACTGTGAAAGGACAGCCAAAAGTACACACCTGCTGCTGTTCTAGACAAATACTGTTAAATGGGCACTGTCAGCTACAAAAACTTTTGATATGTTGTAAAGCATGCAAAACCAAAAGGTTTTGCAATTGCTTTTGTTAGAAAATTCATAGTATTTCATACTGAAAAAGCTAGTCAAACAACTGCCCCCCCTGCCTGCTTGGACACTTACTAGTCCTGCTGTGTCCATGCATCAATACCTATGTCATGGACACTCTTCCTTGATTGACAGCTGTGAGCGCAGGGCTCACAGCTGGAGGAAAAATCCTCCCACTGTCAGCTTGTGTCCCGCTACTGTCAGTGAGGACAAGCTGGGAGTTGTAGTTTTGCTAATGCTAGGGGAGAAGTGAGCAGACAGCATACTGAGGGACTGGGCAGAGACGTGCACAATGAGGCCACGCCCCCTCCCTTTGAGAGGAATTCGGATTAGTGAGCTAAATTAAAAATGCAATAAAAATATATATAAAGGTGCTATACACATAAAAATTAGGATTAGGTACTGAGTGATATATTAAAAAAAAATTTTGTTGGATCTGACGGGTAAGTTTTAAGCGTAGTGGAGTGCATTTTGCCCTCATAAGTGAAGTTATCAGCTAGCTGTCGTGTCTCGAAAAGCAATCCATCTGCCGTCATCGATTGGTTAACACGGTCATCCACTTCATCATAAGTGACATCTGGACATCTGATACCCCAGTCTACAGTCGGTGGGTTCCTCAGACACAACCCTCAGCTGGAATGGCACGGGAGCAGTCCTCCCATTGCGTCTGTCCTATGGTGTTCCCTCCCCTACAGAAGTATCTTATGCTGTGGGTTCAGCTCCACTATTCAGTGAGGACGATCTAATAGAGGACAGTCAGCAGCTACTGCCCAGCCAAGAAGTGGAGGAGTTCATCTGCCGCTTCCTCCACTAGGCGGGCAAGTAGTGATGAGGAGAGTGACGTGGGAGGTGGTGTTGCCAGCGATCAGGGTCCTGAAGCAGACACTGTTGTGGAACCTGAGGAGGACTACAGTGACGTGCAGACACTTTTTGATGATGATGATGATGAAGCCGATTGCAATTGGGAGCCGGATGTAGAAGGGGCTTCATCATTCTCAGGATAAGAGGGTTGCAGGTTGCCCGGGAGGCAGCAGCTGAGCCAGCAAGGTGGAAGCATGGTTGACAGTCAGCATGGTGCCAAAAGTGGAAATTCCGGAGCCTAACATGCTCAGGGAGACCACCTGCTTCGTGGCAGGCTACCTTCCCTGAAGGTAGTTGAACAATGGTTCCTGAAGACGGCGGCAGTAGCAGTCAATTAGTGCTGTTGGTGGGAAAATCAGCTACTCAGTGGTGTGGCAGTTTTTCATCAAACATCCGGAGGAGGTGAACATAGCCACATGCAAGATGTGTCGGCAGAAGGTGAAGCGTGGCCAGGGTCCCAATGTTGGCACCACGGCCCTGTGTCAACATATGATGCGCCACCATAAAGCGACCTGAGAGAACCGTGGTTCCGATGTGGTGGTCGAGCCTGCTACATCACCCAGTGGTACGCCGCTCCCTCTTTCAGCCAGCCAAGGCTCCACCACCTCAGCCGAAGGAAGCTGTGTGTCATACCCTCCTTCTGTCGCTCCAGATGCTCCTGCTCCTCCTACTTCGAGTCAATCATTCCGCCAGCAATCCATCGACGAAGCCATGTCCAAGAGACAACACTATGTGCCCACTCATCTAATACTCATCTAATGGTGCAGAAGCTGAATGTGCTCCTGTCCAAGCTGCTGGTGCTGCAGTCCCTCATTTTTCAAGTGGCGGACTCTGCACCTTTCAGAGAACTGATGGCTTGTGCCGAGCCGAGGCGGAGAGTGCCAAGTTGTCATTTCTTTGCGCAGAAGGCAGTACCAGCTCTGCACTATTTTGTGGAAAAGAAGGTGGGCCAGTCCTTGAGCCTGTCGGTGTGTACCAAAGTGCACTGCAGCGCCGACGTCTGGAGCTGTAACTATGGTCAGGGACAATACATGTCTTTTACGACCCACTGGGTGAATGTGGTTCCTGCACAGCCACAACAGCAACTTGAACAGGTCACGCCGCTTCCTCCTCCACGCTCTCAGGCTATTGGTTCTGTGACAGTGTGCGACTATGCCTCCTCATCCTCCACCATGTCCTCCGCCTCCACTGCACGGACAAGTCTCAGTGCCCCTTCAGTATACCATGTGTGCAGGGCACAGCGGTGTCACGCTGTTCTTCACATGGTTTGCCTTGGCAAACGGAGTCACACAGGGGAGGAACTGCTAAAAGCAATTCATAAATCGGAGCATTGCTTACTCCACGAAAACTAGAAATGGGAACCGTGGTGACTGACAACGGGAAGAACATCTTGTCTGTGCTGCAACAAGGAAGGCTGAGCCATGCGCCCTGCATGGCACAGGTGTTCAATCTGGTTGTCAAGCAGTTCCTGAAGTGTTCCCCCCATTTGCAAGACATCCTAACAATGGGAAGGAAACTCTGCATGCACCTCAGCCACCTGTACACCGCAAAGCACACCTTTAGGAACAGTATCCCCCAACATAGTCTGATTTACAACGTTGCCACTCCTTGGAATTCCACCCTCCATATGTTGGACCGATTATATGAACAGAGAAAAGCCGTCACTGATTTCTTGATGATCCAAGCAGATAAGGGGACTCACCTGTGTAACTTCAATGTCAACCAGTGGCAGCTCATACATGATGCCTGCCATTTGCTCAGGCCCTTTGAGGAAGCCACATCATTAGTCAGTCGCCAGGATTATGGGATGAACGACATCATTCCACTGCTTCATTTCCTACAACACGAGTAGGAAATGATGGCTGGTCAGGGCACTGGAGACATGGCGCAGGGGGAGGGGCACAGTTTAGGTTTTGCAAAATGGCCGGTTTTTCTAGGGATCTGACAGGAGAGGAGGAGCAGGAGCAGCCAGAGGAGCTAGTGGATTATGAGGAAGGCAAGACAGAGGACCCAGACACACCGTGGCAGTATGCAATGGAGATGGAGGCAGGGAGTCCCTCCGAGTCACTTACACAAATGGCACAATGCATGCTCTCCTGCTTGCGTAGTGACTTCCGAATTGTCACCATTCGGTAGCGGGATGACTTCTGGCTCACCACCTTATTGGACCCTTGCTTCCGGCACAAAATGGGGGCCTGTTTTAAACCCATTAAGAGGAAGGACAAACTGACCTACTACAGAGACATCCTACGTAGTCAGTAGGCCGATGCAACTTATCAGCAACAGGGAGACCTGGTGCAGGACCTGAACCAGCAGGTGGTGGCATACCTTGACATGCCCCTGCCAACACACCTTGAAGATCCGCTGGACTTCTGGGCAGCCAAACTTGATTTCTGGCAACAACTAGCAGAGTTAGCCCTGGAAAAACTGTCCTGCCCGGCCAGTGTAGTGTGCCATCAAGTTTCCGCTCCCTTCACTCCACAGAAACGGCCCTAACCAAAGTCACTAACGATCTTCTGACGGCCAAATCAAATGGCAATTTCTCTTTACTGATTCTCTTGGACCTGTCTGCGGCTTTTGACACTGTGGATCACCAACTCCTCCTCAGTAGTCTCCGCTCCATCGGTCTCAACGACTCTGCTCTCGCCTGGTTTTCCTCCTATCTCTCTGGCCGCTTCTTTACCGTCTCGTTTTCTGGCTCTACTTCTTCTCCTCTTCCCCTTGCTGTCGCGGTTCCCCAGGGATCGGTCCTGGGTCCTCTACTCTTTTCACTCTACACATCCCCTATTGGAAAAACAATCAGTAGATTTGGTTTCCAGTACCACCTCTACGCTGATGACACCCAACTCTATACCTCCTCCACCAACATCACCCCTGCACTCCTACAGAATACCAGTTACTGTCTCTCTGCCATCTCAGACATCATGTCCTCTTTATATCTGAAACTAAATCTTTCTAAAACATAACTTCTTGTCTTTTCTCCATCAACTGATACTGTACCTAACCCTGACATTTCCATCTCGGTATGTGGTACTACCATAACTCCCGGGCAGCAGGCTCGCTGTCTTGGAGTTATACTTGACTCTGAGCTGTCTTTTACTCCCCATATTCAGTCTCTTTCACGTTCTTGTCACCTGCATCTCAAAAACATTTCAAGAATCCGCCCATTTCTCACTACTGAAACTGCTAAAACTCTCATTATTGCTTTGATTCACTCCCGCCTCGACTACTGTAACTCTTTACTAATAGGCCTTCCTTTCTCCAAACTCTCTCCTCTCCAGTCCATCCTTAATGCCGCAGCCAGACTCATCCTCCTCTCCAGCCGTTACACCGACGCCTCCTCCCTGTGCCAGTCACTACACTGGTTACCAATTCAGTCCAGAATACAGTACAAAATCCTCAGTCTCACACACAAAGCTCTCCCCAATGCTGCACCTCCCTACATCTCCTCTCTCATCTCCGTCTACCATCCTACACGTTCTCTCCGATCTGCTAATGATCTCACACTAACATCTTCTATAATCCGAACTTCTCACTCCCGTCTCCAAGACTTCACTTGTGCTGCACCGGTTCTCTGGAATGCTATCCCTCAATCCCTCAGACTCCACAACAACATCCATAGTTTCAAACGTGGCCTAAAAACACATCTCTTCAGACAGGCCTACAACAGTCTCTAATTGGCCTCAACATATCCTCAACATATCCCCAACATATCCTCAACATATCCCCAACATATCCTCAACATATCCTCAACATATCCCCAACATATCCCCAACATATCCTCAATATATCCCCACACCTCTTGTTTGAATAGTTATTGTGTCATTTTATGTCTGATACTTGTCTTTGTTTGTACCCCATAATTGTAAGCGCTGCGGAATCTGTAGGCACTATATAAATAAATAAATGAAATCAGAGCGGGTGTTTAGTGAGGTGGGGGCCATAGTCACTGTAAGAAGAACTCGTCTGTCCACGAAAAATGTGGAGAGACTGACCTTTGTGAAGATGAATCAGGCATTAATCAGCCAGAATTTCCACCCACCAATGCCTGATGCATCAGAGTTTATTGACCATGGTGCCACACCAACACTTCACAAATATGGATAGCAAAACAGATTTAAGGCGCTGTTCCCCAGTTACAAACATTTCTCCGCATCAGACCTTTTTTCACCCACCTACTTCACTGGGTACTGTTATTGCCACCTACCGCACCACTCTGTCAACAAGTCACTTTCAGGACTCCTGATGCTGTTGCTGCCACCTACAGGATGTTTCATTCTTCCACCATATGTTCTTCTCATGCTGCCGCCACCTCCAGGCTGTGTCATTCAGCCACTATATGGTCTCCTCATGCTGCTTGTACATTGCTAAAAAAAAAAAAATTTAAGGTAGCACTAGCTACCATAAAACTTCAATTTAAAATTGAAAATTCATCTTTAAATTTTTGGGATTCTGAAGCCCTATTGTCTCCTCGTGCTGTCGTCAACTCCAGGCTGTGTCATTAAGCCACTATATGGTCTGCTCTTGTTGCCGCCTACTCCAGGCGGTGTCATTCAGCCACTATAGGGTCTCCTCATGCTGCCGCCAACTCCAGGCTGTGTCATTCAGCCACTATATGGTCTCCTCATGCTTCCGCCACCTCCAGGCTGTGTTACTGTACCGCCATGTGGTCGCCTCATGCTGCCGCAAACTCCAGGCTGTGTCATTTAGCCACCATTTGGTCTCCTCATGCTGCCGCCAGTTCCAGGCTGTGTCATTCAGCCACTATATGGCCTCCTCATGCTGCCGCCAGCTCCAGGCTGTGTCATTCAGCCACTATATGGTCTCCTCATGCTGCTGGGACATTACCTAAACATTTTTATGGTAGCACTAGCAAATTAAATGAAACGCTATGACAGGAGACCCAGGAGGACCTCACTGCTTACACAGAGACATAAAAAAGCAAGACTACATTTTTCCAAAATGAACTTGAGTATGCCAAAATCCTTCTGGGAAAACGTCTTGTGGAGAGATGAGACCAATATAGAGCTTTTTGGTAAAGCACATCATTCCACTTTTTACCAAAAATGGAATGAGGCCCACAAAGAAGATAACACAGTACCTAGTGAAATATGGTGGAGGTTCAATGATGTTTTGGGGTTGTCTTGCTGCTTCTGGGTGCCTTGTATCTGTGCCAAGGTATCTTAAAATATGATGATTACCAACTGATTTTGGGTCGCACTGTACAGTCCAGTTTCAGAAAGCTGGGTTTGCGTCCGAGATCTTTGGTCTTTCAGCAGGACAACATACTTCAAAAAGCATCCAGAAATGGATGGAAACAAAGCACTGGAGAGTTCTGAACTGGCCAGCAATGAGTCCAGATCTAAATCCCATTGAACACCTGTGGAGATATCTTAAAATTGCTGTTTGGAAAAGGCACCCTCCAATAAGAGACAAATAACAACAGAGCGCTTCTGTGTGGGATCTTCCAGACAAGGTCGGATTATTTAGGTGAGTGAGGAACGCACTCACCTGGTGGGGTTGTGCATATTCCAGGCACAACGCTGATGTACGCTTATTATAGCAACTGCTGCGGCTTCCCATGCTGGATCCACCGGCGTGTAAGAGACAATAAAGGAAGGAGAAGATCGGAGGCTGAGATCGCGCTGTTGCAGACAAGTTCCAGGATACTAGTAGGTGTCTTAAATTCTTTTATTCACACAACGCGTTTCTGGATATTAATAATCCTTTCGTTAGACGTCAGTGACCAATGGGAGTAATAAGTCTTGTGGCTCAGATAAAGTGCAAACAATAAATGCACAACAGGACAAGACAGACTGAAGAGAATATCCTGTATAGGACCTTCCTATACAGGATATTGCCGTTTGCAAAGGAAGAATGGTCCAACATTCCGGCTGAGAGGTGTAAGAAGCTTATTGATGGTTACAGAAAGCGACTGATTTCAGTTATTTTTTCTAAAGGTTGTGCAACCAAATATTAAGTTAAGGGTGCCAATAATTTTGTCCAGATCATTTTTGGAATTTGGTATGACATTATGTCCAATTTGCTTTTTTCCTCCCTTTTTTGGTTTAGTTCCAATACACACAATGGGAATAAACGTGTATAGCAACACATGTGTTACTGCAATCCTTTTCTGTGAGAAATACTTAATTTTCTTGAAAAAATTCAGGGGTGCCAACATTTACGGCCATGACTGTATGTTCATCACTTCGCAGTTATTTTGATTGTATGTGCCTATGCAACGTACCAACTTTTTCTCACTTTCCATTGTTTTTTCCTGGATTAGCTCTTCCCTAGGGGTTTCTTTAGCAAATGCTTGATAAAGTGCTTTTTTTGGGGTACCCCCATGCTCTAAATCTCTCATATAGGAGGTTACTCTCTCTATAGAATGTTTCCATAGGAGAGCAGTTGCGTTTTGCCCTCAAATATTGGCCAGTGGGTATCCCTTTCTTTAAAGGTTTAGGTTGATAGCTATTCGTAGAAGTTGGTTTTCTATATATTTAACCACTTAAGGACCGAGGGTTTTTCCGTTTTTGCATTTTCGGTTTTTCCTCCTTGCCTTTAAAAAATCATAACTCTTTCAATTTTGCACCTAAAAATCCATATGATAGCTTATTTTTTGCGCCACCAATTCTACTTTGTAATGACGTCAGTCATTTTGCCCAAAAATCCACGGCGAAACGGAAAAAAAAATCATTGTGAGACAAAATTGAAGAAAAAAAAAACGCTGTTTTGTAACTTTTGGAGGCTTCCGTTTCTACATAGTACATTTTTTGGTAAAAATTACACCTTATCTTTATTCTGTAGGTCCATACGATTAAAATGATATCCTACTTATATAGGTTTGATTTTGTCGTACTTCTGGAAAAAATGATAACTACATGCAGGAAAATTGATACGTTTAATTTTTTTTTATTTTTCCGCGTATGGGGCATTATGAGGGCTAATTTTTTGCGCCGTGATCTGAAGTTTATAGCGGTACCATTTTTGCGTTGATAGGACTTATTGATCGCTTTTTATTAATTTTTTCATGATATAAAAAGTGACCAAAAATGCACTATTTTGGACTTTGAAATTTGTTTGCGCATACGCCATTGACTGTGCGGTTTAATTAATGATATATTTTTATAATTCGGACATTTCCACATGCAGCAATACCATATATGTTTATTTTTATTTACACAGGTTTTTTTTTTTATGGGAAAAGGGGGGTGATTCAAACTTTTAATAGGGGAGGGGTTAAATGATCTTTATTCACTTTTTTTTCACTTTTTTTTTGCAGTGTTGTAGCTCCCATAGGGACCTATAACACTGTACACACTGATCTATTACATTGATCACTGGTTTCTCATAGGAAACCAGTGATCGATGATTCTGCCGCTTGACTGCTCATGCCTGGATCTCAGGCACTGAGCAGTCATTCGGCGATCGGACACCGAGGAGGCAGGTAGGGATCCTCTAGCTGTCCTGTAAGCTGTTTGGGATGCCGCGATTTCGCCACGGCTATTCCGAACAGCTCCCTGAGCTAACCGGCATGCTTTCACTTTCACTTTAGACGTGGCGTTCAACTTTGAACGCCGCATCTAAAGAGTTAATAGCGCTAGGAACCGCGATCAATGCCGCGCGCTATTAGCCACGGGTCCCGGCCATGGCCCTGCGTTATAGATCGGGAGCGGACACATGACGTACCGGTACGTCATGTGTCCTTAATGGGTTAAGGACCAGGCAATTTTTAGGCTCAAGGACCAGACACTTTTTTTTTTTTCAACTTGGTATTTGTCTTGGTATTAAATATCCTGTTTACATGGCTGAAATAATATATTTTTATCATAGTGGAGTAAGTTTATACCAGAATTAAATTCCACAAGTACAACAAATACAAAAAGCTTTAAAGTCACATCATATATAGATAAAAAAAAATTCATTAAAAAAAAGTTGACAAAAGTCCCAGCAAAACCAAAAGGGTAACAAAACAAAAACCTATAGAATCCCTATGCAGAGAAATTAGCCCTCAAACAGCTCCATAGAAAGAAAATTGTTTGTGTCAGCAAGGTCATAATTTGCTGTGCCAGTAAAGGGTTAAATAAAATATATTATATTTAAAAATGTTTTTTTATGCATTTCTTTCTTTGTATTGATACAAAGATTTTTTATTTTGATCCATATTGGGGCATTACATATTTTCAAATGTCTTAACACTAACAAGAATACTTCTAAATTTTAATGGGATACTCCTCCCCTAGACATCTTATCCCCTATCCTTTGGATAGGGGATAAGATGTCAGATCCCGGGGGTCCCGCCG
The DNA here is from genome assembly GCF_029499605.1 of Hyla sarda. Classification (NCBI taxonomy): domain Eukaryota; kingdom Metazoa; phylum Chordata; class Amphibia; order Anura; family Hylidae; genus Hyla; species Hyla sarda. Next base: position 196,457,901 of record NC_079190.1, on the reverse strand, counting down.
CTGAGGATCTCGGCTGCAGCACCCTGCTGTCATTACTGCACAGAGAAAACTCGCTCTGTGCGTAATGACGGGCAATACAGGGGCCGGAGCATCATTACATCATGGCTCCTCCCCCTCAATACAAGTCTATGGGAGCGGGCGTGGCGACTTTTGCCATCTCAATGATAATGCCAGTCCCAGCAATTATTCCACTGCCAGTGACAATTGACATTACTTCTCACGTATGTGCTGCAATCTTGTTTATTTAGCACTAAGGAGATAATAATGGTTGGCCAGCCTTATATTCCAATATTAGATTGGAAAGGGTCCGATCCTGGAATATCTTCCAATCAGCTGTTGAAAGGGGCCACAGCACTTGTGCATGGCTCCGCAGCCTATTCAATGATTATCAGTGTTCATACTTACCTTATTGTACTTTAAGTAGAGAAAGAGTGGTGCAGTTGTCTACCAATAGCAACCAATCAGATTGCTTTATTTAAGAAGCAATCTGATTGGGTGCTATGGGCAACTGCACCACTTTTCCTATGAAAAGGTTTTGATAAATCTCTCCCTTTGTTTCTACATGCCATGGGAGAGATTTATCAGAACCTTGTGCAGAGGAAAAGTGATACAGTTGCTCATAGCAACCAATCAGATGACTTATTTTAGTTTTCAGAGGTCATTTTAATAATTAATGAATAAATCTGATTGGTTGCTATGGGCAACTGTCCCACTTTTCCTCTGCACAGGTTTTGATACATCTCCCCCACGTGTGTTTTATAAACATAAAAAGCATGCTAAATATTTGATGTGTCTAATATGAGATCCAGTACAAGGGTGATTTGTGAACAGTATATATTTATTCCGAGGATAGAGAATTAAGATCTTACCTCCAATAGTCTCGTCCTTTGACAGATAATGGCGATAAAGCAACACTATTTCCACCCAGTAAACATATACTGTTCCAGCACATATGAGCGTGACCAGCAACAATGCTACAGATGCAGACAATATGTAGATCAGGAACACCACATCTGTCAGGAGAAAATTGTTGAAAGTAAAAAAGTCAAATCAATTGTTACTCAAAACAGCAGCAATATATACAGAAAAACCATACAGTGATGGTAATATTCAATGCAATATAATTAGTAGAAGGTAGCACTCCAATGAATAAAAATACTGTCTATTCTATTATGTCTATTACTATCTTATTACTATACCGATGTGGCCGTGTGATGTCACCAAACTGATAATTAAACTGATAATGAAAGCTCAGTGATTACATATAAATATGCCATTAATGTCTGTAATGGTAATTACCCATTAAAGGGTATTTATCTTTTCAGGTAACTTATACTTGAAATGTGTAAATGAGGAGCCTCAATATCTCTTTCCATTCTGTATGTATATATATATGTATATATATATATATATATATATATATATATATATATATATATATATATAATGTCTCTTTTTTATCAGATTTCTGCTCTGTGGCATTTTTAATTTTCAGTTGTTCTATGCTATGAGTAGAAACTTTCATTTAAGATGTCTCCTAAACACCATCCACACTAAGGAGGGGGATCCTTTTTGCCTATATCTCTATGACTCAACCTAAGAAGCAGCAGCAGTATGGGGAACATTGAAGAGCATTTCTGCTGAATATCAAGCCCTGCAGGAAGATCTTATATTTATAACTAAGCTCTCGTGTAGTTCCTTTGCAGTCTCTGGTGGTCCCCCTGTCTTTCTCTGCTCTCTAAATTAACTCACTCTTCCTTCCATCAGCTTTCCCATCCATTCCCTTTCCATAGACTTGTATGAGCAGCATGTAACCTGACAGGCAAATTCCCATCAATGTTCCTCAAGATTTTTAATTACCTGACTCTTTTTTGGACAGCTTGAATGTAGTTGTAACATTGCCCACTGAATTCTGAGCGTAACACTGAAATATTGTAAGCAGATCATTCTTTGTTACTTTATCCAGCTTTATTGTGAACAAGCACTCATATCCAGTCAGACCGCTGGTGTTATTTAAACTAAAAATAAAATAAAAAGTGATCACAAATACTGCATAGTTACGTATAAGAACACTTCTGAAATACATTTCTTGTTTTAGTCTAAATCTCATTCATGCAGTAACTAACTAACTAACTAGATATAGTCAATACTAAATTCCATTCACATTTTATAATTTGGGGAATAGTTAAATCAGAAAACCCTCATTTGTAAACCTCAGGTGGCAGCCTGCAGGTGCCAGTGCCCCAAGCCAATCGCTCCACTGTACATGACCTGTTGACATCAACGTTTTCTTACAATTCGACATTCAACTCCACCTACTCCTGTTGCCACCAAATGATAATTGTGTCTGCGGATTACTAGCTCCATGCATCCTAGTCTGATTCCCATGGAACAGTCTGCAGGTTATGGATTCTAGATCTGTTGGGACAGAAGGTTGATCCAGAGATTTATTCTGACTGCCATATTTGGAGTTGGGAAGGAATTTTTACCTCTAGTATGAGGGTTTTTTGCCTTCCTCTGGATCAACTCAGTAGGGACTCATTAGGGATATAGGTTGAACTTGATGGACTCTGATCTTTTCTAAACCTTATGAACTATGTTACTATGCTGGTACAGCTATAAAGTGAAGATACCCCAATATATGCCTTGCTGTTGTATCGGCATGCCTGTGTGATTGGTGGGACATAGGTCTAGAAGCATAGTGTCGCCATTCTTTTTTTGTACACTTTGCATATACTGTATGTGTATTTAAAGATTAATATATTAATATTGCTGTACTTATTAATGTGCTGTTCTATACATATTCTGTATATGTTTTCACTGCTGAGTCATCTTAGTGACTTATGGGTTAAAGGGGTGCTACTGTGAAAACATTTTTTTTTTTTTCAACTGGTGCCAGAAAGGTAAACAGATTTGTATATCACTTCTATTAAAAATTTTTAATCCTTCCAGTACTTTTTTGGGGCTGTATACTAAAGAGAAATAAAAAAAAAAGAAATGCATTTTCTCTGATGTCATGACCACAGTGTTCTCTGCTGACCTCTGCTGTCCATTTTAGGAACTGTCCAGAGCAGGAGAAAATCCCCATAGTAAACATATGCTGCTCTGGACAGTTCCTAAAATGGACAGCAGAGGTCAGCAGAGAGCACTGTGGTCATGACATCAGAGGAAATGCATTTCTTTTTTTTTATTTCTCTTTAGTATACAGCCCCGAAAAGTACTGGAAGGATTAATATTTTTTTAATAGAAGTGATTTACAAATCTGTTTAACTTTCTGGCGCCAGTTGATTTAAAAAAAAAAAAGTTTTCCATGGGAGTACCCCTTATATGTCACATGCACCAAGGCCAGGTGATCTCAGCAACTTTGGTTACGCAGCATGACGATCATTGCACACAAAAACAACACAGCATGACAATTGCACACAAAAAAGAACTTATAAAAGTGAAGTAAAGGTGAGAAATGCATCAATGCAATAACACAAGTTAAGAATGATGTAACTGCTAAATTAGAACAACTGAATGATTCCACTATTGAAATTAATTTTGAGGAGAGATTTTCTCTTACCAAAGATTCCTTCCTCCAGAATGTTCCACTTTGACTTCAGGATGCAAAACTGTCCATTTGATCACTGGATTAAAATATCTTTCATAGCCAAAATGAATTCTACATTTTAATTCAGTGGGTTTTCCTGAACAGAAAAAAATATATACTTTAGGTTTATAAAATGAATCCACTATAAATGTTGGCAACACTATGTCTTAGCAAAGTACTGTCAATAACCTCAGTATTACCGTATATACTCGAGTATAAGCCGAGTTTTTCAGCACGATTTTTCGTGCTGAAAACACCCCCCTCGGCTTATACTCGAGTGAACTCTCCACCCGCAGTGGTCTTCAACCTGCGGACCTCCAGAGGTTTCAAAACTACAACTCCCAGCAAGCCCGGGCAGCCATCGGCTGTCCGGGCTTGCTGGGAGTTGTAGTTTTGAAACCTCTGGAGGTCCGCAGGTTGAAGACCACTGCGGCCTTCGACATCATCCAGCCCCCTCTCACCCCCTTTAGTTCTGTACAGTACTCGCCTCCGCTCGGCGCTGGTCCGGTGCTGCAGGACTGTCCGGTGGGGAGGTCGTCCGGTGGGATAGTGGTTCCGGGCTGCTATCTTCACCGGGGGCGCCTCTTCTCCGCGCTTCGGGCCCAGAATAGAGGCGTTGCCTTGACGATGACGCAGAGGTACGTTGGTAATGAACGTACCTCTGTGTCGTCGTCAAGGCAACGTGACTATTCTGGGGCTGGGCCCGAAGCGCTTAGAAGAGGCCTCCCCGGTGAAGATAGCAGCCCGGAACCACTATCCCACCGTACGACCTCCCCACCGGACGGTCCTGCAGCACAGGACCAGCGCCGAGCGGAGGCGAGTACTGTACAGAACTAAAGGGGGTGAGAGGGGGCTGGATGATGTCGAAGGCCGCAGTGGTCTTCAACCTGCGGACCTCCAGAGGTTTCAAAACTACAACTCCCAGCAAGCCCGGACAGCAGATGGCTGCCCGGGCTTGCTGGGAGTTGTAGTTTTGAAACCTCTGGAGGTTCGCAGGTTGAAGAGCACTGAGGGCGGATGATGACAAGAGGATGATGAAGGTGGGGTTTGGGATGATGACAATTGGATGATGAAGGGGGTGGGGATGATGACAAGGGGATGATGAAGGGGGGTGGGGATGATGACAAGGGGATGATGACAAGGGGATGATGAAGGGGGGGTGTGGGATGATGACAAGGGGATGATGAAGGGGGGTGTGGGATGATGACAAGGGGATGATGAAGGGGGGTGTGGGATGATGACAAGGGGATGATGACAAGGGGATGATGACAGGTGATGATGATGAGGGTCTGGATGATGACAGGGTGATAATGATGAGGATGTTAATGACGGGGGTCTGGATGATGACAGGGGGGGATGATGTATTTCCCACCCTAGGCTTATACTCGAGTCAATAACTTTTCCTGGGATTTTGGGGTGAAATTAGGGGCCTCGGCTTATACTCGGGTCGGCTTATACTCGAGTATATACGGTACTTCATTACATCATTTATATGCTCAAATGTTTATTGTGAGCTATACACAACAGCATATGTAGTAAAAGCCAACAAAAGGATGAATAATAACCTCCAGGTCTTGTTTTACCCATTTCACACAAGTGTATTAGTGTAGGTCTGTCATACAGATGACATACAGATGCATTCATATTAAGCTCTTCTCCATAGATTTTAATTGCTATTTTCCATGTGCAAAATGGATGTAAAGAAGCGCATGCTGCAGTTTTTTTTTATTATGCACATATTTTATATTCACATATGAGAAAAAAAAGATGCAATCTGGATATAAAGTACAATTGTGTGAAAGTGGCCTTATCCTGCTTAATTTCTACAGTAAAGAAGACTGCTGCTAATGGTGACGCAAACAGATATTAAACTGTAACTACAATACACATCCACATACCCTTTTTTTTTATACTTTAGAGGATTTATTATAGGCTGAGTCTGGTGCAGATTGGTCTGAAATGTGCTCCCCAAGTGGGCGGGGCTTTGGCGGTAGGGGGTGGCTTGTGTGTGGCAGCCCCCACTTGCCGAATTTACTATAATTTCCACTTGTGTTAAATTTATTGTGCAGCTGATACAGAGAGAGAGTTCTGATAAACTTTAAGGGAATCTATCAGTTGTATTTGCTGCTAAGAGCTGCAGAAACCATTGGATTGCTGTTAGGGTATAAAAACAAACTGTATATTTCCTGGACCTTACAATATTGCATTTTTTATTTCTCCACCAAGAGTCAAGGAGGGGCTTGGGGCTGAAGGTGAGCAAGGAGGTGTACCAGGCTGGTAGGTGAAAGCAAGTGAGGATGTGTACCAGGATGTGGCACCTGAACAGCTTGGTCCCACCTCTTTGACACTTGGCTATAGAACTTGAGCTGCATGGCCCCACCTCTTTGACATTTAGCTGAGAAATAAAAAGGCAAACACTATCAGCTCCAGGAAAACAGATATACTTCAGAGAAATTTGTGAAGTTCTTTCCAGCCTGATCACAGTACTCTCTGCTGACACCTCTGTCCGTGTCAGGAACTGTCCAGAGCAGGAGAGGTTTTCTATGGGGATTTGCTTCAAATCTGGACATTTCCTGACACGGACAGAGGTGTCAGCAGAGAGCACTTGGAACACAGCAGCTGTTGGGTGTGTCTGACTTCCAGAGTTTTTCAGAGAGAGGATTGAAGCAGTGTTTCCTACAGCCTTTTCCCCAGGAGGGTGGCAGCTTCCTTGGGAGAGCCTCCTGCTATGGAGCCCCAGACTTCCACCCCTTGAACTAGGCCGGCGGGGGGTGGGAGTGAGAGAGCTACGGCCGATTCCCAGGACGGGGTAAGAAGATCCAGCAGGCTCCGCAGTAATGTGGAGCCCACTCCCCCGTCCGTCGCTGGAAACCGCAAGGCGTCCGGTAAGAAGCTTACGGTTATGTCTTCGGGGACTGTGTCTGATATTATGGAACCCCAGCAATGGGGGTGAAGGGACCCAGGGAGTCGCTAGCTACTTTCGGTTCCCGCATGCAGGCAAAGCTAGTAGAATATGAGCAGCTGGGAAAAAAGCTGAAAATCATAAGGGAAAACCTGAAGTTTGCGCGCTACCAAACAGATAACTCTCCCAAGGCCATGAGGGCAAGGTTTGCTGCCAGGGTGTGTGAGCTGAAGGCAGAGGAGCAGGAGGTGGTGGGAGCCCGAATGCTGATTGTAGAGGGAGCAGGCATGTTTAAAGAAAAATTAAAGAATGAAGACTGCTATAAAACCATGCGGACCCCTGTGAAGGAGGAAGAGGATAGTCAGGGGGAGGAAGAGTGCTTGTGTGTCACGGAGGAGAAGATGGAGGAAGGTGGTGAGGGAGATGGCGGCAGTGAGGGTGATGAGAGTGAGGGGGATGCGTGTGATACCCCGTGTAACCCTAAGACGTCTGTCACCCCGAGTGCAGATTACATCAACCCTGCCCAAGTCGCCTTGCCAGCCACCTCTGAGGAAAGTGACAGTAGTGATGGAGGTGACAGTGGCCCGGTCGGTGGGGGGCTCCTGCGGGTCATAGTGATGCAGGAGTCACCCACCCGTCTGGAAAATTTCAGTTTTGGCCAGGACCTGGGCCCTGAGGAGAGTAAGAGGAAGAAAAAGAAGAAGAAGAAAAAGGCTGAGGAGCAGATAAAGTTTGTTTTCTCTCCTATCCAGCAGTCTGGGCCACCTGAAAAGTTGGTTCAGGCTGCTGGGCCCCCCACCCTGCCAGATCCCGCTTTGGAACGGGACCAGCATGGGGGGGTACAGTGCTGCATCCAACATGGCCGCGGGTGCTACAGTCACGCGTCCTGCTGGTAGGGAAGAGCAGGGCAGGCTAATGGTGGGCAATAGTTATGCGGCAGTGTGCAAGGGGAGCGGTTCCCCGAGTATTGTGGGCAATGTTACCAGCCCTGCGGGGCACTTCCCTTAGAGGGGGGGGGGGGAATGTCCGGGCGCCTCAGGTGTGTGGTGAGATCTTCTGCTTGGGGGGGCGGTCCCCTGGGTGCTGCTAGTAGTGTCGGTGCTGCGGGGCACTCCCCTGTGAGGGGGGGAGCATCCAGGTGTCAGAACCTGCTGCTGAGCCCGTGCGGTTGGGCGCAGTGTGTGGCCCGTTCCCTGCAGGGATCTCCCCTGTGAGAGAGGGGAGTCCCTGCATATCAGTGGCAGGAGGAGGGGTGAAGGTGCGCCCGGAGGGGCAGCCTCAGCTTCGTGAGGTGATGTCAGCGGTGACATCTCGAATGGAGGAGGAGTCAGCGTTGCCAACAATGGCAGCCGCCGGTGACCTGAGAATGTACAAGAAGGCCAAGCTAAAGCATCTCCAGGCCAGCCCAGAGGTAGTGGGTGAAGCAGCTGCTAATTCCAATAATACTGTCAATAAAAGTAATGTCAATTAAGGTGTGTGAAAGATGGGAGTGGTAGTGCTGTGGATGAGAGGGGTGTATGTGGCAGTGGTAGTGGTGTAAATGGGAGGAGTGGTAGTGGTGTAGATGGGAGGGGTGGTAGTGGTGTGAATGAGAGGGGTGATAGTGGATTGAATGAGAGGAGTGGTAGTGGAGTGATCGGGAGCAGTGGCAGTGAAGTGAATAAGAGTGGTGATAGTGGAGTGAATAGGAGGGGTGGTAGTGGTGTGAATGAGAGGAGTAGTAGTGGTGCAGATGAGAGGAGTAGTGGTGTGAATGAGAGGAGTAGTAGTGGTGTGGATGTAGGGACGGTGTCTGGTCCGGCTGCCCCCCGGTCGCCAGGAGTTATGCAAGTGTGGTGGCTGGGGGTTCAGTAGGATCTCTAACTCCTGCATCTAGTGACGGTCAGTTGCAACAGCGCCTCCTGGAGGCACTAAAGAGAGGAGAAAGGACGCTCCAGGTAGAGGGAAAGGAGATGGACCTGTCTTTTTGGGTGGAGAGACATGGTCTGGGAGCTTTCCGAGAGAGGAATGGGGAGACCGTATGGTCCCTCCAGACACCCGGGCAGGAGGTAGGTCGCAGGAATGTGGCCTGTTTGGTCTGGAAAGGCGAAGATGCATGCCCCCAAAGGGGCAAGGTGGTGGAGCTTTTGTTCCACATGGGTTTCAGGGCTGGGGACATCTTTGCCCTGATTCACCCCTTTGGCTCCTCCGAGTTTGACGTCAGCTTTGTTAGGCCGGAGGGACTAGATCTATTTTGGTCTAATTATGAGCTGATGAAAAACGAGCCCAGATGGCGAGATTTCGCTGTAAAAGCGGTATCTCGCCAGAGTATGGTAAAGAAAGTGACCGTTTTACCCGTAACAAGTCACTTTCTTGTTATGACATTATGACCTGGCTGGGCAGGTACGGGGAGGTGACGGACGTCCCCCGGAAGAACTTTGACAAGCACAATATATGGTCTGGGGCCTGGATGTTTTCCGTTCGTCTCAGGCGTTCAGGGAACACGGTCACCCACATCCCTTCAGCCGCCTTCCTGGGACGCTACAGGATTCAGATCTTTTACCAGGGGAAGCCGAAGCTGTGTCACAGGTGTGGTGACCCAAACCACTTTAGTGCCAACTGCACTATGCAGATATGCGCCCTCTGCTGTGGGGTGGGTCACCTGGCGGCCACCTGTGGGCAGATTCGGTGTAACTTGTGTGGTGACTTAGGTCACCCGTTCAGCTGGTGTCCACGCTCGTTCTCTAACACTGTGACCGCCCCGGCTGGGGAGAGCCTAAAGGTTGCCCCGGCGGGGGAGGGGACTAGTGGAGGAGAGGGGGCACCAAAGCCAGTGAAGGAAAAACATAAGACCCCCTCTATGCGGAGGCGAGAGGAGAAGCGCAGGTTGGAGAGGGCCCTTGAGAATGCCCAGGTGCCAGGGGTGGCTCGGGATCCCACTCCAGACACTGGCTCAGAAGGAGGTCAGAATAACTCTGAGGCTTTGGGTCGGGCCGAACTGGATGAGGAGATAGGGAGACTGCGTAGGGAAGAAGGTCAAGATGCTCCTTCCTCCAGTCATGCCTCTGAACCCGAAACTGTGGATGAGGAGGAGAAGGAGGGGCAGACAGTAAATGGTGGCCAGAAAAAGAAGAAGAGGAGGAAGAAGGCGGCGCCGTCCTCCTCTTCAGTTGTAGCCTCAGGCCATAGAAGGAACAACTCAGTCTCCAACACTCTGATCGTCCTTTGATATGGATATGAGGCCCTTGGGGATACTATCTCCCCTCCTCTTCTCGAGGGTCAGGAGATAGTGCGGCCTCCAGGAGGTGCCGAGCCTCCTTCCTCTGGGGCAGTTTCCTCAGGGGCGGAGGTAACACCAGATGCCGGAGGTAAAGATCCTGGGGTGGATATATCCCTGAGTTTAAAAAGAGGCAAAGGGTCTTCCTCCGATTCAGATGGGGGTGGAGGGAAGGAGAGGAAGAAGGTTTAAGGGGTGAGGTCATCTAATTCAATCATCCAGGATGGCGGCACTCACCCCACTGACGTTGGCATCCATTAACTCTGCCAGCATAAAATCAGATACGGCTAGATTTGCAACCTTTGATTTTCTCGGCCGTGTTGAAGCAGACATTTTCTTTTTACAAGAGACCAGGTTGTCAGATCTTGCCTCCCTGGTAAAAGCCAGGAGAGAGTGGATGTGCGGTCCCTCCCACTGGTCTTTTGTGGCTGAGCCGTATAGTGGGGTGGCGGTCCTTTTTACCGCTCCTGTTGAATGTAGACAGGTAATTGAGTTAGAAATGGGGAGGTGCCTGATCTTAGATGTCTTCATGAAGGGACAAGAGCTCCGTCTCATTAACATCTACACCCCGCAAACTAAGCAGGGCCGTAAATATCTTTTTATGAGGATTAAGCCCTTTCTTTTTACGAGTTGGCAAGTGATCTTTGGAGGGGACTTCAATAATGTCACAAGGTCCCAAGATAGGAGAGGCTCCAAAGGTCCGCTGACTTGCGATAGTGTGGCACTGATTAGCATAGCTAGAGAAGCTCGCCTAGAGGACGCCCACATCCGGAGCCCCTCAGCCCCTCACCTATCATCAAGGTAGTCGCAGGTTTAGGATAGATAGGTTTTATTTAAAGGAGGAAGCCGTCTCTTCCGCAGTGTCTGTGGTTGAGGTGGAGCTCTCCGATCACTGTATGATTTTGTTTTCCCTGAATGTTTCAGAGACCCCCCGGATGGGAAAAGGTTATTGGAAGCTGAATTCGTCCCTCCTGGAGGAAGCAGAGATAAGACAGTCCTTTGAGGATTTTCTTCAGAGTCAGGAACCTTTACTGGGCCTATGTAGTAGTAAGTCAGAGTGGTGGGAGATATTCAAGAAGCGGGTTGCGATGTTCTTCCGCCAGCTCTCGAGCCTCAGGTACCTCTGAACAGGTACCGCTTGTATCAGGGTCTGAGGAGGAATCTCGAGCTTATCTCGACAGGAGGTAGCCGAGAGGATATCTCCAGAGTGAAATCCTTGCTGATGGGGTGTCAGTATCAAATGTCAAGCATCTTTGGTTTTTGAGAGAGATTTCGGGAAGTACCGCTCGCCTGACCCTTACAGAAACTGTAAGATGTCAGTGAGTAGTAAAGTCATTTCAGGACTGATTGATAGTACAGGATCTCTGAATCGGTCCAGATCAGGGATCTTGGAGGTCGTCAGATCCTTCTACTCGCACCTCTTGGGAAGGAAGGATCTAGATCGAGACAGGATGTCGGCTTTCCTGGCTGAAACCATTCCTGAGCCAGGGGTAGACCCCTCTCTTGCTATTTTGGCAGAAAAAAATCAGGGAAGAGGAAGTGAGACTGGCGATCAAGGGGCTTGCCCCTAAGAAGTCGCCAGGTCCGGATGGCTTAACATCCGAGTGGTACAGGACCTTTAAGGAGTCTTTAGCTCCCCTCTTAACTGAGGTATTCAATGAGTGTCTCTCCTCGGGCACTCTGTCGAATTCAATAAGGAGGTCAGCCCTGATTCTTCTGTCAACGGGTAAAGATCCCAGCTGTATTGAGAATTGGAGGCCCATAGCTCTTCTTAATACGGAAAGGAAGCTTCTGGCTAAGATACTGTTTAATCGGCTGGTGAAGTTTGCACCCCGGCTCCTTTCGGGGGCTCAGCACTGCTCTGTACCAGGCCTAAGCACCTTAAGTGTGGTCCTTAGTGTCAGGGAGGCAGTGGAGCGGAGTAGTGCGGGTTTCTGGAAGGGGTACTTGCTGTCCCTGGATCAGGCCAACTACTTTTGTTAATTGGCTTAAGATCTTGTATACAGGGGCAGAGAGTTTCCCACTGGTGAACGGATGAGTCTGGCAGCTCTTTTGTGGTGGGGTCCGGAGTCCATCAGAGTTGTCTTTTGAGACCGCTTTTATACGTGTTTGCGATCGATCCCTTCATTCGAAGGGTAGATTGTGGACCGTTGGCGGGAGTCGTGATGAGTCTGGCGGAGCTGGATGTCGCCCAGAGAGTGGTGGGGTACGCTGACGATGTCACCATTTTTGTGTCCTCGCGAGAGGAGGTCGATGTGGTGATGTCGGAAGTGGACCGCTACTCGCAGGCATCCGGGTCTAAGAGCAACCGGGATAAGTGTGAGAGTCTCTGGCTGGGAGATCCCACGTTTGATCTCCCGGACACCCTTCCAAGGCCCCAAGAGTCTGCAAAAGTTTTGGGCATCACATTCAGCCAGGATGATTATCCCACCAAAAACTGGGATGATAAGCTCCAGGATGCCGCTCAGAAGGTGGACCAGTGGACCAGGGAAAGGGTACACCTGATCAAATCGTACCTGCTCCCCTTGTTTATCTATCTGGGCAGCCTATGTATCTTGCCAGAAGCATACTACACTAGGATCTACAGCCTGTTTTTCCAACTGTTATGGGGGAACAGAATGAACCTAGTCAAGAAGGAGGTTACGTACCGCACGAGGAGACTAGGGGGTTTATCTATGGTAAACCCTGTAGTGTTCTTAACGAACACCTTCTTGAAAGCCAACATCTCAAACCTCGGGTCAGAGAGGGTTTCTCCGTGTGTACTCTCCTGCAGGGAATGGTTTCGGCCTCCGTACGCCCCATGGATATCTTCCGGCTTATGCTACCCCAACTCTGAAAGCGATACGTCGGTGGGGTCTAGGACTGTGGGAGATCAGGACCCAGTCAAGGCAGTTCCTTGACAAACGGGTTCTGTTGACCCACTTCCAGAAGCCTCTGGCGCTCAGGGACTGCCCAGGTCGGGATCTGAGGGTGGGGTTGTACCTTTTAAACATGAAAAGGATCCCACAGAAAATGTGGGACTTGGCTTGGTGCTGCTTTCAGGGGAAGCTATATGTGAGGGACAATTTGAAGTGTAGGAACTCTGATGACCGGGGATGTCCCCGAGAAGAGTGCGGGGACACGCTGGAAAGCATGGACCATTTCCTGCTTCATTGTCCCTTTAATATAGGGGTTTACAACAGGGTGGGTGCTTCCATTGGCTGGAGTCAGCTTGCCGGCCTTACCTATCCGGAGTGGGCTTATGGGGCATTCAGGACCCTGGGTGGCCTAGACCGGGGCACTTTATTCTTAGTTAGTTTAGTGGTTAGGTACTACACGTGGAATGCACAGTGTTTAGTGTCGACCCAACAGAAAATCCTCTCCGAGGTGGAGGTCTGTAGGAATATCACCGGTGACCTAGGAAAGATCAGGTCTTTGGAGTATGGCAGTCTTGGTAACAGTAGGGCTTCTCTCCTATGGAGAGGGTTTTCTTTTGATGTGCCCTAGGTACTAGACCTTTTGGGTAGAGTACCTTTATTTTGGTTAGGGACAGTGTTTTATGGATAGAGATAGGATGAGAACAGGGTTAGTTTGAATGGGGGGGGGAGGATAGGATTAGGGAGAATTGTAGGGGGAGTTAGGGAAAGAGTGTAAAATTATTTTGAATGTATCAAGTCTGCCATCCTTCTTCCTGGTGGTGGGCTGATGCATGTGCACGCTAGCTTTTTGTTTTGTTTTTAAGCTGATATGGTATGAAGGGCTTACAGGGGACCAAACTTGGGCCTAAAGTGGGTTGTGGTTCAGTGTGTATAAATTTGTGTATAAGTTGTTTGGGAGGAGTGCTAGGTGGGGAGGCTGTGCTTGTGGGTGGTGGTGTTCATCTTTGGGGGACCTGGCATGGGTCAGTTAAGGACTGGACTTTGTGAACTGTAAGAACGGTATGGACTCTGACCCATGTACAGGATGGGTGGTGTGGGTGAGGGTACAGTTTTAGTGTAGGCTTTTTCCTAGGGTTTTCTATTGATTTTGTAGGTGTTTTCTGTAGTGCATATATATAGTTTATATTATATTTTATTTATATAGTATATTTAGTGATTTTGTACCTATATTGTGTTATATCTATATTGTTTCATATTGTTTCATGTTATAGCGTTATGGTAGCCGGACCAGTTGTTGTGTTGATATGTGGTTTATTTAGTTTATTTCAGTTATTTGGTCTGTTTTGTTGTTTTCTTTGGTATTTTCATTAGTCCCAGAAAGAGGATTCAATTAATTTGGTCGATTTGTAAGTGAATGCATGTGTGATATGATTATTTTGATTATTATTATTACTATTATTATTTTTATTTATATATATAAAAAAATATATATATATATATATATATATATATATGGAAAAAATATATATATCTATATATATATATATATTTTTTTTTTTTTTAAGGTGTGCTTGCTACGTTTCTGTTTAGTTTTCTTGTTGTGTGTTCCCAAGTATGGATGGTTTTGAGTTATAGCCGGGTAATGATAACTTTTATGTTTATATTTTCATAAGCCAAGTTGTGCTATTTTTTTTTTGTTTTGTTTAATGTTCATTTTCGGTAAGCGTGTGAGTGTTTGATTAGATATTTTGGGCATATTTTAATATCTTAGTATTTTAGTATCTTAGCAAAGCTGGGCTGGACGGTTAGGCAGGGTTTTGTTTTTGGGTTTTGTTTTTGGTTCTAGAGTATTTCTTATTTATGTTATAGCTGGTTAAGCTTGCTTTGTGTTTTGTATTTGATAAGTTTAGTATTTTTCTAATAAAAATAGCGTCAGCAGAGAGCACTGTCGTCAGACTGGAAAGAACTTCACAACTTCCTCTGAAGCATACAGCAGCTGATAAGTACTGGAAGGCTTCAGATTTTGAAATAGAAGTAATTTACAAATCTATTTAACTTTCTGGCACCAGTTGATTTAAAAACATTTGTTTTCCACTTGTTCCCAACAGAGTTCCCCTTTAACAAACTGTGCACTTGTTCAAGCTGAACATGAACAGAGGACATTTAAGACTTTACATATAAACAATACAATTTAAGATGGTGGCTGATCAGAAGTCACGTGATCAAGCTGCAGCAGTCATATGTGTTGATTTTGAGACATGGGAAAGAATTTGGACGTTTTATAATATATAGTATAACTGCATGTTTAGCACTAACCACCATTAAAATCCCTAACTGGGAAAATCTTACCAAGTTCTGCTGGGATTTCAGTCCCATTGGATGAACTTAAAATTTTGGGAGGTTCCTCTGTATCTGGTACTGCAAGAAAAATATTAATATATATTGGTACCTTCCCTGGTTACAATCACATGACAACATTACTTAAAGGTATATAACATTTTATATACAATACATAGGCACTTAGGATTTGTATACAAGACACAGGTGCCCAGGGGTCACCAAATGGAGTCTGCCTGACAGGGCAGCAAGGGTACAGGGGTGCAACTCCTGTACTGGGCCACAACAATATAAAGGTTTTTCCGTTCCCCCCCCCCCCCAAAAAAAAAATATTATTATACAATTAAAAATTGTATTATTATACAATTTGTTACATGTTGACTTAATTTCATTTTAAGGTGTCACTGAATTTAAAGACCTATAATATGTATGTTCCTTTTTTATATTTTGTTGGACAAGCTGTAGTTTTGTTTTTACCATTTCGGTGTACATGCAACTTTTTGATCACTTATGGTTCAGTTATTTTGGAGTCAATACTAAGATTGTATTCTAACATTGCAGCATTTAAAATAACAGTTAACTAATGTGGTAGCTATATACTTCAGGTTGTTATGGACATTGCAAGACCAATGTGAAGTTTTTTTTATTGTTGATATCTTTTTAGGGTATGTCCACACTTAGCAGGCATGTTGTTATTATGTCCATATTTTAGAGACAGATTTTGCTTATTGCTTAGGGATTTTGAAGCACTTTTTCTTAGGTACAGTATGGTAAATTATTTTATAGCATTTGTTGGAAATAGCACTGCATAGGACTGTTATTTTGGGCAAATGTATAATGGGGACGACCGATAGGACTGTTATTCAGGCACCATACTGTATGCCATTATATGCTTTATAAGCATTCAGCATGTAGCTCAGATACAGTGCTTACCTGAGAACCAGTACCCGGCAGACGAGCCACAGTCACCAGTAATACAGTGTTCAGCATAGTAGGATGTCCATCCCTTTAAGATTAAAGGAGTGGATAAGTTCAATTCCTGTTTGACACCTAGAGAGGGCAGCTCTGGAGCACACACATATTCAACAATGAACTCTGTCCCATAGTACATTGTCAGCCTGAACACCAGAAACCTGGGTGAAGTGCGCCTGCATGCCAACTTCTTGAGCACTGAAGACCAGCAGGCTGAGCACATTGATGGAGATAATCAAACTGCCTGCACCAAATATCTGCTGTAATTTGCCTTAAAAGAATTGGTTTTATGATACGCACCTCATTTTCAATGTGTTATACAGTAGACACTTCTGTAATTCTCACAAATCTAAGCTTATAGTATCTAAGAATTATATAGTTTTTGATCATCTCCACAGTAAGCCTTAAAGGGGTACTCAGCCACACACATCTTATCCCCTATCCAAAGATGTTAGATCACGGGGGACCTGCCGCTGGGGACCCCCGCGTTCTCTGGGGTGGCACCCCTGTCATTTGGGTCATGGAGCGAACTCCGCTCTGTGCCCGATGACTGGCGATGCAGACCGCCATGCCACCTCTATTCAAGTCTATGGGAGGAGGCGTGACGGCTCTGTACTAATCGTCACACCCCCTCCAATAGACATTAATGCAAGGGGCGTGGCGTGACATCCCGAACTGCAAGCTTCTGTGTTCCGGACGCCGCAGCTGCCGACCCAGAGATCGTGGTGGTCCCCAACGGCGTGACCCACGCAATCTAACATCTTATCCTCTATCCCTTGGATAGGGGATAAGATGTGTGCAGCGGAGTACCCCTTTAACACCGAGAGGTTAAGCACCTTCAGCCAGAGCACAGTAGACCTGAAGACCAAGGCCTAAATTTACCCAGTTTGAGCCATATAAAAAGTTAATTCTCAGTAGAGTCTATAGAACTGTCCATTCTACTTGGATAGCAAGGGCACCCAGATTAACCACTGCTAAACTGTAAATGAGCCAATCGGCACTGTACAAGATAAGAAACTGTTGAGTTCCTTCCTGTACACTACCTTGTTTAAACATAGAGATCCCTAATTTTGATGCAGCCATATTAGGCTATTACCATTCTTGTTCAATCACAATAAGTTCAGTAAAGAGTTAAGCCAAAAATACACCAGGTCTTTTAAGGCTGAAGCTACTGCACCCCTTACAAACACATGGAGTGACAACTAAAAATAACAGCATAGGGCACCATTCAAAATAAGGCTTGCCCTGACATCGTACTCTGTACCGGGAGTAGTATGTATGGTATTGCCGCTCATTTTTATTGGACATGGCCGCCAGTAATAAAATCTTACAGATGTAGAAGGGAACACTTACTATCAACTGAAACCTGGATAGTTGCTCTCATTATCCATTCCTCTTCACTACTATCATGGAAAACATAGTCACAGGTATAAATTCCAACATCTTCTGTGAAGAGTTCAGAGAACTGGATATCATTATTATTTATCTTTACAGAGAAGCGGTTTTTAGATGTCACATTCGCAAAAGTCTCATTCTGAAATAAAGTGTAAAAACCTTGATCGGTCATTCTAATTTGTAAACAGGTGATAATACAGGAACAACATTTCTTAGGCTATTTACATATTATATTTTTATGTAAGTTCATTTTGGAATCTCCATTATTTGCAGACAATATGTTTTTTTTAAATTAAAATGCTTAGTCATAATACTATTGGCTTTAAAGGAAACTGACAGCCAGGTTCACTCACATGGATAAAAATAATGATGATCGCGGTTCCGGAGATAAAGAGTATATTAGCCTCCATTGCTAGTATGTAAACTTTGTCCTTTGCGCAATGGAGGCGGGACCCGGCATCCCTGCCTCCATCCTCTCTGCTTCTATATGTCCGGCCACCTCGTGCCTACATGTGCAAAGGGGTCCATTAATATTCACAAGGTGGGTGGGCATATTGGAACAGAGGGGGTGGAGGCAGGGATTCAGGGTATGCTGGGTCCTGCCTCCTTGTGCAAAGGACAACATTTACATATTAGCAACAGAGGCTAATACACCCTGTATCTCCAAATTGGCGGCATCCAGGTAAATTATACATCATTTTAATCTGGTTAACCCACACTATTACCCTGTTTATTGGGTTTTGTGTGGGTAAACCAGCTGTCATTTTCCCTTTAACTACTTAGGGACCACGGGCATACAGGTACGCCCTGACGCCCTGGTACTTAAGGACCATGGCGCGTACCTGTACGCCTGTGGGAATTTCAGTCCCTGCCATGTGTCGGGCAGGGACCGGACCAGGATGCCTGCTGAAATCATTCAGCAGGCATCGCGTGACAATGCCCAGGGGGGTCCTGAGACCCCCCCCCCCATGTCGGCAATCAGAAAATAAGGGGGATCGGGGTTGTCCAAGAAACCCACAATCCCCCTGAAGGGATAGGAGAGAGGTGGCAGGGGTGCCACCCCTCCTATCCCTGCTATGGGTCTGTCAGAAGCGACCGACCAATAGCAGATCGGGGGCAGGGGGTTAAAGTTTGTTTCCCCGCTCTACCCGCCCACTGTAGTCCGGGCAGAGCAGGGGAACCAGTGGTGACCAGCGCCAGAGGTCCACTTACCATTGGCGGCGGGCGTCAGAGGACAGAGATGTGGCTCCCTGCTGCGGCGATCCTACGGAAGCTGGTGAGTTGTTGCCTAGCAACATCTGGAGGACTACAGTTTGGAGACCACTATACAGTGGTCTCTAAACTGTAGCCCTCCAGATGTTGCAAAACTACAACTCCCAGCATGCCCAGACAGCTGTTTGCTGTTTGGGCAGGCTGGGATTTGCAGTTTTGCACCAGCTGGAGGGCTACAGTTTGGAGATCACTGTGCAGTGGTCTCTAAACTGTGGCCCTCTAGATCTTGCAAAGCTACAACTCCCAGCATGCCCACATAGCAGTTTGCTGTCTGGGCATGCTGGGATTTGTAGTTTTGCAACATCTGGAGGGCCACAGTTTGGAGATCACTGTGCAGGGGTCTCTAAACTGTGGCCCTTCAGATCTTGCAAAACTGCAAATCTCAGCATGCCCAAAAAGAAAACAGCTGTCTCGGCATGCTGGGAGTTGTAGTTGCGTACCTCCAGCTGTTGCATAACTACATCTTCCAGCATGCCCTTCGGCGACCAGTACATGCTGGGAGTTGTAGTTTTGCAATAGCTGGAGACACACTGGTTGGAAAATACTGAGTTAGGTAACAGAACCTAACTGAAGGTTTTCCAACCAGTGTGCCTCCAGCTGTTGCAAAAGTACAACTCCCAGCCAGCATGCACGGTCTGTCAGTGCATGCTGGGAGTTGTAGTTTTGAAACAGCTGGAAGTTTGTCCCCTACATGTGAATGTACAGGGTACATTCACACAGGCGGGGGTTTTCAGTGAGTTTCCTGCTTCAAGTTTGAGCTGCGGCAAACGCAAACTCCTAGCGGGAAACTCACCGTAAACTCCCGCCTGTGTGAATATACCCTAAAAACACTACACTACACTAACACATAATAAAGGGTAAAACACTACATATACACCCCCTTACACTGTCCCCCCCCCCCCCCCAATAAAAATGAAAAACGCATCGTACTTCAGAGTTTCCAAAATGGAGCCTCCAGCTGTTGCAAAACAACAACTCACAGCATTTCCAGACAGCCACTGACTGTCCAGGCATGTTGGGAGTTTAGCAACAGCTGGAGGCACCCTGTTTGGGAATCACTAGCGTAGAATACCCGTATGTCCACCCCTATGCAATCCCTAATTTAGTCCTCAAATGCGCATTCTCACTTCAGAGCCCTGTCGTATTTCAAGGAAACAGTTTAGGGCCACATATGGGGTATTTCCGTACTCGGGAGTAATTGCGTTTCACATTTTGGGGGGCTTTTCTCCTTTTACCCCTTATGAAAAGGAAAAGTTGGGGTCTACACCAGCCTGTTAGTGTAAAAATTTTTTTTTTAAATTACACTAACATTCTGGTCTTGCCCCATACTTTTTATTTTCGCAAGAGGTAAAAGGGAAAAAAGACCCCCAAAATTTGTAACGCAATTTCTCCTGAGTACGGAAATACCCCATATGTGGGCGTAAAATGCTCTGTGGACGCACAACAAGGCTCAGGAGTGAGAGCGCACTATGTACATTTGAGGCCTATTAGGCCTGTGATTTGCACAGGGGTGGCTGATTTTACAGCGGTTCTGACATAAACGGAAAAAAAAAGAAATACCCATGTATGACCCCATTTTGGAAACTACACCCCTCACACAACGTAACAAGGGGTATAGTAAGCCTTAACACCCCACAGGTGTTTGACGAATTTTCATTAAAGTTGGATGGGAAAATGAAAAAAAAAATTTTTTTTTAAACTAAAATAGGAAAAAAGCCCCCAAAACTTGTAACCCCATTTCTTGCATTGAGGTGGGGGAGTGTGACGTCACACGGGGCGGAGCCGTGACGTCAGTATGCTCCGTTCTCGGGGTCGAGATGGACTCGACGGCGGTTCCGGAAGCCGCTAAAGGTGGGTGCTGCATGGTAGATCCCGGGGGTCGCCAGCAGCTGGACCCCGGCGATCTGACATCTTATCCCCTATCCTTTGGATAGGGGATAAGATATCTAGGGGTGGAGTACCCCTTTAACTCTGAACCAGACAGAGCAGCCTTCTCTAAATGTGAAAAATGGGCATATCTATATAAAATCTTTTAAAACACTACAGGCATAGATAACCCCCCTTATCTGTACTTTGCCCTTGGATATTAATTTATCATGAAACATATACCTATAGATACATTAGCCCTGTCCTCTAATAACTTGTATTTACAGTATAACTCTGCATAATATAAGAATATCTGCATAATACCATATAATATAATAACCATAAAAATATACTGAATCTACTGCAAAGATAAAACCAATATTCCTCCTATACAGATAATATCTAATGGTGGATACTAGTATTATATAGGAGCTCTGCCCAGTGTATGGTGACTCCTCCCAACTTCATTTCATCTCTACATTGGCATTTCGGAGGAGGAGTAAGGAGGCCCGTCCCTGAAAAGCTATTGCATTCACGGATGGGAGAGTTGGATAATGACTAAGACTGCAGCTTACCATATTCGTGTAGACTCTATTTTTACAATACATCTATATCTGAGAATATCTAAAGAAAATAAAGAATATTAAAATGAAATCTCTTCTAAAATGTGAGAGATTGCCCATGCCGGTATACTGTCAGGCATTCTTGTTTGAAAGGACACAGAAAACCCTACAAAATCTACTCGGGAAAAGCCTTAGAAACTGAGGCCCATTGTCTCACATAGTAAACAATACTATAAAAAAATTTTAAATTTTTTTTTTTTAAATTGTAACCATCAGTGTATGCCTATATTTGTGCCAAAGAATACAACTAACTTACCCTATACCATGTGACGTTTCTCTTAATATCCCCTTGACAACTTAGTGAAGGACATGACAAAGTCGTAGGTGCTTCGGTAATTCTAAAAAAAAAACTTTTAGGACCATATGTTGAACAATTTTCCTTTCCTTCAACACGTACTATCATTTTCCTGCAGAGATTTTTCATTCTGTATGAACAGAAAAAAGAATGGTAACTGACATATTAAATATAACATAATCTACAAAAAAAAAACTGTAGGCCTCTGTAGATTGATCTTTTATAAGTAGTAAATGCAAACCTTATTAACTCATAGCATGCCATAACTAATCCAAAACCCTTACGTTGAACCACCCCTCTCTTCTTTTATTCT
The DNA here is from genome assembly GCF_029499605.1 of Hyla sarda. Lineage (NCBI taxonomy): Eukaryota > Metazoa > Chordata > Amphibia > Anura > Hylidae > Hyla > Hyla sarda. Next base: position 196,436,220 of record NC_079190.1, on the reverse strand, counting down.
TTACCCACACTTAACCTTCCACTCTTGTCTTTAGGTCATCTTGTTTAGTTTTGGTATTTTAAGCCAAGCCAAAAGCTCAGATATAGTTCTTGATACTAGAGTTATTTGTCAATCACTCAAAAAAATTGTATATGTTTATAGAACATAAAAAATAGAATGTATATCTTGTTGCTTGGCAAATATGTGACCAGTAACATGAGTTTATCTGGCAAGATCTCGAATTTCTAGTTAAAGGGAAATGGTAACAGGAAAACCTGACCGAAGCAGTAACCCATAGACTTCCTGTTCTTCATGTCGCCTGCCCCTGCCATCACTCTGTACAGGGGCGTAGCTATTGAGGTAGCAGAGGTAGCAGACACACCGGGACCCTGGTGTCTAAGGGGGCCCCAAAGCACATCTTCCCCATAAGAGACCAGTATTATAATTGGCACAAGGGGCCCTGTTGCAGATTTTGCATTGGGGCCCAGGAGCTACAAGCTACGCCTCTGACTCTGTACATAATACTGGTAATACTGACAGCTGCCTGCCTCTTTCAATTACTCTCTGTATCCTGGTCCAACTATAGCAGAAGGCAGATAAAAGGAGGAAAGAGGTTTAAGAGCATTGGGTAATGGGGTGATGTTTTGGCAAATTCTGACATAAAGCCTAGGAGCACCTAAAGGATTTATAATATATAAAAAAAACACATTGCAAACATCCATGAGAGAGACCAGAATTAGAGAGGCCCTGATATGTTACATGACCCATGACAGCTGAACAGCGTGTGGAAATAGTTCTACCGAATAATGTCCCATGTGGACAGGATAGCTTCTCACAGTTATTGCACATTAGATGAAGGCATTTACATCTTCTGAACAGCCAATTTTACCTCTTTCTAGAGATGCTCTATAAAAATAATATCTGGAAGCTGTGAAGGAAGCAAATCTGAATATCATGGTCATGGACCCAGTCTATGACTATTCCATCCTTTTTGCATGGTCCAGCTGAATGTGTCCTTCTGCCATAAGATAAACAGCTGCCATGAAGAGATAAATTTGGTTGGTCACAGTTCTTAGATAGGTCCTACTGTCCATATGTCCATCCCCACCTATCGGAGGACCCAGGGTGTACCTATACAATCTTTCCCACACCATTGTGTCACCTTAACCAGACTGAACTGTTGGCACCTAACAGGAAGGGTTCATGGATTCATGTTGCAGCCATATGCTGACTCTCCCATCATCATTATGCAACAGATTTCGGGAATCACCTGACCATGCAAAGTTTTGTGCTCTTTTACCCACTGAAGTCTTGCCTTACTCTTTCCCTTAGAAAGAAATAGCCTTCTGACCCCATTTGTCAGAGAGTTGTTTAAGTAAACAGGATTTCCTTTCAATGGATATTCTTGCTTGATCATACAAATTCTGGCAATGACTGAAAGCAATATGGACAAAAAGACAAAACGATGAGCTCCGTAGTGTAATATCATTAGGTAAGAGACACAACCGCACAGTGTGAATTGTGCTTACCAGAAGTGGTTGTACTCTATTCAAGTACAACAATGGATAATCGTCAAGAAAGGTAATGATAAACCAGGGGTCTCTGCAGCCGCTCCAAGCTTGTATAAATAGCACCAGATAAAAAAAACAATGCAACGTGTTTCGCGGAAGTTCCGCTTCTTCAGGCATCTGCCTGAAGAAGTGGAACTTCTGTGAAACGCATTGCATTGTGGGTAATTAAACACCCTGAATTCTATCTTGGTCTCAGCACTTGATTTTACCTTGCTGTCATTTGGAGGAGTTTTTTTTATCTGGTGAAAGCAATATGGGTATAGTAGTACTGAGTTGTGCTCAGTATTATGTATGTATTATGTATGTACAGTATTATGTGCTCAGTATTATACAGATGGTTTAAATGGGTATTCTAGGGTTACAAAAAAATAGCTGCTCTCTTCGAAAAACAGCGCTATACCTATCCTCAGGTTGGTTGTGGTGCTACGACTTTGCTCTTAGTGTAACTGAGCTGCAATACCACACACAACCTGAGGACAAGAGTGACACTGTTTGCTGTCATGATACTGAACTTGCTTACCTGCACAGATATGTGCCAGAGTGATTTCTTTCCAGTGTGGATATCTGAAGAGCTCCATTATCATGAATGATTAAATCATTTCTTCTTTTCACTTCTTTAAGACTTCTGTCAGGTTTTTGTATGAACCATTCAACTGTGTTCTTTTCAGCCTTTATTAGTAATTTGGAAGGTGAACACTGAAGGTATACAAATTCTCCAGCATATACAAGATATCGATAATCTGGTTCCTTGTCTAAGCAGTCTGAAAAATGAAGAATCATCACATAAGAGAATGAAAAACCTTGTAATGAGAGATAGAGCAGATTGCAAGTTTACACACCTGGTTACAAAAGTAACAAAGTGCAGGGGTGTAACTATAGGGGGTGCAGAGGTAGCAGTCAACAAGGGCCCTGGTGCCTAAGGGCCCCCCCCCCCCCAAGGCACATCTGCCCCATATAAGAGTAAAATTATAAATGGCACATGGTAGATTTTAGGGCCCTGCTGAAAATTTTGCATTGGGCCCAAAAGCTACAAGTCACCACTTAAGACAGAAGATGAGCGGACAGTAAGACTAGGTTCACATCTGCGTCAGGGCTCCATTGGGAGAGTGGGTCTCCATCACAGATTCTGTTTATTCAGCAGGATTTGACTAGACCAAAGATGCACTGCAAGCAGTATGTTTTGCCTGGTCAAATCCTGCTAAATAAACAGACAGAAACCCAACAGACCCCTTTACAGTCAATGGGGTCAGTCAGAATCATTTGTCATCCATCAGGCTCCATTAATATGCATTGAACAAAATCTGCAACAGAGGCCCAAATAAAGGCAACTACACAGATGTACAACTACACACACACAGCCTTATTACACATATAATTTTGATGCACATCACCAGTCCAATAAGTTCCTCAGTCCCTACCCCTGAGTACCCACTATCTTGTTCTTCGGTTTGTATTATAGAATACATAGTGTGTCTTATTGGTGCAATGTTTTTGTGATCTTCTAAAGGTTTTGGTGTAGTTGTGAACAGATTGCATAGTTATTATGAGGTATTGCTGGTGGAAAATTAAGTTTGGAAATTCATGAACAGCCTAAATTTTTTATGGACACAAGTCTTACTGTTTAAATTGGCCATCCCTCAAATGCAATAAATATAATGCCTTAAACGAGTAAGGCAGCATTCAGCAACTAGGTGCACAGTGCATTTGTATTTAAAAAAATGGCATTCACCCTCGAGTTGTATGGGATTTAAGTGATGTAATAGACAGACCCCTATTTCTAATATTTAAGGACTCTATAGAAATATGGTACCAATATTTAAAAAGGGGCCAAAAAGTGACCCCAGGAATTATAGACCTGTTAGTTTAACCTCTGTTGTATGTAAATTGTTTGAGGGTTTTCTAAGAGATGCTATTTTGGAGTATCTTGATAAAAATAAATGTATGACTCCATATCAGCATGGCTTTATGAGGGATCGGTCCTGTCAAACTAACCTGATCAGCTTTTATGAGGAGGTGAGCTCCAGACTGTACCAGGGGCAATCGCTGGATGTCGTATATCTGGATTTTTCCAAAGCATTTGATACGGTGCCACATAAAAGGTTGGTGCATAAAATGAGATGGATTGGGCTGGGGGAAAATGTATGCAAGTGGGTAAGTAACTGGTTCAGTGATAGGAGGCAGAGGGTGGTTATTAATGGTACATATTTTGATTGGGTGTCTGTTACTAGTGGGGTACCACAGGGGTCCGTCTTGGGTCCTGTCCTATTTAATATATTTATTAATGATCTTGTGTATGAATCTTTGCAGATGATACCAAGCTCTGTTAAGGGGTTAACACAATAGAGGGCTGTGCACTGTCACAAATGGATCAGGATAGGTTGGAGGTTTGGGCTGGGAAGTGGCAGATGAGGTTCAACACTGATAAATGTAAGGTAATGCACATGGGGAGGAAAAATCCGGGCTGGGAATATGTATTAAATGAAAAAACATTGGGGACAATTGACATGGAAAAGGAGTTAGGAGATGTAGTTAATAGTAAATTTAGCTGTAGTGACCAGTGTCGGGCAACTGCTGCCAATGCAAATAAAATCATGGGGTGCATCAATAGGGGCATAAATGCCCACGACAAGCAAATAATTCTACCCCTGTACAAATCACTAGTCAGACCACACATGGAATACTGTGTACAGTACTGGGCACCAGTGTACAAGAAAGATATAGTGGAGCTGGAGAGGGTTCAAAGATGGGCAACCAGGGTAATACGGGGAATGGGAGGACTACAGTACCCAGAAAGATTATCAGAATTAGGGTTATTTAGTTTAGAAAAAAGAAGGCTTCGGGGTGACCTTATAACTATGTATAAATATATCAGGGGGCCATACAGAGATCTCTCCCATGATCTATTTATAACAAGGGGGCATCCTCTATGTCTAGAGGAAAGAAGATTTCTACACCAGCACAGACGGGGGTTCTTTACTGTAAGAGCAGTGAGACTGTGGAACTCTCTGCCAGAGGAAGGGGTCATGGCAAACTCAATAATAGAGTTCAAAAGGGGCCTGGATGCATTTCTGGAGAATAATAACATTACAGGTTATGGATACTAGATCAGTAGGGACAGAACGTTGATCCAGGGATTTATTCTCCATAATTGGAGTCGGGAAGGAAATTTTTCATCTAGTATGAGGGCAATTGACCTCAGCCTCATAAGGGTTTTTTGCCTTCCTCTGAATCAACACCGTAGGGACACAATAGGGAAATAGGTTGAACTTGATGGACTCTGGTCATTTCTTAACCTTATAAACTATGTTACTATGTTTAATGTACACGCTTTATACTCTTGAAAAGGATAAAATGTATACATTAACAGATGCTAAAGATGAATGCTACTGAATGATATACATCAGAATCGATGTCCTATTTGGTTACATTATAGAAAAAAATGAATTGCAATGTATACACTTTTTTTATGCTGTATACAATGACAGTCAATTATGCTTTGATTTACATCAAGATGAAATGTTATAAAATGGAAACAGGTGAAACTGGCAAACCAGCAGTGTGAACCTGGCCTAAGGCAACCCCAGGAATAGAGGGGTACTGACATCTCAGACCTTTATAGCATATTATAGCTCTAGGACACCTTTTTTTAAGAAAGTGGGTCCACAATGACCATCCTGTCTGATGAGTTGGCTGCTCTTGAGTCCTAGACGTGGTGCCCATAGCTATCAGACATTCATGTCATATGTGGATATGCCACTAACTAATATGCCATGAACTACGTACAGAGGGGTCCTAGTATTACTCAGGGCCCACATTCACCTTTCTAATTTAAATAAATAAATAAAAAATAAAGGTCTTTAGAGGTAGTAATAACATTGCTGAATGTTAAGAGGATATTTAGCTGATAACTGAACTCCACGTGTTTTCTATGATTCTAAACTTATCCTTTCATAAAAGGTAATAAACAGCTTTTAGAAACTGCTTGGTTTTGGGTGCCTTAATAATTGATTGAGGACTAGTGGAACCTATAAAGGGGTTTATAACACACTATGAATATATAAAAAAATACAAAGGGGGAATCCTTACAAATAAAGGGGTAGAAATACAAGTAATCTAGAGTAACTTATATATCAGTCATGCACATGCACATAACGCATACATTGCCCATCCCATGAACACCTCTGTAGCCAGTCAGTACAGTTCATTGACACTCCGTAAACTATATTGCGAATACCGTCCTGTAGGTGGCGTACTTGTATTGGAATCAGTTCTTGTACTTTAATGACTTCTTAGGCCTATGGAACTTTTTGTTGTCTATTGTGTACTACACCGCAGGGATTGGTTTTATGACCCTACAACAGATGGAAAACAGGAACTGCAACCTCACCTCCATTGTTATCACTTAGATGTAAGGCTTATTGACATTACTGTTAAAGGAGTCAGACAGGATTGAAGCAAATGACTTTTAATCAGCTTGTTGAATCAAGTCACCTCTGGAGCAAGTCCTGCTGGCACCGGACAGCATTCCATCCATTCCAACCATTCTGTTGTCTTCTACTTTATATTCAAGTCCATCAATATAAACATTTCAACAACCAATGTTGGTTTCCAACACAGCTGATCAGGAAAGCAGAAGTGTAATTCTTTCATTTTGGGTACATTTACGTAATGTAATAGATCAGACTTAAAATCCGATTTGTATTTCTAGATGTGTTGCAAATTATATGCAGCAAAACAATCTGACTAATCCTTAGCATTTCTGTATAAAATAAGTGATGTGCTAACCACTATTCCTTGCTAATACCATACAGAGCCACATACAGAACAAGATCTATAGGGCACCTGTCAACAGGCCTTCTATTTTATTAGTTTTGTATATAGAGTGCATCCCACCTCAAGGGAAAATATCAGTATAAACATATGTGGTAACGGGGTGTGATGAGGGCAGATGTTGTTACCTCGGGCAGATGGCATTAACCCCTTGTATTAGTGATGCCAGAGCATGGTTTATCCTCGATACCACCCGAAGATATACTGCTAGATCCTGAGCTAGGCACGGGGGCAATAATGACTCCGACGCCAAGTTACAGATAACGGTAGCTTTACTGAGGGTTGACAGATGGTAAAGTCTATACAGTTCAGCCAGGACGCACGGAGGTGACCAGTGGCTCAGAGACCTTAAAGGAGTACTTCGGTGCACACTTTTTTCATGTTATCCCGTCCGGGCTGAAAAATAAAAGAAAACACACTTTCTCTTACCTGCCAACGAGCCCCCGGAGCTCCGGTACAGGTGTTCGGTCCCCGGGCTGTATTCTTCTTACTTCCTGTTAGCCCGGCACGTCACACGGAGCTTCAGCCTATCACTGGCCGAGGCGGGACATCGCTGCGGCCAGTGATAGGCTGAAGCTCCGTGTGACGTGCCGGGCTAACCGGAAGTAAGAAGAATACAGCCCGGGGACCGAACACCTGTACCGGAGCTCCGGGGACTCGTTGGCAGGTAAGATAAAGTGTGTTTTCTTTTATTTTGCAGCCCGGACGGGATAACATGAAAAAAGTGTGCACCGGAGTACTCCTTTAAAGGCTTGCTGGGACTTGTAATAGGACTGGACAATTTAATGCAGACCACACTGACTTGACATTTGCTGACAGGGACTGATTTGACTGATGACTGACAAAGCTATGACTGTAGCTTACTTGCAATTTACTGTGGCTGCAGACTTGACTTGAGGCCTCCAATGACTCTGGACACTCTCTAGGACTCGACCTGACCTCAGCAAAGACTTGTAAGGAAAAGAGAGAGAAGCTCGCTCCACCCTGGACTTATATGGGGGAGACTAGCAGGGAGCCCATAGGTCACCCCTGGGATCAACTGGTCACAGGTACCTCCTGGGTAACAATCACATGACAAGTCACATGGTGAACAGTCTTAAAGTGACAATGCTTTCTGAACACATGACATGGTATAATACATTAGAAACATATTTATATGGGGGGGACAGATGCAAGGGGGCCCAGGGGACACTGTAGGGAGGCTACCTGACAGGACAGCAAGAGTATGGGGTAACACCTCCCGTACTGGGCCACCACACATATTTCTTAAACCATCTGTCAGGCTAGGACTCCACTGAGATTTTTGCCCTGCGATTTTTGTGGCATAAAAACACCAGAAAAAACGCCAGAAAAACTGCCTCAGTTTTTCCCTGCATTTTGGCATTTTTTCTTGCGTTTTTAGCTTTGTGTGGAATTTGCCTTTTTTGGCCCCTTTGGCGTCGTTTTTTTATACAAAATAGTTGGGTACCAAAAAAAAAAAAAAAAAAAAAAAGGATGCAGTAGGGATGTAAAATTTTTTCTAACAAAATTTTTTTTACATTTTTTTATAAAGTGTGTGTATGTTTAACTTTTTTTTCTCTTTTCCCCCCACATTTTTTATGTAGTACTACTACTCCCAGCATGGAACACACTATTCCATGATGGGAGTAGTAGTACCTGTAATATAGACATATCACCCCGGGTGCGATCGTCCATAATATAGCAGAGATGTGGCTCTATACAGAGCTCGCACCTCTGCTCTGTACTCTGAGTGATGTTCTATTCACATCACTGGCGGTTCATATTTTCCGCCCAGAGCTGTGATTGGCCGGATGGTTGCAGCCAGTCACAGCTCTGAGGAAAATATGAATGAATGAGTGGACAGCCCGGAGTATAGTGCAGAGCAGGGATGCGAGCGCTGTATAGAGCCGCTCCATCTCTGCTATAGACAGGACGATCACAGTGGATGTCAGTAGTTATACCCGCTGTGATCTGTTCTTACCTGCAGGTACTCCTACTCCCAACATGGAGCACACTCTGCTCCATGCTGGGGGCTGTAGTACCTGCATTAATAGACAGATCTAAGCGAGTGTAATTTCTGACACCCGCTGCGATCTGTCTATTAATGCAGGTACTACAGCTCCCAGCATGGAGCAGAGTGTACCCCATGTTGGGAGTAGTAGTACTTGTTGTTAAGGAAAGATTACAGCGGGTATCACTACTGACACCTGCTGTGATCCTCCTGTATAATGTATGGATGCATCGGCCGCTCTTCTATGGTCTCCTTCACGGACGTGTATATATACACATATTCCTAGAGCTGTGATAGGCTGGAACCATCTGGCCAATCACAGCTCTCTGCGGGAAATATGAATATGTGTATATATATACGTCAGTGCAGGGGACCATAGAAGAGCAGCTGGACGCATCTATACATTATACAGGAGGACCGCAACGGGCGGTCTGTCAATTAGTACAGGTACTATTACTCCCATCATGGAACACTGTGTTCCATGCTGGGAGTAGTAGTACTACCTAAAAAAAAAAAAGTGCGGGAAAATTGGCGTTTTTTACGGCGTTTTTGCAAAAAAAATAAACCTCAGTGGAGTTCCAGCCTCACTGTGCTCTGCTTCACCAACAAGATAACCACTGCCCAGACCCAGTATGCTGTAAGTACTGTTGGAAAATAGTTGTTTATATTTGTTACATACAACAATATCTTATCTATGTAGAAAAATAATAAATAAAACCCCTAAAAGTAAAATTTAAATAGTTTACAAAAATCAACTTTACAGTTCATACAAATGAATACTATAAATAAAGTAAAGACGGCATAACTATAGGAGGTGCAGAGCTCAAGGTCACACCCGGCCCCTGATTTCTATGGTGCTTAATTGCCCCCTTCCCCTAAAAGCACACCCCAGCATTGTCACTTGCATGCTATGGTTATACTCCTGAATGTGCGTGCACCTATAATATGGATATGTCTATGTTCACATACAATAGTGTCATATCAAATTGATCGTTTTTGTAAAGGAAATATGAAAAATAAAACAATGTTCATGATCTCTACTACATTGGAAAGTAAATGAAAAATGTCATTGCTAAGTAGTCATTTTAAGAACATCTATTGCACTGCACACACACTGTATACATTCCTCTTACCTAATACACCGGTTTCTTCTAAAGAGGAGTCCTTTAAACTGCAGAAAATACCAATCAGCTGTAGCCAGATCTTGCCAGTCATGTTTTATATTACAGTAATATTTATCTATACAAGAAACAAGGTTGGAGCTATCTGTTGTGTAACAGAAGGAAAGAGACACCAGAAGTTACAAACTCTTCCTTGTCCTCATAGCAGACGCCCAGAAGGAGGATGTGACAAAAGAGATGAACACAGTCTTCATCACAACAGGACACAACATGATTCATTCCACTGTGTCTTCCAGGAAAGGGATGACTTATGGCAGTGGTCTTCAAACTGTGGCCCTCCAGATGTTGCAAAACTACAATTCCCAGCATGCCCGGACAGCCGTTGGCTGTCCGGGCATGCTGGGAGTTGTAGTTTTGAAACATCTGGAGGGCCACAGTTTGAAGACCGCTGACTTATGGTCTGGTTTTCACAATACACAGTGGATGATTTGCACTAAGACAATAAATATGAGGAAACACACTGAGGGAAATGTATTAAAGGGTACCTCTCATCAAAAAAACTTTTGATATATTATAGATTAATGTATGCTGAATAACTTTACAATTGCATGTTATTAAAAAATATGCTTCTTTCTATTTAATTTTCCACTTTGAAGAAATGACCACTAGGGGTCTCCCTACCAGTCCTGGCAGCAAGCATTTCAGACTCATGCTGGAGTCCTAAACACTACGAGCTGCCAGTCTGCTTTGTTCACAAAGGAGAACACTCAGAGATGCCAGCCTGCTTTGTTCACAGCCTGTTTGGCTGTGAACAAAGCAGGCTGGCAGCTCTGAGTGTTTAGGACTCCAGCATGAGTCAGAAATGCTTGCTGACAGGACTGATCGGGAAAAATACAATAGAAAGAAGCATATTTTTCATTAACATGCTATTGGAAAGTTATTCAACATTCATTAATCAAAAATATATCAAAAGTTTATTTGATGAGAGGTACCCTTTAAGAAAAGCATTTAACATACACTGGAGCACACCTTTTAATACATTTAGCACATTGTTTGCTACCTGTGTCTGAAATGTACACTAGCTATTAGCTTGTGTAGATTTAAAGGGGTATTCCGGGCAAAAACATTTTATCCCTTATCCAAAGGATAGGGGATAAGATGTCCAATCGCGGGAGTCCCACCGATGAGAACCCCCGTGATCTCCCTGCAGCACCCGCATTCTATGCGGGAGCTGAATCTCCAGTTTCGGAAAACTCCGCCCCCTCCATTCATGTGTATGAAAGTAGTTTTGTTGTTATAGAAGTCTGGAACTATGACCACTCACGTAGCTGTCTATAAAACGCATGATATTGGTGTGATGACATACTGAATGTGAACAGTGCCACACTAACGTTCTGTGGATACTAACCTTGTTTGCTGTCTTTGAATGTAACAGATTTGATGAATATTATCTGATGGCAGGATAACAGGCATTTGTCTAAATCAGCATATATTCAATGTCTGGAATATTTGACAATAATTAAGTACAGACTAGAGTGTATGTGGAGACTACATTAAGACAAGACATGTGCGTTTGTGTCTGGTGGCGGCTGTAAGAGTATTAAAGGAGTAGTCCAGTGGTGAACAACTTATCCCCTATCCTAAGGATAGGGGATAAGTTGCAGATCGCGGGGGGTCCGACCGCTGGGGCTCCCCGCGATCTCCTGTACAGAGCCCCGACAGCCCGCGGGAAGGGGGCGTGTCGACCTCCGCACGAAGCGGCGGCCGACACGCCCCCTCAATACAACTCTATGGCAGAGCCGAAGCGCTGCCTTCGTCAATCTCCGGCTCTACCATTGAGATGTATTGAGGGGGCGTGTCGGCCGCCGCTTCGTGCGGGGGTCGACACCCGCTATCTGGCCGGAGAGCCAGATAGCGGGTGTCGGATAGGATAGGGGATAAGTTTTTCACCACTGGACTACCCCTTTAACATAGTATTTGTAATGGTTTAAAAGTGATTAAAAGTTATGTATTAACGGTCCCCTATTTTTGTGCTGTTTTTTTGGGAGACCACCACACAAAGCACGTGGACTAAGTATCCAAGCAGTGTGATATCTATATGTTGATGTGCCATTGTTCTCCTATCTGTATGTTATCCATATAAATAAAAGTGTTGGCCCGCATACACATTTCACCTAAAGGAGCTTTTGTGACATCTCATTGTAAATCCATGGGCATTACTAGGGGGTTGGTTTGTGATTTGCAGTTATATCTACTGGGAAGGCTTTCTTCAAGATAGCGTGTGAGGGCGTCTGTTGACATTTTTGCCTATTCATCCAGAAGTGCATCTGTGAGGCCAGACGCCTTGATATTCATGTATTATACTGATTTGTATTTTCTACAGTATTTTATACTGTTAAAGGCTGAGGAAGAGTGGTGCAGTTGCCTATAGCAACCAATCAGATTGCTTCTTTCATTCATACAAGGGCCTCTGAAAAATGAAAGAAGCAATCTGATTGGTTGCTATAGGCAACTGCACCACTCTTCCTCTACACAGGTTCTGATAAATCTCCCCCTTAGGTTTGGTTCACACTACGGAATTTCCGCCTGCAATTCTGCTTTGAAATTGCAGGCAGAAATTTCGCTTACTAAAATGTATAGTGTAGGGAATGGTTTTCCGTTCACAAATTCACACTTTGGAATTTGTGAAGCGGAATTTGTAAACGGAAAATTTGCTTGGAAATTTCCGCCTGAATGGCATTGCTCATTCTTCAGGCAGAAATACTGGCGGAACACATTGCAGTCTATTGGAGACTGCAGTGTCTGCACGGTCCTAGCGCCGACTGATTCAGTCGGAGCTGTCCGCACTCGGAATCTCCGGGCGGAAATTTTCTGCCCCGAGATTCCGCAGTGTGAACCTAGCCTTAGGGTTGACCTACACACATACAGCTAAAGACCTTCTAGAAAGCAGATAAAAGCTTACTTCATTTTAGGCCAGCCTTTCTGAGGAGATGAAGTCTAGAGCAGCCTATCATCTGCAGGGTTGTTAGAAGAGAATAGCCCAGGGCAGCTTGGGACAATGCCAGTTCATACTTACAGTTCTGTCCAGGACACTATCCAGACCTAATCCTTATCTGAGAGCAGGAAGGAGAGGAGTCACAAGCAGAGTGTCTGTTCACTAAAGATAGGCTGTACGGCCAACCCCAATGTGGGCCTTACTACCCCTACACTAAGACCAGCATGTTTACTTGGTCATGAATCTTCAAGATCTGCTGCCAGCCAGGCCTACTGAAACGCGTCAGCCATGTCATGAATACTCAAGATCTTTAACCTGCCTTTGGGTTACTAGGACTAAAGTGGGATTCTGGCCAAGCCTAGTGCAGTGTGTCTTCCAGGTTATGACTCCTTAAGATCTGTACCCCTCTGTTGGAAACAGCACTGGTTAGATAAGTAGATGTGTTTTCCCTCAACTGAGCTCCGCTGTGATCCAGTAACTACTACAGTCTGTTTCAAAGAAAAAGCAGTGAGGTTAGTGATAAACGCTAGGGTAAAAAAAGATCAGCACCTAGGTCTCTAGGAAAATTATCATGTGTAATCCTGCTCCAGCCTCAGCTATGCATGTCTATTTTGATGTATCTGTATTTTCTCACAATTTTGAATTTTGGAAGATTTTTTCTGACCACCAGAAAACTGAACTGTAAGTTATTATCAAGCGTCTACCTTTTGGGCACATTACCACCAAGTGCACCCCAAACTACCAGAAAAGAGCATTGGTGACTTAAGGGCCGGCTCTGCCTATAAGCAAAATAGGCAGCCTCCTAGAGCACCTCTTGATGGAGGCGCCACTCTGCCCACTGCAAGAAAGTTAGACAGAAAGCATCCAAACCACTCATTCAGCCAGCAGCAGCACCACCCGCCTAGTGGCATTGTGGTGTCCCAGTACCAGAGTGCATCCTGTCAGGTAAAGATTGCTTCAGGTGCCTGCGCTAAGCCCTGCTGCTCAGGTGATGCTGTGATATTCATTGTAATTGTTACGCCGAGCGCTCCGGGTCCCTGCTCCTCCCCGGAGCGCTCGCAGCGTTTTCCTGTTCGCAGCGCCCCGGTCAGACCCGCTGACCGGGAGCGCTGCGATAATGTCCCTAGCCGGGATGCGATCCGCGATGCGGGACGCGCCCGCTCGCAATTCGCATCCCGGCCCGCTTACCAGACTCGTTCCCCGTCTGTTCTGTCCCGGCGCGCGCGCGCCCCGTCTCTCTGCGATTTAAAGGGCCGGTGCGCCACTGATTGGCGCCTGGTTCTAATTAGTGTGTTCACCTGTACACTTCCCTATATAACCTCACTTCCCCTTCCCTTCCTTGCCGGATCTTGTTGCCATTGTGCCAGTGAAAGCGTTCCTTGTATGTCCCAAGCCAGTGTTCCAGACCTCTTGCCGTTGCCCCTGACTACGATCCTTGCTGCCTGCCCTGACCTTCTGCTACGTCCGACCTTGCTCTTGCCTAATCCCTTGTACCGCGCCTATCTCAGCAGTCAGAGAGGTTGAGCCGTTACCGGTGGATACGACCTGGTTGCTACCGCCGCTGCACAACCATCCCGCTTTGCGGCGGGCTCTGGTGAATACTAGTAGCAACTTAGAACCGGTCCACTGGCACGGTCCACGCCAATCCCTCTCTGACACAGAGGATCCACCTCCAGCCTGCCGAATCCTGACAGTAATATTTGGTCTGTTAATCTATATTACGTTACACTGTATCTTTAAGAAATGTACTGGATATCTGTAAGGAGGTATTGCCCAATGGGAACCTCCAAATTGCCCTGTATATAGTGTGGGGGGAGGAGCTTTTCGGTTCAGTTCAGAGTTGAGCTCTAGTTCAGAGTTCAGTTTAGAGCTGTTTACTGTGTACAGAGCTCCATGTGAGCTGCAGTGTGGAAATGAGTTGGAAGAAGTGTGAGGTGATTCCAAGGGAATCCTAAGGAAAATCTTTCATTAAATCAACCCCTCCATTGTTCCCCACACAGGATTTGGCAAGTTCATACCCTGGCGGTGTCAGTGAAATTGGACCTTAGCAGAACCATAGCCAGCGAGGGATATTTCCAAGTCTCAAGTCTATCATATCTAGTGGCAAGTCAATTCAAGTGGGTGAAAAGCACCATAACTCCCAGTAAGGCCAGAGGGCTTCCCCAGGTTACACTGCATCCCTTCTACTCTGCTCTGTACTGCGAGTATTGTACCATATGCTCCTGTCTCATTACAAGACAGTTAACCGTAACCTGGCATTGGTGTGTTTATTGCCCTGTGCCTGGCCCAGGAAAAGCTATCTCCACCTGGGACCATGTAGGTTAACAGTGCCCTTGCATCAAGATTTGACAGGTATATCATGCACCCCCATGTCACAACAAAAACTGTGAGTCACGACAAGGATAATTGCTAACCATGGGCCACTTATGCCACAGCATCCTATTACACATTGGAATTCAATAAACTCTTCAGATAACCCCATGCTTTTACAGATGTATGTAACAACAGCCTACTTTGGTAGGTGTTTGATTTTATAAACCTGTGGCAATGGGACTCAATGAAACATTACTATATTAAAGGGGTTATCCACCATAAGGTGATTTTAGTACATACCAGTATGTAATGGACATGCTTAGGAAGGATCTGCGCTTGTCTTGGGGCTAAATGGCTTTGTTGTGAGATTACCATAATACTGTGGCTAGCTTTTAGTGAACTGGTATTTCCTGTTTTGGTTTTCTTTTTTTGACTACAAACCCCATAATTCCATTGTCCTCTCTCCCACACATCAGCCACCCCACCCACTGAAACATAAATGAACTGCATCCATTCAAAAGACCTGTGGTTTTCAATCAGGGGGCCTGCAGCTGTTGCATTAGTTGCAGATTGATCTCTCTCCCACCAAGCGATCCCTCCACCCATTGAAGCAGACAGGCTCCCTGTCATCAGCTGACCATTGAGTCAGGTCTCGGCTGCATTTCAACCTGGGAAAAATCTGTCAGTCATTTTGTATGCTGGTAAAAATATTGGGGTGCAAATCACAGAAGAATTGTGAGAAAACCATCACACACAGGTACAGACACTATATTATGAACTACACTAACTTTACAGCCCCTGTAGCACAGTCAAATAATAGTCCTGTAATACCCCTTTAAACACTTACAAAGGTAAATGGAAGGGATTCTTGGGTTCTCCATGGCAGCATTTATAGTGGTTAGTGTTGGTGTAGTGACTATAAGAGACATGATGGTCAGACTTTGCCTTTAAGCGGTAACCACAAAGAGCACAAGAGAACCCTATACCTAGAGTTTAAAAAAAAATAAAAGAGATAAAAATTAAATAAACATGTATTAACTGGTGTGTTCTGGTAATTCTAATGATAATGGGGGGAGATTTATCAAAAATTGTCCAGAGGAAAAGTTGCTGAGTTGCCCATAGCAACCAATCAGATTGCTTCTTTCATTTTTGAAAAGGCCTCTGAAAAATAAAAGAAGCGATCTGATTGGTTGCTATGGGCAACTCAGCAACTTTTCCTCTGGACAGGTTTTGATAAATCTCCCCTAATATCCTTATTGACAGGATATACTTCTCTACAAGAACCCAGTGAACATACGGCAGATTATTCATTAGGCATATGTTTGTGTATGATTGTGCATTTGGTACTTAACCTCTTAGTGATTGGCCTATTTTAGACCTTATTTGACTATGCTACAGGGGCTGTAAAGTTAGTGAAGTTCATAATATAGTGTATGTACCTGTGTGTGATGGTTTTCTCACAATTCTTATGTGATTTTCACTCCAATATTTATTTAGAACCAGCATACAAAATTACTGTTGTCTCAGATTTTTCCCAGGTTGCAATGTGGCTGAGATCTGACTCACTAGTCAGCTGATGACAGGGAGCCTGTCTGCTTCAATGTGTGGAGGGATCAATCTGCAACTAATGCAACAGCTGTAGGCACCCTGATTGAAAACCACAGGTCTTTTGAATGGATGCAGCTCATTTATGTTTCAATGGGTGGGTGGCTGATGTGTGGGATTGGTAGTCAAAAAAAGAAAAGTCAAACAGGAAATACCAGTCCACAAAAAGCTAGCCACAGAGTTATGGAAATCTCACAAAATAGCAATTTAGCCCCAAGACAAGCGCAGATCCTTCCTAGGCATGTCCATTACTGTCTGCCAGGTATGTACTAAAATCACCTTATGGTGGATAACCCCTTTAAAGGGGTTCACCGGTGCTTAGACATCTTATCCCCTATCCAAAGGATAGGGGATAAGATGCCTGATCGTGGGAGTTCCGCCGCTGGGGACCCCCGTGATCTTGCACGCAGCACCCCGTTTGTAATCGGTCCCCGGAGCGTGTTCGTTCCGCATCTGATTACTGTCGATCACGGGGCCGGCGGCGTGTGACGTCACACCTCCGCCCCCTTGTGACCTCACGCTCCGTCCCTCAATGCAAGTCTATGGGAGGGGGCGTGACAGCTATCACGACCCCTCCCGTAGGCTTGCATTGAGGGGCGGAGCGTGACATCACACGGGGGCGGAGGCGTGACGTCTCACGCCGTCGGCCCTGTGGTCGCCGGTAATCAGACCCGGAGCGAACACGCTTCGGGGACTGATTACAAACGGGGTGCCGCTTGCAAGATCACGGGGGTCCCCAGCAGCAATCAAGCATCTTATCCCCTATCCTTTGGATAGGGGATAAGATGTCCAAGCAC
This sequence comes from Hyla sarda, assembly GCF_029499605.1. Taxonomy (NCBI): domain Eukaryota; kingdom Metazoa; phylum Chordata; class Amphibia; order Anura; family Hylidae; genus Hyla; species Hyla sarda. Next base: position 196,418,998 of record NC_079190.1, on the reverse strand, counting down.
CGGAGTACCCCTTTAATGACCAAGGCAAATTTTCTAAATCTGACAGGTGTCCACTTATTTGGTAATAATTTTAGAACGCTTTTACTTATGAAAGCGATTCTGAGATTGTTTTTTCGTGACATATTGTACTCTACATTTGTGGTAAATTTTTATTGATATATTTAGCATTTTTTGTAAAAAAAATCCAAATTTAGCAAAATTAGCATTTTTCTAGATTTTACATTTTCTACTCGTACGATTAATAGTCATGCCACACCTAATGATTAATTCACATCTACAATTAATTCTCATTATTTGATAAACATTCTTAAACTTTTTTAGAATTCTAGAGGGTTTATAAATTTAACAGCAATTTTCCAAATTTTCAAGAAAATTTCAAAATCTGATTTTTCAGGGATCAGTTCAGTTCTGAAATGGAATTAATGGGCCTGTATGTTAGATACCCCCTTAAATTACCCCATTTTAAAAACTGCACCCCTTAACCCCTTAAGGACCAAGGACGTACCTGTACGTCCTTGGTCCTGCTCCTGTGATATAACGCGGGGTTACACGGTAACCCCGCATCATATCACGACGGGCCCGGCGTCATAGTGAAGCTGGGACCCGCCGCTAATAGCGCGCAGCGCCGATCGCAGCGCCGTGCGCTATTAACCGCTATTAGCCCCGAGAGCTGAGCCACGCGGCTAAAAGCGAAAGTGAAACCATGTAGGTTAACTCAGTGGGCTGTTCGGGATAGCCGCGGCTTGAAAATGGCTCCAGGAGGAGTTGAAACGTTGTAATGCTGACATGAGATATTAAATCACACTATTTTTTGGAGTGCTGCGCCTGTCTTTGGTTTCTATATATATATATATATATATATATATATATATATATATATATATTTATATATATATATATATATTTTTTTTTTTTTTTTTTTATTATTTTATATTTTTTTCTTTTAATTTTCACATTTGCTTCTTTTATTTATTTTCCAAATGTTTTCTTTTTTTTTTTACATTCTTTCTTTTTTTCACCTTTTTACATTTATAAATTTTTTACTATTAAACACATAATTCAATGGAGTACACATCTTTACTCCATTGAATTATACCTATGGCTGTCAGTTTTACACTGACAGACATAGGATAGATCAGTCTCTACCTTATGTTAGTGACTGATCCTCGTGTTGCCATGAGCTCCCTCCTGCTTTTACTCTAATAGATGCTCCGGTCAAAGTGACTGCAGCGTCTACAGGGTTAACTCAGAGATACTGAGTGCCGCGAATGGCCTCCTATGATGGGGCCCCTCACCACCGATCGCTGCATTGTGTGAAGTGACGGAGGAGCGGCGGAAGGAGGAGACCCCCACAATATCCCTGCTATTGGTCCATCTGTACTGACGGACCAATAGCAGCTATCGCCGTCTGGGGACCGCTGCGATTGGTCCCTGTCTGGCTTCAGGGAGGCCCGGCTGTGCCCGGAGGCGCTGTGACAGTTTAAAGTTATCAGGGACATGTACGTGGTGATGCGGGAAGTCATCCCTAATCACCACGTACATGTACCTAATTTTGCATAAACGGGTTAACCACAAAGATAGATAGGTCTAAACTGATGCATTATGTGAAAATACATATTTCCATGGTACAATATTTCCAAGGTACAATGGATGTAGGTAATTTTATTTTTCCTTTTAAATATATGTACAGGGACATACCGTAACTATAAGGGTTGCAGAGGTAGTAGCTGCACTGGAGCCCTGTGACTGAAGGGGCCCCAAGGGATAAGAAAAGACAAGTCATAGATTTTGTATTAGAGCCTAGAAGCTACAAGTTCCACCTCTGTAAAGGTATGTAGTTCTCTTTACTAACTTTGCTTTGTGGAAAATCATTTACTAATTTTCTTTGTTTTTCATCGTTGCTTTCCAGGAGCTGTAAGTTTTCTCTTCCTATTGACATAGCCATATGAGAGCTTGTTTTCCAGGATAACTTTCTCATAGTTTTTTTTTTTTTTTGGGAGGGGGGACAGTACAATTATAGTAATACCAACTTTATATTTTTTTCTTAAAAAAAATACATATATAATTGACTTGTAACCTATTTTATTTTTTTCTTTACAGACTTGTGTGGGGCTTGTTTTCTGTGATAAGACATTCAGTTTCATCAGTACTAATCTGGGGTACATATGATTTTTTGATAGTTTTCTTTTCCATTTCTTGGGAGGTGAATTAACAATATACAGCAATTCTGGTATTTTTTTCTGTTTACTCAGTTCAACAAGCAGAATAAATAATATAAGATAATTTGAGATTGTTATGTAGCGAAAGAAAATATATTTTTATGCTTTACATAAAAATTACACTGTGTACTATGAGTCCTGTCTCTTATCTGCATCTTTCTATGCCATGTCTCTGCTGTGCACCCCCCTTGCCTTCCTCCTCTGGACTCTCTCCAGTTACTTCGACCATTGCTGCAGTTTTCCCTCTGCCCTCTAAGGGGTGTGCACTAGCACTGGCTAAGACTTACAGGGGTACTCCACTGCCCCAGCGTTCAGAACATTTTGTTCCAAAAGCTGGGTGCGGGGTCATTACTTCAAGCCACACCCACTCAATGCAAGTCTATGGGAGGTGATGTGGTGGCCCCCTCCCATAGACTTGCATTGAGGGGGCAGGGCCGTGATGTCACGACCCCCGCAGCACAACCTCTGCAGCCCAAACAAAATGTTACGAATGCTGGGGCGGTAGAGTACCCCTTTAAAAGGCCTGTGTGCGCTCTCTGATGAAACCTCCTGCAATCCTCCCTTCCAGTGGTGCCTAAGCAATAGTGTAGTTTGCACTACAAGCAAAGGTGTCTGTATCCAGTTCTGCTTATTCTTCTTTTTGACCTTAGCCTGTTTCCTGATCCCTTCCCAGCCTGCTTCTCCTGTAAATGACCCAGATTGTCGACCATGCCTCTGTCTGCTGTTCCAGCGTGCTCCACCTGGCTATATCTGTGCTCCTCAGCTCTGCTGTTCTTACAGCGGCAGCTCAGCTAGAACTAGAAAACTCTGTTCCATCTTACTTTGTTACTGGGCTTAAAGCCATCTATAAGAGTCCGCTCACTCCACCTGCCTGTATCTCCAATGCTTGGCACCGGGGTGTTCTGGCCTGCGTGGTCAGCGGCCACTTACCAGGACCACTCTTACAATAGCGACATAGTGTCTTCCCAGTGGCTAAGTCCAACTTCCGTATCCTGTAGCAAAATGAAGGGTGAAAAACAGGGGAATAATGGTACGTGTTAATACGTGTCCACACCCGTTGGGGATATTACAATTACTTTGTAAGGGCAAAAAGTGTGTTTGTTTGTTTGTTTTGGTGGGGAGGGGGGGGATTTCAAACAAAATATATATAAAAATTATATATATTTTTTAAACGAAGCTTATGTTTACTTTTTGTTTTATTTATTGACATGCTATCTTCCAATCACACATATAACACACTTCCCTACTACTGTAGTGTAGCGTATAATGTATTATAATAGACAGTCTGTGAATGAGCTCCTGTGAGTCCCATTCATAGTGCACAGCAACGGATACAAGGGGTTATATCCAAAACCTTTTGCGTAAAAAAATCAGCATTTTGTGTCAAAATTTTGGTGCAAAAAAGTGTTTTACATGAGAATGAGTCAAGGTTTACACTATTTACACCAGTTTTGCAAAAGTGGGCATGGTTATGTAAATTTCATGTTTTACATGATATTTTCAAAGAGGTGAGAGTCCATTTTACATCAAAAATTTCACACCAGCTCTTTGCTAGTGTAGAAATCACAGCAATGGTTGTAGTTTTTTTTTTTTTCTTTTCTTTTTTGGGGAAAAAGGTTTTATTTACGGTAATCAATTATTGAAAAATAAATAATTATTATTGGAAAATGTTAGTTAAAAAAATAAGGGATAAGATGTCTAGGGGCAGAGTACCCCTTGAATGAAGATATACTTTGCTGGGTTATGGGATGTTTTTCTCTTTCAAAAGAGGAAACCTTTTTATTACCTGCATTCTGTGGTTGCAAGTGGCAAGTATCTGACCTAGAAAACAAGCTATGACCTACATAATGCATGCACATGTAGTAGTAAATTACTGGAAAGGTTGTTTGTTTCATAGTACATTTCAATGGCTTATTTAGAGTAATACATTGTGTAGGTATATTGTGGTAAACCCTTCTCAGAGAGAAATGTTGTTAAAAAAAAACAGGAGTCTCATAAATTAATGAACGAAGAGTCATAGAATATTTAGTTTTGGACATTTTCAGCACAAAGTGGAATTTGTTCTATGATAAATAACTATAAAACATATTTGTTTTATCTGAAATTTGTTATTTCACATTTGCATTCTCAAAGGCATTCTACATAGCCAACCTGAACCCTGGAAAAATGCTGAAACAGTGCTTCATACGGATGGGTGTCTCAAGTTTGGCTATTATGTTATGTTTCAACACTCTTTTAAGAAACCCCTTAACATACCCACTGTGGATCAAGTTTTTATCAATATTTATGTTAACTAGAGATGAGCACATTTTCTGAAAAATTCGATTCGGCTGATTGGCCAAATTTTCCGAAAAAATTCAGTTCAATCCGGATTTATTCGCAGAAAATCGCTATTAAAAATGGCTATTTCCGGGCTACAATAGGGGTGTAGAACACTTTGACTTGTCGTAACATGCATAGTGTGTGTACTGTTTTAGTGAAATAATACTGCTACTTAGTATGACATGCAGATTACAGGCATCGCTATTAGAATCCCTGCCACACAGTGGCACAATGACAGAGCCTGGTAATTGGAATGAGCAAACTTTAACTCCTTTTTTGAGGACCCATTGGAGGGCAAGTCTGGTGCCAGCAGCCGCGGTAATTTCAGCTCCAATAGTGTATAATTGCTGCAGTGTATAAGTTGCTGCAGTGAAAAAGCTTGTACTTGTATCTTAAAATTGAGCTGGTCGTCCGCTGCGAGGCCAGCTACCACCTGTCCCAGGCCCTGCCTCTCAACGCACCCCCATGCTCATGACTGAGTGTCCACTTGAAAAGGGAGGGACTGCAGCACCAGCAACTTGGACAGGAACATATTCAGCTTCTGTGCCGTTGGAGTGGGTGCATACTGCCATAAGTTGCTGCAGTGAAAAAGCTTGTACTTGTATCTTACAATCGAGCTGGCGGTCCGCCATGAGGCCAGCTACCGCCTGTCCCAGCCCCTGCCTCTCAGCCCCCCCCCCCCATGCTGATGACTGAGTGTCCTGGGTGCCCGAAGCGTTTAATTTGAAAAAATACTGTTAAACTACAAAAAAAAAATAACAAGGAGATCACATGGCTGCACAATAACAGAGCTTAGAGATGGCAGCTGTATGAAGAGACCATAGGATAGCACTATGATAGAGCCTGAATGTGGCAGCAGTATGAAGAGACCATATGGTGGCACAATGACATAGTCTGGAGGTGGCGGCAGCCTATGTAGGCCACAGAGCAGCACCATTTTAGAGCAGTGTGTCAGTTTGTATTCCCTATCAGTGATGCAGGCCTGACCCGGGAGAGCTATTGGGTAGATCCTGCCAGGATCAAATGCTTGTCGAAAATATCAAGCCATGCACGTGTAAGTAAACATGGCTGGTACTGCGAAACTGCATATAAAACTTTGAATGTTTCATTTAATCAGTAATAGTTTAATTTTCCATATAGTGGCTGAATGACAAAGCCTGGAGTTGGCAGAAGCATGAGGAGACCATATAGGGGCTGAATGACACAGCCCGGAGGTGGCGGCAGCATGCAGAGAACATATGGTGGTAGTATGACACAGTCTAGAAGTGGCAGCAGCAAGATGAGAACATATGGTGGCAGAATGACACAGCCTGGCGGTGGCATCAGCATGAGGAGAACATATGGTGGCAGAATGACACAGCCTGGAGGTGGCATCAGCATGAGGAGAACATATGGTGGCAGAATGACACAGACTGGAGGTGGGGGCAGCAAGAGGAGAGCATTTGGCAGCACAATGACACAGCCTGGAGATGGCAGCAGCATCAGGAGCCCTGAAAGTGCCCTGGTGACAGAGTGGGGCAGTGGGTGGCAATACCAGTACCCGATGACGAAGGTGGGTTAAAGAAGGAGCATTTGGCATCAGATGTGTGTCATCAGGCGGGTGGCAGGATCAGAATAGTAGCTGAGGCAGGTAGGGAGAAGAAACCGGTCTCTTTAGTTAAAGTGTTGGTGTGCACAAGTAAGTATTGAGGATATGCATTAGCTAAAACTTAACTTTTAATAATATTCTTAGGATAAAATATATGGACCCAAAACATTTCTGAAATCAAACAAAAGGAAAGGTGTGCAAAAAAACACCATTTGCCACCTACACCAAGTATTGATGTGACGCAAAAACCTGTAAAAGGTGGTAGGGAACAAAGTTTGGTCCATAGTAACCGGTGGGGGTTAAAACTGACCCTGTAAGGCCCTACTCTCGCCCTATTAATTCGCTTCTTGGGAAGTGTTACTCGCCCTTAAAAGGGCAGCCTCACACAAGAACCTCTCCCTATTTCCACCTCAAAACCCTGGGAAATAGCAGGGTTTTGAGGTTAAAAAAGGGAGAGGTTCCTGTGTGGGGCTGTACTTTTTAGGGGGAGTAACACTTGCCTCTAAAAGGTGATAGGAAACAACCTATGATCCATTGTAACAGGTGGGGGTAAAAACTTCCCCTGTAAGGCCCTACTCTCACCCTATTAACTCCCTTCTTGGCAAGTGTTGCTCGCCCTAAATAGGGCAGCCCCACACACAAACCTCTCCCTATTTCCACCTAAAAATCCTGGGAAATAGCAGGGTTTTTAGGTGGAAATAAGGAGAAGTTCCTGTGTGTGGTCACCCTTTTTAGGGCGAGTAACACTTGCCAAGAAGGGAGTTAATAGGGCAGAGTAGGGCCTTACAGGGGAAGTTTTTACCCCCACCTGTTACAATGAACTATACGTTGTTCCCTTTTTATAGGTTTTTGCATCACATCAATACTGGTGTAGGTGGCACATGGTGTTTTTTGCATACCTTTCCTTTTGTTTGATTTAAAAAAAAAATGTGGGTCCATTTATTTTATCCTAAGAATATTATTAAAAGTTAAGTTTTAGCTAATGCATATTCTCAATACTTACTTGTGGTCTGATGTGGAGGAATTTCTGTAACTGGGGAGCAGCTCCTTAAATATTTGCTGTATCCATAAGTGTTGGTGTGGCACCATGTTTAATCTAGTCTGATGTATCAGGCATTGGTGAGTGGAAATCCAGGCTGATCCAAGCCTGATTCATCTTCACAAAGGTCATTCTCTCCCCATTTTTGGTGGACAGGCGAGTTCTGACACTGCAGCTCAAGGAGGATGTGCTTTGTAGTGTACCAGTGGCTGAAGTGCATGCAAAGTTTCCTTGCCATTGTTAGGATTCCTTACAGATGGGTAGAACACTTTAGGAACTGCTTGACAACCAGATTGTACACTTGTGTCATGCAGGGTGGATGGCTCAGGCTTCCTTGACGCAGCGCAGACAAAATGTGCTTCCCGTTGTCGGTCACCATGGTTCCCATTTCCAGTTGTCAATCACTTTGAGCGGTTCCTCCCCTGGGTGACTTAGTTCGCCAAGGCAAACCAGGTGAAGAGCAGTGTGACACCGCCATGCCCTGCACACATGGTATTCTGGAGGGGCACTGTGACTTGTCCGTGCAGAGGAGGCTGAGGACATGGTGGAGGATGTGGAGGCATAGTCGGACATTGTCACAGGACCAACATGCCGTGACCTGGCCAAGTTGCGTGACCTGGCCAAGTTGCTGGTGTGGCTGGAACCACATTCACCCAGTGGGTTGTAAAGGACATGTATTTTCCCTGACCGTAGTTACAGCTCTTCACGTCGGCACTGCCGTGCACTTTAGTACAAACTAACATGCCCACCTTCTGTTCTACATGTTTGTGCAGGGCTGGTACTGCCTTTTTAGAAAATAAATGATGGCTTGGGACCAGCTCGGCACAAACCATTAGTTCTCTGAAAGGTGCAGAGTCCACCACTTGAAAAGGGAGGGACTGCAGCACCAGAAACTTGGACAGGAGCACATTCAGCTTCTGCGCCGTTGACGAGTGGGCACATATTGTTGTCTCTTGGACATCGCTTCAGTGTTCTTCCCGTTGTCGGTCACCATGGTTCCCATTTCCAGTTGTCAATCACTTTGAGCGGTTCCTCCCCTGTGTGACTCCGTTCGCCAAGGCGAACCAGGTGAAGAGCAGCGTGACACATGGTATGCTGGAGGGGCACTGTGATTTGTCCGTGCAGTGGAGGCTGAGGACATGGCGGAGGATGTGGAGGCATAGTCGGACATTGTCACAGGACCAACGGCGTGGAGGCGGGAGCGGCGTGACCTGGCCAAGTTGCTGGTGTGGCTGTGCAGGAACCACATTCACCCAGTGGGCTGTAAAGGACATGTATTTTCCCTGACCGTAGTTACAGCTCTTCAGGTCGGCACTGCCGTGCACTTTGGTACAAACTAACAGGTCCACCTTCTGTTCTACATGTTTGTGCAGGGCTGGTACTGCCTTTTTAGAAAATAAATGACGGCTTGGGACTCACCACCTCAGCTCGGCACAAACCATCAGTTCTCTGAAAGGTGCAGAGTCCACCACTTGAAAAGGGAGGGACTGCAGCACCAGCAACTTGGACAGGAGCACATTCAGCTTCAGTGCTGTTGATGAGTGGGCGCATATTGCTGTCTCTTGGACATCGCTTCAGTGTTCTTCCTGTTGTCGGTCACTTTGAGCGGTTCCTCCCCGTGTGACTCCGTTCGCCAAGGCAAACCAGGTGAGGAGCAGCGTGACACCGCCATGCCCTGCGCACATGGTATGCTGGAGGGGCACTGTGACTTGTCCATGCAGTGGAGGCTGAGGATATGGTGGAAGATGTGGAGGCATAGTCGAACATTGTCGCAGGACAAACGGCGTGGAGGCAGAAGCGGCGTGACCTAGACAAGTTGCTGGAGTGGCTGTGCAGGAACCACATTCACCCAGTGGGCCGTAAAGGACATGTATTTTTCCTGACCATAGTTACAGCTCTTCACGTCGGCACTGCCGTGCACCTTGGTACACACTAACAGGCCCACCTTCTGTTCTACTTGTTTGTGCAGGGCTGGTACTGCCTTTTTAGAAAATAAATGACAGCTTGGGACTCACCACCTCAGCTCGGCACAAACCATCAGTTCTCTGAAAGGTGCAGAGTCCACCACTCTAAAAGGGAGGGACTGCAGCACCAGCAACTTGGACAGGAGCACATTCAGCTTCTGCGCCGTTGATGAGTGGGCGCATATTGCTGTCTCTTGGACATCGCTTCAGTGATGGATTGCTGGTGGAATGACTGACGAGAAGTAAGAGGAGCAGGAGCATCTGGACCAACAGAAGATGGGAATGACAGACAGCTCTCTTCAGCTGAGGTGGTGGAGCCTTGGCTGTCTGAAACAGGGAGCAGTGTGCCAACTGGTGATGTAGCGGTTGCTGCAGCAGGCTGGACCACCGCATCGGAGCCATGGTTCTCCCAGGCCACTTGATGGTGACGCTGCATATGTTGAAGCAGGGCCGAGGTGCCAACATTGGGACCCTGGCCACGTTTTACCTTCTGCCGACACATCTTGCATGTGACCATGTTAACATCCTCCGGATGCTTGATAAAAACTACCACGCCACAGAGTAGCGGATTTCCCCCCAACAGTCCGCACTGACTTACTGCTACTGCTGCCTCACGGGCAACCTGCCACCCCTCACGTCACTGATGTCATCCTCAACGGGGTCTGTTTCAGGAGCCTGAACGCTCGCAGCACCACCTCCCACAGCACTCTACTCATCACTACTTGCCTGCCTAGCGGAGGAAGTGGCAGATGTCTCCTCCACTTCTTGGCTGGGCAGTAGCTACTGACTGTCCTCTAGTTGATCATCCTCACTGTATAGTGGAGCTGAGCCCTCAGCATACAATACTTCTCTGGAGGAGGGAACAGCATAGGACAGACTCTGGTAACAAAGGAGAAAAAGCTTAGTGGAGGCACCTGCCAATATACCCTATCTGCAATACAATCCAAGACAGGTAATGCAATAGAAAGTCCTATGAACATTGATCCTATGGCTGTGACATGCAGTGGTGCTAGGATAAAGTTTAAGAACGACACAATGCATTGTAAGGAAGAAAGAGGCTCCTGCAACTCACCGCAAAAACTTGTCATTCAGCATCTTTCAGAGGCTACAACCGGTAGTTTTGTGCAGATGCACTTCTGCCGGTCTCACAACCGGAAGAATTGCATCTGCTCGATACTACCTGTTGTAGCCTCTGAGCCTCCTGTTCTACCCCGGATCTCCATGATGGCTATAAGACAATGAATGACAAGTTTTTGTGATGAGTTGCAGGATCCTCTTTATTCCTTACCGTGCACAGCATAGGACAGAGGCGGTTGGAGGACAGGGACTGCTCCCGGGTCATGCCAACTGAGGGTTGAGCCTGAAGAACCCATCGGCTGTTGACTTGGGGTGTAAGAAGTCACTTGGGATGAAGTGGATGACTGACGACCGCTAGCTGTTACCGGGAGCTCAGGCCTCTAGCTGTGACTCATGCTGCCACGCGCCCCTAAGCTGCTGCGACCTCTGCCTGCACCTGATGAATTTAGGCCTCTGCCACTCCTCTGTGCACGGACTGGCACTTCTCTGCCTGACTTACTTGTAGAACTGCTGAGTGTGTATATATTTAACTTATTTGCGGATAATACGCCCCAAAAAGTTTGCACCAGAAATGAGTGTAACATTCTAGTGCAGAAGTCTTTTAATGCTTTTACACTAACTGCCCCCATGAGCTTTAACCAGAAAAAACTTAGAACTGCTGAGTGCGTATATACACTTATTTGTGGATAATACGCCCCAGTACAGTTGCACCAGAAATATGCGTACTCTTTCTCTCACTCTGAACTGTACCTGCCTGTCTGCCTTCCTGCAGTAATGCAGGCTTGAGGTGAATGGTAGACTTGTGCAATTTGTTTCGGCACGAATGTCTAATTTACCGAATTTTACCCTTTTCGGGCATTCAGACCGATCCGAATGCATGAAAACATATTTTGAACATTCCCGAATAGCCACGATAATACGAATAGCAAAATAACGAATGCATTCGTTCTTTACCGAATGCATTCGTTATCCATAAACGAAAGTAAAGAATTAATTCTAATTTTTGTATTGGTCCTTGCGCTAACACTGTTGCGCTACACACTGTTTCTGTTACCAGGGTGCCTCCAGCTGTTGCAAAACTACAACACCCACCCAGCATGCCCTGACAGCCAAAGGCTGTCTGGACATGCTGGGGGTTGCAGTTTTGCAACAGCTGGAGGCACACTTGGTACGTTGGCACACATGCGCTTAGCTTTTTTTTTTCATTTTTAACTTACGCCAGCATTTTTCAGAAATGGGTTATAGTAGGTCAATGACATGCATAGTAATTGCCGTGGGAACATTTTTTATTCATAAAACCGCAGACTTAATTGGACAATTGCCGTTTAGAACGTTTGGGGTCCCAATGTTCTAAACAGCAATTATCCAATTAAGCCTGTGGTTTTATGAATGAAAATGTTCCCACGGCAATTACTATGCATGTCATTAACATACTAACCCATTTCTGAAAAAAGCAAGCGGAATTTGAAAATTTATTAAAAAGCTTTGCGCATGTTTGCCAAAGTGTGCCTCCAGCTGTTGCAAACTCCCAGCATGCCCAGATGGCCTTTGGCTGTCAGGGCATGCTGGGTGTTGTAGTTTTGCAACAGCTGGAGGCACGCTGGTAACAGTAACAGTGTGTTAGCGCAAGTGACATGACATGTTATACATAAATCTCCCGACAATCAACCACATCGATCAAACACATCAATCATTCATACAGCATTCATTCATTTACTCATTCATTCAACATTACATTATGTATTAATAATAAATCACATAAAATTATATTATCTTACCTGTCTTCCAATGTTCCGATCTCTGCGTCTGCCCTCTTTTCCTGCATACACATAATGGTCCCGATAATGGTCCCCTGCTTAACCCCTTAAGGACCAAGTACGTATGAGTATGTCCTTGGACCTGCTCCCGTGATATAACGCGGGGTCCCACGGTGACTCCGCATCATATCACGGCGGGCCCGGCGTCATAGTGAAGCCGGGACCCAGCCGATAATAGCGCGCGGCACTGATCGCGGTGCCGCGCGCTATTAACCCTTTAGCCGCGCACTCAAAGCTGAGCCACGCGGCTAAAAGTGAAATTAAAAACTGCCGGTTAGCTCAGTGGGCTGTTTGGGATAGCCGCGGCAAAATCGCGGCATCCCGAACAGCTTGCAGGACAGCCGGAGGGTCCCTACCTGCCTCCTCGCTGTCCGATCGCCGAAAGACTGCTCAGTGCCCGAGATCCAGGCATGAGCAGTCAAGCGGCAGAATCATCGATCACTGGTTTCCTATGAGAAACCAGTGATCAATGATAAAGATCAGTGTGTGCAGTGTTATAGGTCCCTATGGGAGCTATAACACTGCAAAAAAAAAAGTGAATAAAGATTATTTAACCCCTCCCCTATTAAAAGTTTGAATCACCCCCCTTTTCCCATAAAAAAAACTGTGTAAATAAAAATAAACATATATGGTGTCGCCGCGTGCGGAAATGTCCGAATTATAAAAATATATTGTTAATTAAACCGCACGGTCAATGGCGTACGCGCAAAAAAATTCCAAAGTTGAAAAAAGTGCATTTTTGGTCACTTTTTATATCATGAAAAAATGAATAAAAAGCGATCCATAAGACCTATCAATGCAAAAATGGTACTGTTAAAAACTTCAGATCACGGCGCAAAAAATGAGCCCTCATACCACCCCATACGTTATAGGGGTCAGAAGATGACAATTTTAAACGTATTAATTTTCCTGCATGTAGTTATTATTTTTTTTAGAAGTACGGCAAAATCAAACCTATATAAGTAGGATATCGTTTTAATCGTATGGACCTACAGAATAAAGATAAGGTGTAATTTTTACCAAAAAATTTACTATGTAGAAACGGAAGCCCCCAAAAGATACAAAACTGCATTTTTTTCAATTTTGTCTCACAATGATTTTTTTTTTCGTTTCACCGAAGATTTTTGGGCAAAATGACTGACATCATTACAAAGTAGAATTGGTGGCGCAAAAAATAAGCAATCATATGGATTTTTAGGTGCAAAATTGAAAGAGTTAGGATTTTTTAAAGGCAAGGAGCAAAAAACGAAAGTGCAAAAACGGAAAAACCCTTGGTCCTTAAGGGGTTAAAAAAGATTTACCCGAATGTACCCGAATACCAACTGTATCCAAAAGAAAATAAAAACCTGAATACCGAATGTATCCGAAAAATCAAACCAAACACCCGAATACCAAATGTATCCGAAAAATCTAAACCGAAAAAATTACCGAACCGAAAATTTTATCCAAAACGAAAAAAACTAGTGAATGGATTCGCCGCTGTAAAGATCTGATTCTGTTTTGTAACACACAGTGTCTGCTCTCTGAGCAAAAAGTCCCAGAAATGTCTGTCTTCAGCAATGGCTGCCGAATATATAGGGCTGTGACATCACAAGGCTGGCATGCTGCTGATAGGCTGCATGCAACCATGTGATTCAGGGAGATCCCTCCTACCCACCTTCCCAGAATTCCCTGCCTCATGTCCTCCACGCATACCCGCCACTTTAGCCCCCCTGGCCCGCACAAAATGGAGTTAAAGGGGTACTCCGGTGAAAACCTTTTTTCTTTTTTGTATAACTGTTTATTTAAAGGATTTTGTATTTTAATACAGAAGAAAAATACGACATGTGTACAGTGAGCATGAGTACTTTGCAATATATAAAGCAGAATTTGCAACTTTATATATAAAAAGGAGAAACACTGTAGAGATGAAGTAGGAGGAGAGAAAGGGGCAGAAAGTAAAATTAAAAAAGAAATAATGATGAAATAAATTAAAATAAATAAAAGAAAGAATATAAAATAGAGAATCTCGTATGGCCATGGCACACCAGTGGTTATTCAGAGAATCATCATAATCCTCCCAAAGCCTCCATATCTTCTGAAAGACATGGAGTTTATTATCTAGTACTGCTGAAAGATGTTCCATCCTATACACCTCTTTAATTTTTTCCAGCAGGGCTCGAGTCGGCGGGGATTCGGGAGATTTCCACCAACGGGCTATGAGACATTTAGATGCAGTCAGAATATGTGAGAGCAGTTTAGAAGAGGTGGAGGGCATTCCGGAAACAGGGAGATTCAGGAGATATGTGGTTGAATGGAGGGGGACATGTACTCCCAAAACCTGAAGAATTAGGGATTGGACCTCCAACCAAAAGTGTCTCAATGCAGGACAGTCCCAAAAAATATGTTGTATAGAGCCAGGTCCAACCTGACACCTCCAGCATAGAGGGGATACCTGAGGGAAGAGGCGGTGCAATTTCTCTGGGGTCTGATACCACATCATTAATATTTTATATTGATTTTCCTGGTATGAAATGCAGGAAGATGACTTTGCCGCAGCCTTCCAAATAGTCTGCCATTGGGAGGTGGACAAAGGGGTGCCCAAATAGGAGTCCCATTTGTCCATATAGGTATGTCTATGATTGTTTATGCCTCCTTCAGAGGACAAAATATTATAGATAGCAGAAATGAGGCCTTTTGTGGACGTAGAACCCCTACATAATAATTCAAATGAAGTGGGAGGTGGAAAGGGGGGGCCATTTAGGGGCAGTTCCAGGTAGTGTATAATCTCCCGGTACAGCTCGGGGGCACCATCTGGGAGGTCAAATTTGTCCCGCAGGACCGAGAAGGGGAGGAGGGTCTTCGAGCGTGGATCAATTATGTCAGCTAAGTGCAAAAGATGAGATTGGATCCATGGAGTGGATTTTCCTGGTATGAAATGCAGGAAGATGACTTTGCCGCAGCCTTCCAAATTGTCTGCCATTGGGAGGTGGACAAAGGGGTGCCCAAATAGGAGTCCCATTTGTCCATATAGGTATGTCTATGATTGTTTATGCCTCCTTCAGAGGACAAAATATTATAGATAGCAGAAATGAGGCCTTTTATGGACGTAGAACCCCTACATAATAATTCAAATGAAGTGGGAGGTGGAAAGGGGGGGCCATTTAGGGGCAGTTCCAGGTAGTGTATAATCTCCCGGTACAGCTCGGGGGCACCATCTGGGAGGTCAAATTTGTCCCGCAGGACCGAGAAGGGGAGGAGGGTCTTCGAGCGTGGATCAATTATGTCAGCTAAGTGCAAAAGATGAGATTGGATCCATGGAGTGACAGTTATAGGGTCCCAACTATTTGGGATCAGTTGGTTGTACAGGAGGGGAGTAAGAAGTGTGATATTAGATTTAAGATGGAACATGGACATGGATTGTTTCCAAATGTCAATCGTCAATTTCATGGGACCCAATAATTTAGGGGAAGGACATATGGGGTCTTTAGACCATATAAAAAAAACTCGGATGTATAGGGGAGACCCACATCTTCTCTACCTCCGTCCATTTGTTAAAGGCCAGAAAAGTTGACCAGGATGGGATTCTGCGTAAGTGGGCAGCTAAGTAATATTTATGTAGATCTGGCACAGCAAGACCTCCTTAAGATTTTTTCTTTTAAATCAACTGGTGGCAGAAAGTTAAACATATTTGTAAATTACTTCTATTAAAAAATCCTAATCCTTCCAGTACTTATTAGCTGCTGAATGCTACAGAGGAAATTCCTTTCTTTTTGGAACACTGATGACATCACGAGCACAGTGCTCTCTGCTGACATCTCTGTCCATTTTAGCAACCATGCATAGCAGATGTATGCTAAGGGCAGCATGGTGGCTCAGTGGTTAGCACTGCTGCCTTGCAGTGCTGGGGACTTGGGTTCAAATCCCACTAAGGACAAAAATAAATAAAGCGTTGTTATTATTAAAATAACGTCAGCAGAGAGAACTGTGGTCGTGATGTCATCAGAGAGCATTCCAAAAAGAAAATAATTTCCTTTGTAGTATTCAGCAGCTAATAAGTACAGGAAGGATTAAGATTTTTTAATAGAAGTAATTTACAAATATGTTTAACTTTCTGCCACCAGTTGATTTAAAAGAAAAAAGGTTTTCACAGGAGTACCCCTTTAATGAAGCAATTCATAATAACAAATCGCGGCGAAATTCAGATTAGTTTCGAATCGAATTTTCAATGAAATTTGGAACAAATTCGAATTCATCCAATTCGATTCGCTCATCTCTAGTGCTGTGGATCCACAAATTGGTGTGCAAATCAGTGGGATAAAAGGAAAGCATAGAAAATGGCTTACTTATGTTTAAAATTTTATTTTTACCATAAACGTATAAAAACTTAATATGTACAAAAGAACATTTATATTAATTTAAAAAAAAACTCCAGTTAACAATAAAATACCACATGCCACAGTGTATACCAACTAGCACAAGCTTTTTATCTGCATGTATTACTAAAGGAATATCTCCATCAAGACTGATCTGGGAAAAGGGGGAAGGAAGATATAAGGAAACTAAGTGCCCTACTCTCCCTGCTGTGTCAGTCGAAAATAGCTGTAAATTGCTAAATTGTTCTGTCAATGTGAAAAGTATTGGGACTGTCACACGATTACATGTCTTGCTTAACTGTAAGCACTCAGTATCTTCTTAACACAATGCAGCATGCGAAGTTCTTCTTTCATCACATATTGCATTATATGCAACTGTTTTTCTTAGTTTTTCCTCCTGAATACAATTTTTTATATGCCCTATATATACAAAGAAAATAAACCTTAACTGTATAACAGTTCTGCTATTAAAGAAAATGTTTTTTTACTGATTAGAGGCAAATACTAAAACATGTTTTTTTCTAACCAGTTTTTATTTTCTGATTAAAAAAGTGGTTGATTCATTTTAGCACAATATTATTGGGGCAGCCATCTTACACAAGCCGATTTTCACAGTATTAGAGATATGCTTTAAAACAAGCACCATGTTCATAAGAACAAAAGACTATAAGGAACCCTATTGACTTCTATGGGAGAGTTTTCATGACATGCTCTATGACCTATGCAGAGGTCTTTTTGCAGAGAGGGGGTGGATGAGCTCTGTCATCTAGTGTAAATGGCCTGGTTCTCTCTTATCTATATACTTGTGTCACCTAAACCTGACTGCGATGACAAGGAGGACACTGCTGGAAAGCTTTCTGTACAGAACAGGAAGTGTCAGCTTATTAGAAGGCCTAGTGGCTAAGATGAATGCTACAAGATTTCACGATCATTTTATAATATACATTAGTCAAATAGAAAATTAGGAAAAAAAAAACACCAACAATTATTTAAAAAATATATGTTTAACATTAACTTTTTCATCTCAATAAAAAAAAAATACTAATTTTTTTTTTTTTAAAGTCACCTCCTTTTTGGTTTTCCCTTAACAAAAAAAAAAAAAAAAAAAGAAAAATGTAAACAATCAAAATAAATATATTTTGTATGGCTGCATGTGTAAATGACAAAAATATTAAAATATAATGTTAATGTTCCAGCACAAGGAACAGCGTAAACAAGGAATCCCATTAATTGTTTAGTAGTTTCAAAAACAAAAATGCCCCTTTCATTTTTTAGTAGTTTTGATGTCATTTTTTTTATATTGCAGTTAATTTTTTAAGAAACTTAAGGGTACCATTACACAGTACCATTGGCCCTGCAAAAAACAAGCCCTCAAATGAGGGTCTGTAAATAAAAGAGTTAAAATTGCTAAAATTCGAATTGGCTGCTTCCTCAAGGGGTTAAAACTGATGCCTATTTTTTATCAGGTCCATTTTATGCCTATTTCAAGTCAGATTCATCCAGCTATATAAAATTAGATTTTTCCATTATGATCTGTCTGTATTTTTCTTAGTTGTGCATAACTTCTACAAGGTTTTATAGGTTTGGCTGGCATTAAGTAATGGATTGTTTTCCAAAATCGGGAATTGAGAGGACGAGACTTCTCTCCTTTCCACTTGACTCTATTTTTCGTCTTCAGTAGTTGCAGAGATTCTAGTTGGAAGCTTTGCTCGCTTAAAGGTGAGAATTCAATTAAAATGACTTTAATTTTCCTCTCCACCATCGCTTTGTGTAAGCCACTCTCAAGTTCATACATTGCTTTGGAAGAAGTGAAGTCTTTGCTTATGACAATGATTAATCTTCTGCTCTTTTCTAGAAATGAGTTCATGTCATCCGCCATAGCTGCAATACAGGAAAAAAAAGTTAGTAGGTTCCGAGTTCAATTAGTCATTGTATTATATAGGGTGATACCGAACTCTTTTATTTGCAATGACATTGTGGTTTAGGATCAAAACATACAATGTCATAGACATAGGATTCTTTATTTAACTTAATTTCCTACCTGTAGAGATAGTGATTTACATTACATTTTTAAAGGGGTACTCCACTGAAAACATCTTATCTCCTATCCAAAGGATAGGGGAAAAGATGTAAGATCGTGGGGGGTCTCACCGCTGGGGACCCCAATGATCTCCGGGCCGGCAGTGGCGGCATCCAAAACACAGAAACTTGCAGCTTCCGCGTTTGTGATATCACGCCACGCCTCTACCATTCATATCCATGGGAAGGGGTGTGACGGCTAGTACATAGCAGTCACGCCTCCTCCCATAGACGTGAATAGAGGGGGCATGGTGGCTGGCATCGCCAGTTATCGGGCACGGAGTGGAGTTCGCTCCGTGCACCAAATGAGAGGGGTGCTGCAGCGGATCGTGGGGTCCCGCCAGCCACCATGCCCCCTCCATTCACGTCTATGGTAGGAGGCGTGACGGCTATGTACTTTGGATAGGGGATTAGATGTTTACAGTGAGTACCCCTTTAACCCATTAAGGACACAGCACATTTTGGCCCTGAGGACACAGGACATTTTCGCATTTCTATTTTTTCCTCCTCACCTTCTAAGGGTTCTGTTACATATATAAGTTGTCCGGTGGCTTTTCCCTTTGGTGTACATCAAAGGGAAACTGACAGCAGAACTGATCCCATTTATTTTGACGCAGGATGATTGGACTCACCATACTGGTACCAGACAGAGGAATGCATCTTGCTGTGTTCCCTTGTCCTGTGTTCAGAAAAAATGGATGCTAAACAACTGATGACAACTAATGCATGTTGTCATCAGTTGTGGTGAGACATATGTAATCCTAGCCTAAGAGCCATAACTCTTTTATTTTTCTATCTATAGACCCATGTAGATGAGTAATGGCACCATTTATTTTGTTGTAAAATCTTCGGCGCAGACAAAAAAATTTTTATTTATGGGGGGAAGTTGGAACGCAAATATGCTTTTTTTTTTATTTATTTTTTTGCTGTTACCCAGTGCACTTTATGGTAAAACTGACATGTTCTCTTTATGCCGTGATCTGTAGGTTTCATTGGTACCACTTTTGCGCATTTGTGACTTTTTGATTACCTTTTATATATATTTTTTTTCTGGGATGTGATGTGACCAAGAAATCACATTTACGCCATTCACCATAAGGGACCATCAATATTTTAATAGATCGGACATTTCCACACACAACGATATCAAGTATTTATTTTTATTTTTTAATTTCCTCTCCTTCTCTCTCTTTAAGAGCCTTATGTTTTTTGTTTTATTGTGGCCCCCACAATAAAATAGTATTATTGTGGCCCCCACAACCGCCCGGGTGTTCTATTATTCTATGGACCGATACGATTAAAATGATCCCCACGTTTACATGTTTTTCTATTATTGTACTGCTTTTAAAATAAGGCAAACTAACCCCCTATTTTTCTTATTTTTTCATATAGGGGTTGTATGAGGGCTAACTTTTAGTACTGTGATTTGTAGTTTTTACCTGCACCATTTATTTGACTTCTTTATCACTTTTTATTCTGGGATGTAATGCGGCAGAAAATCCACAATTTTGGACTTTTTTTTAATGTTCATGCAGTTCACTATACAGGATCATTAACATTATATTTTAATAGATAGGACATTTCTGTACATGGCAATGCCAAATATGTTTGTTTATTTTATATTTATTTTTTTACTATTTTTATTTGTAAAATGGGAAAAGAAAGGGACAATTTTTTTTATTGGGGGAGTGGCTTATTAAAAGTTTTATTAAAACTATTTAGTCCCCACATGGGACTATTTATAGCAATCTACTGATTGCTGATATTATTCGGTGCTATGCATAGGCTATGCTATGCATCAGTGTAATCGGCAAGAAGGCAGATCATAAAAGAAGACTGCCGGATTGTGCGATTGTGCGAGAAGTCTTAGAAGTATCTCAAATACCCAATTATACTCCAGATGCTGTGATCAGTATTGATCACAGCATCCAAAAGGTTAATGGCAGGCATCAGTGTGAACCCTGATGTCCGTCATTAGTGGTGGGTCCTCGGCTGTTAGGGGTTACATGAGATAAATTCTTTATACAGGGCATCGTGATCTTTATGATTTATTTATTTATTTTTTATTATCATTATGCTTACCTTACACTTTATTGCATGATATACTTAGTTTATCTTCTACACATCTCATGTCTAAGCTATTGTTTAAACATGGTAAACCACACCCTGCTAGCATTTATCTGATCAGACAGCCTTTGTGGATGTCACAGAGACCCAGTGGTTAGGTCACCAGTTTCAACTGCACACACCCTTCCAATGTTGAAAATCAGAGTCTAAAAATACAGTATATATATATATATATATATATATATATATATATATATATATACACACCAGCGCTGGACTGGAACTCAAATTCAGCCCTGGTATTTAGAAGCACACAGCCCCACATGCTAAGGGACGAATGGATTATATGAGAGTGTTTTTTTCCTTAAAGTTGGGGCAACCTCTTTAAACCGGAACAGTCCGCAGGTTTCAGGAAATAAAGTAATTGCATGACATTATATGGCTTTTGAGCCTGAATCCGTATATACATTGTATTAGATAATTGAACTCTCCAAAGACAAGATATCAAATTTTTAACAGAAACGCAAATTAGGCTTTGGAGACCTCTGGGCTTTTCTCTTGACTGGGAATGACCTAAGGGCTCCAAAGCCTAATTTGCATATCTTTTCAAATTCTGGTATCTGGTAACTGGAGGGGGTAATTAAGTAATAAGAGGTATGTACGGATTTGAAGTTAAAAGCCCTTTACAGCCGTGCCCTTACTTTTTACCTTATAATCTAAAAACAGGTTTCCTTAAAGGCCTCCTTTACACACACTTTTTTCACTTTTTTCCCAAGCCATACGCACGTAAATGTGTTTACCCAAAAGCAAAACAATCACCTAAGGCTGGGTCAACCTTGTATTTCAGTTTATGTTTAAGGTATTCATTAACAATGTATACATTTAATGGAATTTTAACAACGCATTTTGCTGTATGGCAAAATGTAATTCTTATGTAAGTATCTATTTCCCATTGACTTTCATTAGCAATGACGACTACGCTATTCTATACTGCTGTAAAACACAATAAAATAGAAACCAGAGAAATGCAGATCTAGAGGCAGTTGTGGATGTTGTGTCCTGAGGTGGTAAGTATACATTTTACACATCATTTTATCTATCCATTTAAAGGGGTATGCTCACTTCAGAAAGTGGGGGATAACTTGCAGATCAGAGGGGGTCTGACTGTTGGGACCCTTGCCAATCTTGAGAACACTGGTAAACTTCCCTGTAAATGGACTGTGTGGGTCATGCATGCAGGACTACAGCTCTATTCATACCCTACGGGCACTGTAGCCCTCACTGATCTGCATGTTATCCCATATGCTGTGAATGAGAGAAAACTTGCTGAAGTGATGACAACCTTTTAAACAAACATTACTCATGGTGCACTTCTCTCCCTATTTATTTTTTAAATATATACTATATCTTTACAGTATCATACATACTCAAGAATCACACATGCACCCACACACAGATGCAATAAACTGCATTAACACACACACACATATATATATATATATATATATATATATATATATATATATATATATATTTAAAGGGGTATTTCAGTGAAAAACATTTTTTTTCATATCAACTGGCTCCAGAAAGTCAAACAGATTTGTAAATTATAACAATAAAAGAATGTAGCATTCACTCACCGCTACAATGGTATTGATGTTCCCGGCTAGAGGGGATTGCGGGTCGGCGTCTGGTGGACTTCAGGAGCGCTCAGAGGCACTCTGAGCGCTCCTGAAGTCCACAAGACGCCGACCCATGATCCCCTCTAGCCGGGAACATCGATACCATTGTAGCGGTGAGTGAATGCTACATTCTTTTATTGTTACATTTTTTTTATACTTTACCTAGTTGCATGCACCCCGCAGGTATTACAGAGTAACTGGACCCTGACAACTGCCGCATACTCCTCATATCGGTACCACTCATATACAGAGTTGCTCTCCTTCTGTTTCTTTCTTCTGTTGTGTGATACAGATTTGTAAATTACTTCTATTAAAAAAAATCTGTATCCTACCAGTTCTTATCAGCTGCTAAAGTTGAGTTCTTCTTTTCTGTCTGACACCTCTGTCTGTCTCAGGAACTGTCCGGAGTAGGAGCAAATCCTTATAGCAAACCTCACCTGCTCTGGGCAGTTCCTAAAACCGACAGAGGTGTCAGCAGAGAGCACTGTTGTCAGACAGAAAAGAACAACTCAACTTGAGCAGCTGATAAGTACTGGTAGGATTAATATTTTTTAATAGAAGTAATTTACAAATCTGTTTAACTTTCTAGAGCCAGTCAAAAAAAAATTCACCGGAGTACCTCTTTAACTACTGTGCTGCAATAGTGGTCTTCCCCAGCAGCAGGACAGCAGCTCATGACCTGCTACAGAAGTTACTGAGGATGTAGTGCAGGAGAGGAGGGGGCACAATATAGGAGATGAGAGGACTGTAAAGAGAGTTGCTTCTGGCTCTTTGTTCAGTGTTAAATCTTTAGCTGTGAGCCCCTCTCCCACCCTACCTTCTCCAGCCCAACTGCCTCTTTTATATAATTTTAATACCATTTTTATTTTTTTTTACACTTTTTAAGTCCTCATAGGGGACTATTATATGCAATCATTAGATTGCATTTACCATACAATGCTGTGCCTATTGAATAGCATTGTACAGTGTGATCGGCGCTCTACTGATACAAACTGGTTGAACTGGAGAAACACAGATGATGCTCTACTGATACAAACTGGCTGAACTGGAGAAACACCATTGACACGTTTTAGGTCATGTGACTCGGTCTGTCCCCGAGAAATAAATAAACCTTGTGAAAAATAAAAAAAATTCACAATGTTCTTAAATAAAATAAAACAATAATAATAATAATACAATAATAAAACATATTTGGTATAAAAAAATAAAAAAAAAATTCTTACCTCCACCTGGAATTACATCTCTGTCAAAAATACACAGTTTATAACCAAAACAATTTTCCAAGATTGGAGCAAGAGTCTCGAATGTAAAATTTCTTTCATCGGATTCACAGGTAGAAAAACTTTCAAAAGACAAGTAGGCATCATATTCTTTCCCATCTAAGTAAAAAAAAATGTATAATGTATATCTGGACTTAACATTTAGGCTTTAAAATGCTACAGCAATGACTAGCAGATGTTAACAAATAAGCATAGAATAGTGTTGCTCGCGAATATTCGCAATGCGAATTTTATTCGCGAATATCGCATATTCGCGAATAAAGCACTATATATTCGTAATTACGAATATTCCTTTTTTTTTTTTTTATCACAGTACACATCACAGTGATCATCCCTCTCTGCTTCCGGCTTGTGTGGTGTAATGAAGGCTCTAATACTACTATGTGAGACTGGCGTGCAAATTTTCGCATATGCAAATTTTTGCTTATGCTAATTTTTGTATATGATCATTTTCGCATACGCTAATTTTCGCATACCCGAATTCTTGCATATGCGAAAATAAAATGTGAATATTACGAATATGCGAATTTAGCAAATATATGACAAATATTCGTCCATATATTCGCGAATTCCAATATGGCCTATGCCGCTCAACACTAGCATAGAACCAAACTTGAATAAAACCCTATATGGGTTGAAATATTGGACATGGACTGGATTGGTGAATAAGACCACTACTTTTATTTCACTGGTTTCTATGCTTGTCCCCAGACAGGTGTCGCTAGAGAGCGCTTAGAAAATAACAACTCAATTTCAGCAGCTCATAAGTACTGAAAGGATTAAGATTTTTGTAATGGAAGTAATTTACAAATCTGTAAAACTTTCTGGAGCCAAAATTTTTTTTTCCTGGAATACCCCTTTAAGATTTGAAGATCATTGTTAAGGCCTTCATTCTGAAGAACTGGCTTATACATCTGTATGTGCCTGTTATCTGGAGTAAAAACTGTAATAATGGAATGAGTGCAAAAAAAATGTCATTATATTCAACTGTTTCTTTCTTTCTCATAATCTTTAGTGACCAAAGTTTTCATTAGTCAGTTATGGGGGATAGCTAAATCAGCTCTAAGATACCATTAAACATATGCATTATCCTCTAAGACAAAAATTTTGTTGCTATACTATAACCATTTTAGCATTAAACACGTGTGACTTCTTCAGTTTCCTCTATATCTTACCATTTTCTAAACTTGCTAACCTAAAAAGTTAAGACAACTTAATAAAAGTATTTAGATCTATGTCCTACATACATATGTCCAATATATGAGGTGTTACCTTCATTTATGTGCTGGAATAAGGCTATTTTCACGCTATAAATTCATCCATTTTAAAGATCCGTTATAATGAGCCGTTAACAAAACCATTCAAAAACGGATGTTAAACGGCCGTTACAAAATCCCATTATAGCCTATGGGATTTTTACATTATCCATTTTAACCTGTTTATCTGTTTTAGCCCGTTATTAATAACGGCCGTTATTTTGTGATGAGAGAAAGAACAGAAGAAATAGTGCATGCACTATTTCTCCCGTTACCTTCTCCCGTCACAAAATAATGTCCGTTATTTAAAACGGATGAATATATAGTGTGACAGTCGCCTATAAGACACATTAGGCATTAGCCATGTTAAAAGCTATCATCAAGGACTCCTAACATTGGATAGGAAGAATAAGGTGACACTGTTCCTGCCGCTACATTGTGAGATTTACAGAAGTATGAAGGAACTCCGACATACCCCATTATCTGCCAATCACATGATATTACTGTACACACAGACACTGTATATAAGAGAAAGATGTTCCACTTACCTCCAATGGTTTCATCTACTCCAGTTATACTGCGGTATAAGAGAACTATCTGTATCCTGAACAGTATGCATAAGCCAACCAGAAATACAATGGAGACAGAGCAAGTGATAGACGCAATAAGTGACGCTGTGAAGACCTGCTTAGAAATATCGTGATTCTTATCTGATAGGGAAAAGGAAAATATGTTGGTTTGTAAACCTTCACAGAACCATCATGTTTGGTTTCACATGCAAAATAAGTATTGTCAGGCTTGGTAAGTGAATATTGTATCAGAGGACACGGTACAATATTATGAAAAATATTTTCGTATCCAAATTTCTCATTTATTACATATTGAGCAGCGCAATTGTTTCTAAGTGTAATGATAGACAGTAAGAGCATATAACAGGTTTTGCTGCATTTCCTTAAAGCCCAATTGTATTGTCTTTAATCTTACAATAATAAAATACATTGTTCCCTATGATTGTGCACCTAGACCTAAGATCATATCTTTTGCAAACTTCGATATCCCCCCCTGGCTGTCAGTGGCTTCCTGTATCAGAGACAACTCCATCTATATATGTAGTAGACACAAGATCAGTAGTCACCAGCACTAAATAAATGTATGAAATAAATGTTTGTAATAAATATATGTAATAAATGTGTGTAATAAATATATGTAATAAATGTATGTAACTAACTCTGACAAATATAACATAGCAGGTTGCATAAAAAATAACAATGTATAAATGCCAATGAGCTTCTTACAATATAGAACACTGCACGGGGAAGAGGAGATTATGTCAGTGTGAAAGTAAAGTTGAAAAACATTTTGTCCTCAGAACATTCAAAACTTACAAAAAAAAATATGACAAATCTGCTTATGTATAGGGGATGCAGAAGTAGAGCAGCGTATTAGCTCATAGGTGGAATGCGTATGGTGAAAGGAGGCCCAGTGGGTAAGAGTGAAGTGATGAGGATAGTATTTTCCTGTGGTCATAGTAGAGTCTCTATAGTCACAGTGGCTTCAGTGGCTCCACTTGCTCTCACACTGCCCTAGACTGGTGACAAGAGAGCTGCACAAATGAGGTTGTGATGTTGTTCCCCCAGGAGTGTAATGTCGAGACTGATGGCACCTTGAGTGCCCATGATGGTCAGGTGCAAGGGTGAAGCCAGATACACTAGTAACTCAAAAACAACAACAGTTCTTTACTAGAAATAACAGGTCTTGAACAAGGAAGGCACAGTACTTACACAAGGCAGGCTTGTGGATGGAGCGGGTAACCCTGTTGGTGCACTTAACACAAGCCCTGGATGATGCTACTAGGCCCTTTAGTCTTTCTCACAGGATCAGGAAGCAACTGGATCCTGGTAGACCTCAGATGGGACATCTCATATCCAATTGTCTCCCTGGTAAATTAAGTGCAAACCTGTAGACTCCTTCCCTATTCTCCAGCCCACTCTCATAACAAGATTAGTAAGGGGAACACCTTGGACAGAACCTATTTGCAGCAGAGAGCCTTACCACCTTTTCTCTCTAGAGAGGCTATCTATAGGCTGACTACACTTCCTTCCTCTCATTCGAAAAGCTGAAGCAGAAAGAGCTTCTCCCTTCCTTTTGGACAGTTCCTAGCTGTGTGTATGTTAACTCCTTACTGCTCATAGCCATACCTAGTTCAATGCAATAACAACAACTTGGAGGGTACAAAACAGATTGCAAACATTATGAAACAGTATAAATATGACAAGCATACATGAAACAAGGCACTGGCTGTCTGACAAAAAGTAATGCTATGTTGGTCTTTTTTCAAAATAAAAGGAGTTGGGAAAAAAGTACTTTGGTCTTAGAGAAGAGATATGGACTTGGTAAAATTTTAGATCTTACCTTTTAATCGCAGACGAAATTTCCTACTGTCAAAGCCTTGATTACTTTGAAGTCTGCAGATATATGCATATTTAATATCATCTTTACTTATATTTACTACGTACAATTCCGTGCTCATAATTTGATTGTCGTATCCCCTCAAGAAAAAACATTGGCAAAATGTCATTTTGTGATGCTAATATTTCAGGTTTTTACATGTCATTACTAGTGATGAGCTAATCAATTTGGGACTATTTGGATTTATTTCCAATTTTACACAAAATTCTGATTCATTCAAGTCTTTGTGATTTGCATTTGATTTTACTGAGCATCCAGTCATACGCAGTGGTGTTTATTAAGATATGTTGCTATGGTGTGCTGCAAATTATCTGCCCATGACTTTTTCATATGCGCTTTCATTCCCAAGACCTTTGAAATGTGTCCTGTTATTGGCATGGGTTTAGAAATTGGGCAGCAAATTGTATAAACATACAGTGCATACATAGATACATATAAAGACAGTATTCCACCACATACTCCAGTTGCATAACTGACCACAAATGATGGCCTCCCAAGTGTTCCAGATTTAATAGTACAGTACAGATCTTTAGTGGTGTCATGCAATCTCTGGTTTGCTACCTCTAAGGACTTGCTCACATTACGCTCCAGCCTTCTGAGGCCCATATATGTTGGCAAAATTACATGCAGACATGCTTGGATAAACAATGGGTCATTTTCCAAGCACATACAAGTTTAGACCCAGACCAAAAAGCGCAGCAGACGATACCTTTGAGACTAAGTAAAATACATATATATTTAGACTACATTCAGTCCATTAAAATCAATGAGGGCCAATGCCTATCTGTGCATGGATATATTGGTGTGTTATTTTGATGATGTATCCATGTCTCAAAAGGCCCAATCGTAAAGAAGTCTTGGTGAGTGCATTTTCATTCCTTATCTTTGATTCACATTAATTGGTTAACCAGTATGCAAATTAGCTCTTCTCCAAAAGTAATGAAAACTCTACCACTGCAGCTGGAGGCACCTTGGTTGGGAAAAACTGCTTTAAGTCAATGTGCAACACACAAGCACATTCACTCTGCCTGAACCGCAAGTCATTAGGTTGTTTCCCAGTGGCTCCTGCCTGACCTGTTCTTCATTGGTAGCTCTGTTTATGCCCAAATGGGGAGGGATCTATTAATCAAGGCTGGTGGGGAGAAGCCACCAGGGACCACCCTGATTACCCATTCTTCAGGCAGCATGAAAGTGATAAAAGTTTCCTTTTAAAGAGTCATAAAATATAACTATTAACATAAAGGAAGACACAATCCTTTGTAGACAGCTATTTCAGGGTTCTTGTCCCTTATGAGTACAGAGTAGGGTAAGTTGCATACTTAAAATACAGGGAAAGTGGAAACTCTAAAAACATATACAGTAAGCAGTGTAGCTTAGCACTAGAATCAATATATCATTAATCTTAATGGTATTCCACCATAGAAAACATGGGAAAGGTGTGAAACCAATATACAAGGAACAGAGGTATCACTCAAATAAAGTGCACTGAGTATCATGGGCCCAAACCTAAAGTGCCTAACCAAGCAAATTTTACATAAGCTTGTAAATGTAATCAACTCAACTAATCAACCAACGTATGTTTTGTCTAACTCGACTTTATCAAGGGACGTCGAGTTAGACGAAATGTATGTTGTGTGTGGCGCATCATATCAGTGAGTTGATTACATCTTATGGTCTGGAGACATTCAAATATGCCATCTAAAGCTGCTATCTAAAGTGCTTCTTAAGTGTGACATCAAGAATTATACCAGAATTCATTCACTTCATCTTCTCACCAGCCTATTCTTTCATTTACATGTATGTCATCATTCATTTCTTGAACAACTACCACCATCATTTGTCCTCACCAGTGCATATCTGTTTAGCTGTATTTAAATAATCAACCTGGTATGTCATCATTCATTTCTTGAACAACTACCACCATCATTTGTTCTCACCAGTGCATATCTGTTTAGCTGTATTTAAATAATCAACCTGGTATGTCACTCATCTTGTGATTGTGTACTCCCATTCCCCCATCATTGCATTGTCATGTATATTTATTACTGTTATCTGACAAGTGTTTCTATTTTGTTTGATCACAATTTATTTCCCCTGAGTGATCCCAAACTGTTTATTTTTTTTCTTAACTTTATTCCCCAAACTTTATTGCTCCCCATCCTGTTTCACACCTGATTGCACTCCACTGCCAATTCTCTGGCTTACCCTAGCACTATATATCAGAGGCTATAGGTCTGTTAGACCTTAGGTCTGGAGACATTCAAATATGCCATCTAAAGCTGCTATCTAAAGTGCTTCTTAAGTGTGACATCAAGAATTATACCAGAATTCAACCAGAAGGGAACAAAAGGGAACTAACTCAACATTATAACTACAAAAGTAAGTCACTCTTTTTCAACAAACAAACAAACAAACATGCACTCACTTATTACTTACATCATTGCGATACATTTTCTCTTATATCCCCCACCGATTTCTCCGGTGGACTCTATATACATCTGTCCATGCCTCCTTCCCTCACTTATGTATTGCTCGCATTCACTGCTCACCATCATAAACCACCCAAAGTCACCTCATTCCATGGTACAGCACAGAAGTCGCTTCATCACTTCACCCAGCCATCTGCTCTCCCTCTTGTTTCTTCTGCTTTTAGCTGCTGGGGACATTGCTCCTAACCCTGGCCCACCTTTCACTAATACTTGCTCTACACTACCTGCCTCTTGCGGAACCACTACAAACTTTAACTGCGTTCTTCTAAACTCTCGATCTGTGTGCAATAAGCTCACCCAGATCCATGACTTATTTCTCACTAATTCTCTTAATCTGCTGGCTCTCACAGAAACATAGATACAACCTTCTGACACTGCTTCTCTCGCTGCTTTATCTTATGGTGACCTTCACTTTTCCCATACCCCCAGATCTGACACCAGGCATGGTGGAGGAGTTGGGGTGCTTCTAGCCCCACAATGCACTTTTCAAGTCATCCCCCCATTACCCTCACTCACATTTCCCTCTTTTGAGGTCCACACCCTCAGGCTCTTCCGCCCATTGTCTCTCAGAGTGGCGGTCATCTATCGTCCTCCTGGTTCTCCCCAAATGTTCCTGGATCATTTTGCCACCTGGCTCCTTCACTTTCTTTCCTCAGAAACACCTACACTCATCATGGGTGATTTTAATATCCCCATTGATACCCCAATCTCAACTTCTGCCTCTCGGCTTCTGTCTCTAACCTCCTCCTTTGCCCTTTCACAGCTTACTGACTCTCCCACACACAAGGATGGGAATACACTGGACTTGATCTTCTCTAGACTTTGCTCTGCCTCTAAATTCACTAATTCTCCTTTTGAGCTCTCTGACCACAACCTTCTCTTTTTCTCTATCAGTAACTCCTGTCCTCTTCCGGACACTCCAACCTTGTACACTTACAGAAACCTGCGTGCCAGAAACACTAGTCAATTTATAGACATTCTACAATCTTAGGGACACGTCCCCAAGGACTGCCCTAAACTAGAGACTGCTTAACTAAATTATTAAAACGTAACTTTTATTACAACCACTTAATTATAAATTGTGCTTTTGGTACCATAGTGAAAAAATGTTAAAAAGTCCGGTCATCCACTGTGTGACTACAACATAGGTCAAAATTGCCCATATGTCTTGTGATCAGTGTCACAGTGGGAAGGTCTAGTTAAGCCAGACAGTGTCGCCACCGCTGACTAGAGAAACCCCCACCCTGTTCAAATCTTG
Organism: Hyla sarda; assembly: GCF_029499605.1. Taxonomy (NCBI): domain Eukaryota; kingdom Metazoa; phylum Chordata; class Amphibia; order Anura; family Hylidae; genus Hyla; species Hyla sarda. The sequence continues at coordinate 196,388,037 of NC_079190.1, read as the reverse complement.
CTATTGTGTCACTAGGATGCCGATTTATAAAAACATTATAGCCCCTCCTGCTGACGTTTCGCCAGTGTACCCTGGCTTTTTCAAAGAAGTGAGGACAGGTATACCATGCATCAATCGTCCTTTTATATGGTAGGAAATTAACTTCTGTGCGCATCATTTCCTGTGTGCTCACACAATTCGGTTCCACATCATAACTTTGCGTCAATATCACCCAATCATATTGATTGTTTACATAAACCTGCTATTGTTTAGCCAATCCAACTTCAAACTTGCCTGTGATGTCATCGGCCACCGCTCCACTGGCCCTATCAGCGCCCGCTACGTTATCCTTCACGACTTCCATCGTAACCACCCGCAGCCGATCATGTGCCTGATCAGCTGACGGTCAGACATACCCGCTATCACGGCCGCTATTGGTCTCGCGCATGCGCGTTGTTAATCCCGCAGCGCTTCTTAGTACTGCGCATGTGATGGGACTTAGTCTATACCGCAGCTTAGTTAAATACTGCGCATGTCTAAGGGAACAATCTGATATACTCATAAGTCCTGATAATCAGAATGTATCAAGATAAGTCTAAAGGACAAACTATTGGCACTTTTAGATGACAATTAGAAGTCTGTTTCTTATATTATAATATAGAGATGTTAATAAGGTAAGTGTTCAAGCTCAATCATTGGTTCTTAAAACTAGTCCATTAAATATAGACATATGTGAAAAAATGTGATAAACCCATATGGGTATAAATCAATGCCCATTGAGAATAGTGCAATTAGTGCACCCATAAAATTAAAGAATACAATAAATCCAATTAATTATAAACCCTATGATAACTTATATAGTGCAATTTAAGATTATGATTAGTGAATACAAATCCCATAAACCTAAATAATAATGACCCATTATACAGAACAAACCAAAGTCATATGTGTTAATACTCATACTTAATAAACCAATGACTGACACAGTTCACTTCTAAGGCCATATGTTTGTAGCTGTACCAATATTAATACTGTATAGACCAAACCAAAGGGAAAAATCCCTATAGATCTCGTTACTTATATGTATCTTTTTCCAACGTAAGATGTGGATATCTTCATAGTCTAATTGACAACTAACGCATTATTACTGGTGTACTAACTTTTTCAATTCATACTTAGAACAAAAAGTGAAACCGATCGACCACCTTGACGATATATAGTCCAAAACCAAAGAGTACCTGAAATAGGTAATACCCCTAACTATACATATTGCATGGTAAACTCTAAAATCACTATGGAAACTTAGTAATCAATTAGCCATCTAAGAACGCGGAATAAGAGAAACCTTCATTGAGGCCACTCGGATTTAAAGACTTCAGCCGGTAAATCCACCGTGCCTCCTCTCTTAACAGGACCTGATCAATATTCCCCTTCCTTTCGTTCAAGACCATTTTCTTTAGACCCCAAAATTTTATTGCAAATTTTTGTGTAGAATGTATTGATCTCATATGTACTGATAGAGGTGTCTCTGTCTCTGTCCTTATTGTGCTCACATGCTTACTAATTCTCTTTCGGAATTCCTGTGTGGTTTTGCCCACATAGAGCTTCATACACGGACACTGTGCAATATAGATGATGTTCTTCGTACTACAGTTTATGAACTCATTGATCTTGTATGTCTTATGGTCCACTGGATTGACGAAGCTTTTCTTCTTACACATAAATCTGCAATTGGTACAATGCCCACATGCATAGCTGCCTGTTGGTGAATTCGGTAACCAAGTTGATGATTCCGGTGATTTAGCCATGCCTTTCTGATGGCTGTGGACCAAAATGTCCTTCAGATTGGGGCCCCTACGGTATGTGATGCTTGGATGGGGACTTAACCTATCTCTTAGATCCATATCTGATAGTAAAATATGCCAATGAGACTCCAAAATCTTATGGATCTTTTGAGAGTAGGCATCATATGTCCCTATGCATCTAATGATGTTGTCATCCTGTCTATTCCGAGAGTCATTCAACAGTGTGGTTCTATCGGCCACTTTGGCTCTGTTAAAAGCCTTCCTCATGTACTGGGAAGGATAGCCACGTTTCTTAAATTTGTTAAACAACTTATTACTCTCCTGTATAAATTGGTGGTGGGAAAGCACATTTGTTTTTGGTGAAGAGTTTAATTTTTATACACAGCACATTTCCTTTTGGGGGAGGTACATTGACGATATTTTGATTTTTTGGGAGGGGCCCCTGTGTTTATTTACAGAGTTTGTATCTAAACTAAACTGCAATGACATTGGAATGAACTTTACCTCAGAAGTAGGTGGTAGGTCCATTCATTTTTTGGACATTACCATCTACATAGATCCAAATAACCGAGTCCAGACCAAGCTATTTAGAAAACCCACAGCTACGAATAGCCTGTTACAATGGGAGAGTTGGCATCCTGCGTCCTTAAGATGCAGTATCCCCATAGGACAATATTTAAGGGCCAAACGGAACTGTTCTGAGGAGAATCAATTTATACAGGAGAGTAATAAGTTGTTTAACAAATTTAAGAAACGTGGCTATCCTTCCCAGTACATGAGGAAGGCTTTTAACAGAGCCAAAGTGGCCGATAGAACCACACTGTTGAATGACTCTCGGAATAGACAGGATGACAACATCATTAGATGCATAGGGACATATGATGCCTACTCTCAAAAGATCCATAAGATTTTGGAGTCTCATTGGCATATTTTACTATCAGATATGGATCTAAGAGATAGGTTAAGTCCCCATCCAAGCATCACATACCGTAGGGGCCCCAATCTGAAGGACATTTTGGTCCACAGCCATCAGAAAGGCATGGCTAAATCACCGGAATCATCAACTTGGTTACCGAATTCACCAACAGGCAGCTATGCATGTGGGCATTGTACCAATTGCAGATTTATGTGTAAGAAGAAAAGCTTCGTCAATCCAGTGGACCATAAGACATACAAGATCAATGAGTTCATAAACTGTAGTACGAAGAACATCATCTATATTGCACAGTGTCCGTGTATGAAGCTCTATGTGGGCAAAACCACACAGGAATTCCGAAAGAGAATTAGTAAGCATGTGAGCACAATAAGGACAGAGACAGAGACACCTCTATCAGTACATATGAGATCAATACATTCTACACAAAAATTTGCAATAAAATTTTGGGGTCTAAAGAAAATGGTCTTGAACGAAAGGAAGGGGAATATTGATCAGGTCCTGTTAAGAGAGGAGGCACGGTGGATTTACCGGCTGAAGTCTTTAAATCCGAGTGGCCTCAATGAAGGTTTCTCTTATTCCGCGTTCTTAGATGGCTAATTGATTACTAAGTTTCCATAGTGATTTTAGAGTTTACCATGCAATATGTATAGTTAGGGGTATTACCTATTTCAGGTACTCTTTGGTTTTGGACTATATATCGTCAAGGTGGTCGATCGGTTTCACTTTTTGTTCTAAGTATGAATTGAAAAAGTTAGTACACCAGTAATAATGCGTTAGTTGTCAATTAGACTATGAAGATATCCACATCTTACGTTGGAAAAAGATACATATAAGTAACGAGATCTATAGGGATTTTTCCCTTTGGTTTGGTCTATACAGTATTAATATTGGTACAGCTACAAACATATGGCCTTAGAAGTGAACTGTGTCAGTCATTGGTTTATTAAGTATGAGTATTAACACATATGACTTTGGTTTGTTCTGTATAATGGGTCATTATTATTTAGGTTTATGGGATTTGTATTCACTAATCATAATCTTAAATTGCACTATATAAGTTATCATAGGGTTTATAATTAATTGGATTTATTGTATTCTTTAATTTTATGGGTGCACTAATTGCACTATTCTCAATGGGCATTGATTTATACCCATATGGGTTTATCACATTTTTTCACATATGTCTATATTTAATGGACTAGTTTTAAGAACCAATGATTGAGCTTGAACACTTACCTTATTAACATCTCTATATTATAATATAAGAAACAGACTTCTAATTGTCATCTAAAAGTGCCAATAGTTTGTCCTTTAGACTTATCTTGATACATTCTGATTATCAGGACTTATGAGTATATCAGATTGTTCCCTTAGACATGCGCAGTATTTAACTAAGCTGCGGTATAGACTAAGTCCCATCACATGCGCAGTACTAAGAAGCGCTGCGGGATTAACAACGCGCATGCGCGAGACCAATAGCGGCCGTGATAGCGGGTATGTCTGACCGTCAGCTGATCAGGCACATGATCGGCTGCGGGTGGTTACGATGGAAGTCGTGAAGGATAACGTAGCGGGCGCTGATAGGGCCAGTGGAGCGGTGGCCGATGACATCACAGGCAAGTTTGAAGTTGGATTGGCTAAACAATAGCAGGTTTATGTAAACAATCAATATGATTGGGTGATATTGACGCAAAGTTATGATGTGGAACCGAATTGTGTGAGCGCACAGGAAATGATGCGCACAGAAGTTAATTTCCTACCATATAAAAGGACGATTGATGCATGGTATACCTGTCCTCACTTCTTTGAAAAAGCCAGGGTACACTGAGAAACGTCAGCAGGAGGGGCTATAATGTTTTTATAAATCGGCATCCTAGTGACACAATAGCAAGATTTGAACAGGGTGGGGGTTTCTCTAGTCAGCGGTGGCGACACTGTCTGGCTTAACTAGACCTTCCCACTGTGACACTGATCACAAGACATATGGGCAATTTTGACCTATGTTGTAGTCACACAGTGGATGACCGGACTTTTTAACATTTTTTCACTATGGTACCAAAAGCACAATTTATAATTAAGTGGTTGTAATAAAAGTTAAGTTTTAATAATTTAGTTAAGCAGTCTCTAGTTTAGGGCAGTCCTTGGGGACGTGTCCCTAAAATTGTAATTTTCATTGTTTTGCCCTGAGACACTTAGGAGTATTTGCTTGGTTTGTATTCTACAATCTTCACTATCACCAATCTCTTCTCTCTCCTGCCCTAATCTAGCAGCCAAACATTACCATGACACCCTAAAGTCTACCCTGGATCAAATGGCACCCTCCAAAACACGAACCTCCCAACACAGACGGCAGCAACCCTGGCACACGCAAACAACCCGCTTTCTCAGGCGATGCTCTAGGTGTGCTGAACGTCTGTGGAGGAAAACTAAGACTTCTTCAGACTATCTGCACTATAAATTCATGCTTAAATCCTATTACTCCGCTCTTCATCTCGCCAAACAAACATATTTTACCTCCCTCATCTCCTCTCTGTCTAACAACCCAAAACGCCTTTTTAACATGTTCAACACTCTCCTTCGGCCTAAAGTACAGACCCCAATCACTGATCTCTGTGCTGAAGACCTGGCCAAATACTTCAAAACTAAAATCGATGACATTCGTGATGAAATCCTCTCCCAGTCCCCTAAAAGTTCTGATCCAATTCCCAGCCACGTCTCCTCTTCATCACGCTCAGTTTTTGAGCCTGTAACGAAGGATGAGGTTTCCAGGCTCCTCTCCTCTGCCCGCCCCACTACCTGCTCTAGTGACCCCATGCCTTCACACCTCATCCAGTCTCTCTCTCCTGCTATCAGCTGTCACCTAACTAAAATCTTTAACCTCTCCCTCTCTTCTGGGGTCTTTCCCTCCTCCTTCAACACTCTATCGTAACCCCACTATTGAAAAAAACATCTCTGGACCCGTCCTGTGCAGCCAACTATCAACCCGTCTCAAATCTCCCCTTTATCTCCAGACTCCTGGAACACTTGGTCTACTCCCACCTTATCCGCTATCTCTCCGAGAGCTCTCTCCTTGACCCCCTTACAGTCTGGTTTCCGCTCCCTTCACTCCACAGAAACGGCCCTAACCAAAGTCACTAACGATCTTCTGACGGCCAAATCAAATGGCAATTTCTCTTTACTGATTCTCTTGGACCTGTCTGCAGCTTTTGACACTGTGAATCACCAACTCCTCCTCAGTAGTCTCCGCTCCGTTGGTCTCAAGGACTCTGCTCTCGCCTGATTTTCCTCCTATCTCTCTGGCCGCTTCTTTAGCGTCTCGTTTTCTGGCTCTACTTCTTCTCCTCTTACCCGTGCTGTCGGGGTTCCCCAGGGATCAGTCCTGGGTCCTCTACTCTTTTCACTCTACACATCCCCCATTGGAAAAACAATCAGTAGATTTGGTTTCCAGTACCACCTCTACGCTGATGACACCCAACTCTAAAACTCCTCCGCCAACATCACCCCTGCACTCCTACAGAATACCAGTGACTGTCTCTCTGCCGTCTCAGACATCATGTCCTCTTTATATCTGAAACTAAATCTTTCTAAAACAGAACTTCTTGTCTTTTCTCCATCAACTGATACTGTACCTAACCCCGACATTTCTATCTCGGTATGTGGTACTACCATAACTCCCGGGCAGCAGGCTCGCTGTCTTGGAGTTATACTTGACTCTGATCTGTCTTTCACTCCCCATATTCAGTCTCTTTCACGTTCTTGTCACCTGCATCTCAAAAACATTTCAAGAATCCGCCCGTTTCTCACTACTGAAACTGCTAAAACTCTCATTATTGCTTTGATTCACTCCTGCCTCGACTACTGTAACACTTTACTGATAGGCCTTCCTTTCTCCAAACTCTCTCCTCTCCAGTCCATCCTTAATGCCGCAGCCAGACTCATCTTCCTCTCCAGCCACTACACCGACGCCTCCTCCCTGTGCCAGTCACTACACTGGTTACCAATTCAGTCCAGAATACAGTACAAAATCCTCAGTCTCACACACAAAGCTCTCCACAATGCTGCACCTCCCTACATCTCCTCTCTCATCTCTGTCTACCATCCTACACGTTCTTTCCGATCTGCTAATGAACTCACACTAACATCTTCTATAATCCGAACTTCTCACTCCCGTCTCCAAGACTTCACTCGTGCTGCACCGGTTCTCTGGAATGCTATCCCTCAATCCCTCAGACTCAACAATCCATAGTTTCAAACGTGGCCTAAAAACACATCTCTTCAGACAGGCCTATAACATTCTCTAATTGGCCTCAACATATCTTCAATATATCCCCACACCTCTTGTTTGAATAGTTATTGTGTAATTTTATGTCTGATACTTGTCTTTGTTTGTACCCCATAATTGTAAGTGCTGTGGAATCTGTAGGCGCTATATAAATAAATAAATGAATAAATAAAATGTACAATTGTAGCATCTTTATTACTAGGATGTATCTGTCTGGTTGGTGACCTACCGTATATATTCGAGTATAAGCCGACCCGAATATAAGCCGAGGCCCCTATTTTCACCCCAAAAACCCAGGAAAAGTTATTGACTCGACTATAAGCCTAGGGTGGGAAATACATCATCCCCCCTGTCATCATCCAGACCCCCGTCATTAACACCCTCATCATCACCCCGTCATCATCACTGCCTGTCATCATCCCCCCTGTCATCATCCCACCCCCCTTAATCATCACTGCCTGTCATCATCCCACCCCCCTTCATCATCACTGCCTGTCATCCCACCCCCCTTCATCACCGCCTGTCATCATCCCCTTATCATCCTACACCCCCCTTCATCATCCCCTTATCATCCCACACCCCCCTTCATCATCATCCCACCCCCCCTTCATCATCCCCTTGTCATCATCCCACACCCCCCCTTCATCATCCCCTTGTCATCATCCCACACCCCCCCCCTTCATCATCCCCTTGTCATCATCACACCCCCCCTTCATCATCACCACATGTCATCAGCCCCCCTCCCACCCCTTCATCATCACCGCTTGTCAATGTCTGGGCCTTCGACATCATCCAGCCCCCCCCCGTCACCCCCTTTAGTTCTGTACTCACCTCCGCTCGACGGGTGTGCTGTTCCGGGCCATCTGTGCTGCAGGGACCGTCCCGTGCGGAGGGATAGTCGTTCCGGGCTTTCCATCTTCACCGGGGGGGCCTCTTCTCCGCGCTTCGGGCCCGGAATAGAGACATTGCCTTGACGACGACGCACAGGGACGTTACTCATGAACGTCCCTGTGCATCGTCATCAAGGCAACGTGATTATTCCAGGTTCGGGCCCGAAGCGCGAAGAAGAGGCCCCCCGGTGAAGATGGACAGCCCGGAACGACTATCCCTCCGCACCGGATGGTCCCTGCAGCACAGATGGCCCGGACCAGCGCACACTAACGTTTCGCCGAGGAGGTGAGTACAGAACTAAAGGGGGTGAGGGGGGGGCTGGATGATGTCGAAGGCCGCAGTGGTCTTCAACTGCGGACCTCCAGATGTTTCAAAACTACAACTCCCAGCAAGCCCGGACAGCCGATACTGGGAGTTGTAGTTTTGAAACATCTGGAGGTCCGCAGGTTGAAGACCACTGAGGGCGGAGAGTTCACTCGAGTATAAGCCGTGCTGAAAAACTCGGCTTATACTCGAGTATATACGGTATGTATGAAATTATGGCTACATCCTAACATGATATGGTTACATTTACTCAGGACAAACTTCTAGGGTACTATTGGCTACAAGTTATCATTTCCATGAGCCGATTTGCGTGGATTGCTCTGTAACAATAAATACCCCATCAAGTTCTTGGACTATAACCTTTGTCTGAATTTGCATACATCGGATATGATGCGTAATATTGTGTTTAATACAGGTAGTGTTGTCATACATAGTACAATATAGTATCATCTATTATCTAGTGTAACCACTTGTTATTTAATATAACCAATTGTCATCTTTTGTTCTATACCATTATAGGCACCAACCTAATTGGGTCACAGACTAAACTTTGACTGTATATTCTCATCTTGACGGACTACTAACTAACTACTATATACTCTATTACTATATTTGAGTTATTTATTTTATATAGGACATATCTAGTATCATACATTTATTATTGTTACTTGAAGTATTTCTGTCACGGTTTACCATGTGTTTTCTTGTCTAATCCCTGATGAACCCTCCATATTGAAGGACGAAACGTGTTGGGAAGAGAAGTCTGCCACATATTCTAATTTAACATTCCCTTTCCCCATCCACACTTAGTATTAGGAAGGGCCCACTAATAGGTAGGGTCAGGGTAGGGTATTCACCTGTACCCCTTTCCCCTCCTTCCCATGGTGGTGTGTGCTCTTAAATTATTTTGTTCTATACATTTGCATCTGTATATGTACTATCTATTTTTATGTAACACTAAAGTAAAAGTTAAAGGGGTTCTCCGGTGCTTAAACATCTTATCCCCAATCCAAAGGATAGGGGATAAGATGCCTGATCGTGGGAGTCCTGCAGCTGGGGTTCCCCGGGATCATGCACGCGGCACCCCGTTTGTAATCAGACCCGGAGCGTGTTTGCTCCGGGTCTGATTATGGTCGACCGCAGTGCGGGCGGCGTGTGACGTCACACCCCCGCCCCCGTGTGACATCACGCTCCACCCCTCAATGCAAGCCTACGGGAGGGGGCGTGATAGCTATCACGCACCCTCCCGTCAGCTTGCATTGAGGGGCGGAGCGTGACATCACACGAGGCGGAGGCGTTACATCACAAGCCGCCCGCCCTGCGGTCGCCGGTAATCGAATATGCTCCGGGCTCTGATTACAAACGGGGTGCCGTGTGCATGATCACGGGGGTCCCCAGCGGCGGGACTCCCGCGATCAGGCATCTTATCCCCTATCCTTTGGATAGGGGATAAGATGTTTAAGCACCGGAGTACCCCTTTAAGTTTTACTAATACTACCTCATTGGTGTATGTTTTTCATGTTAGTAAATGTACTCATATTTTGTTTACCAAGGGTTCTTTTCATCAGGAGGTTTAGGGTACATGATATCACCCCTTCTTTTTTGTCTTTTGATTCAGCATTATGATATGGTGCTGATGAAAGTGCATTGGACTGAACAAGCTGAAATTGCACTGTTCTGGGGATGATTTAAACAGCTGGCACAGGAATGGCACTGTTCTGGGGATATTTTAGACAGTACACTACTATAAATGGCATGGGGGAGTTATTTATGTACTGGGTTTGTGGTGCTTTTTGAGCCAAAGGAAAAGCAACAGCAGCATAGTCTGCAGACTATTGAGAGGGGGAGATTATATTTAATAGGCAGCACTGTGTACAGTAGTAGAAGCACAGGTATTTACACAAGGGATGGCTGCTTACAATTTCATAGGTGGAGATGAGAAGAAAGTCTTGATATACTTTTTTGGCACTATGTGGACCCTCTGGAGGAGGCAGACGGGCTCACAGACTGCAGGTACACAGCCCCCCCCCCCCCCCACCCATGCGCACACACACACACTCTGTGTTCTTTATTGCTGTCTCTGTTACTAGAGAGGGACTGAGCCTAACAAATAGGCAGTAGGCATCAGATTGTAAAAAAAAATTAGACACCTAGTGGCCAAGACTTCAGGGCTTTTTTCTTGAACATTTAACTATTTTGGATGATTTTAATGCTACAGAGGAAATTCCTTTCTTTTTGGAACACTGATGACATCTCGAGCACAGTGCTCTCTGCTGACATCTCTGTCCATTTTAGCAACCATGCATAGCAGATGTATGCTAAGGGCAGCATGGTGGCTCAGTGATTAGCACTGCTGCCTTGCAGTGCTGGGGACTTGGGTTCAAATCTCACTAAGGACAACAATAAATAAAGCATTATTATTATTATAATAACGTCAGCAGAGAGACCTGTGCTCGTGATGTCATCAGAGAACATTCCAAAAAGAAAAGAGTTTCCTCTGTAGTATTCAGCAGCTAATAAGTACAGGAAGGATTAAGATTTTTTTAATAGAAGTAATTTACTAATATGTTTAACAGTTGATTTAAAAGAAAAAAGGTTTTCACCGGAGTACCCCTTTAAGACAAATTTTCCATAGAATTAAGAGTCTCTAAGAAAAACTAAGCCCTTAAACTTTGACCCTGTTGGACCATTAGGATTTGTTGTCAAATGGATTTATCATTCTCATCATGTTACTGTGAGGAGAACAACATTTACAGATGATTTACATTTAATATGTATTTTATGCAATGCACATACCTATACAAATAAAATCAATTAAAATACTTATGACTGTATCATTATTCTGTGGGTACTTACTCATTTAATATGCAAGTTTTAGTGATCATATTTTTATTGCATTTATCCAAAATGTCATCAGGATTTTCATCAATAGTCCTGTTTTCTCTTATCCAGTAAAGGTCTGTAGTAGTATTATTTATTACAGAAGCCTCACATTTTAAAGTGTGATTTTTTCCTGAGAAAAATAAATTGATACAAAATGTTCAGCATTTTCTTTACCTCATCTACTAGAATAGGACAGGAAAATCCTTCATAAAGTTCTGCGGCTTCTCTTCTACCAGAAATCAATATAAGAAGCTGCAGAACAGACATACCGTACTTCAGGTCATGTAAGACAATTATTTAAATTATTTAAGCCCAAACACATAAAAAAAAAAAATCCCTACTGTTCATCCCAACATAGTGTGTAATTACCAGGTAGGACCCAACAAAAAGGGGCCATTCTCCTTCAAACATAACTCATACTCAAGCAGTTCGTGTTGACTATGAACAATTGAAAATGCAATGCAGTCCTACTAAAACTTTTACTTTAAAGGAGTATTCGAGTATCGGAAAATAGTTTTATTTACACACATTGGCCCCCAAGAAATATAACTGGCTTTGGCATGCTTTTGCATGAGTCACCCCTGACAGGAAGTTGTGTAGTTCTTTATTTTTCAGTGTGGTGCTGTCTCAATAGCTCCCTGGCTCCTCCTTCCCTTCTGAGATGACACATCATTCTCTGTTGTCTCAGGAGGTTTGGCTAGATCTTGGCTCCGAGTTCAAGCCAACCCCTTTAGTGATGTCACCACCTCTAACCAGCCCCTGCAGCTTACATGCCAATTTCCCTGTCATATACACACACATATATATGTTATACTATGCTGCCTTGTAATAAATGATGCCATAGGCAGAGGAGCAGGCAGGAAGATGAATACAGCAGCTGCTGTAGGGGAGGGAAACTGGCAGGAGTGCTGTGGAAGGGAAGTAGACAGGGTGGAAGAGCTCTAAAGAAAACAATGCATTCTGGGAATAGTAGTATTGAGCAGCTGCTAAAACAGGAAGTACAGAGATTCCTGACATTGGGTTAAAAAACAAACTTATTTTTGGTGGTTTCAGAATGAGATAGGTAAAAAAAGCTTCTGCAGCATTAACATTTTTAATTTGATGTTGGAATACCCCTTTAAGGCCTTGTGGATAACCTTGATTATCCTTTCTCTTCAGTGTGCTGTATTAGTTCTGTGTTGTGACATTGTATGTTAAAGGGGTTCTCCGGTGCTTAGACATCTTATCCCCTATCCAAAGAATAGGGGATAAAATGCCTGATCGCGGGGGTCCCGCCGCTGGGGACCCCCGTTATCTTGCACGCAGCACCCCAGTTTAAATCAGTCCCCAGAGCACGTTTGCTCCAGGTCTGATTACTGGCGACCACGGGGCCATCAGCGTGTGACTTCACGCCTCCGCCCCGTGTGACGTCACGCTCCGCCCCTCAATGCAGCTGTCACGCCCCCTCCCATAGGCTTGCAGTGGTCAGGGAGTAAAGGGGAATCAAGAAGGTGAGTATAACTTTTTTTAATTTGAATTCTAGCCTTACCAGACTAAAAATGTTGTGTCGCCAAACAACTACTTTCCTTGTATGTCTATGTGAAATCATTATACATTATGAGGACAAAATTATTTGGCCCCACCTCTTAATCATTGAATTCAGATGTTTCTTTCAGCCCCATCGGCACAGGTGTATAAAATCCAGCACCTTCCAGTGCAGTCTGAACTTATAAACATTTGTGAAAGAATGGGTTACTCTAAAGAGCTCACTGAATTTTTTTAACTCTAGATCTTCAACTGTGACTTGCATGTTTGAATAGTAGAAGCATTTAGGAACCACAGCAACTTATCCACAAAGTGGAGACCATGTACTTTTACAGAGCAGGGTCACTTTGTCCTGTGGTACATAAGGGATAAAATTCACCAATGCCCTTCTGACTCTGATAACTGCCAAGTTCTAAACCTCATCTGGCCTTAAAGGGGTTATCCGATAAAAAACAAAAACAAAAACAAAAAACGTATCACCTACCCTCAGCTTTCTTTATATGGTAGTTCCAGTAAAAGGAAATTCTTTGCAGTACGGATGGACAAAAATTTTAGTTCACAAAATTTATATTTTTTTAGAACAAAATTTATATTAATTTTCAGACAGAGGCCAATTTATGTGAACGGGCAGCCGACAATATTAAAAATGTATAACGGGGCAATTTATTTGTAAAAATAATATATTTTTTCTATTTATTTTATGAAACTTTTTATTAATAATGTATTTTAATTATGTGTTTTATAAAGTGTGTGTTTTTTCTTACTTTATTCTCTTTATTTTATTCATTATTTAGGCCCTACTACTCCCAGCATAGAACAGAATGTTCCATGCTGGGAGCTGTAGTACCTGTACTATAGACAGATCGCCCCGGGTGTCACTCCTGACACCCAATGCTATTGTCCTTTATATTACTGAGCAGCTCTCTACAGCACTCGCATCTCTCTGCTTTGTACTCTGGACCAGCCAGTGATAGGAATAGAAATTCACATCACTGATTCATATATGCCGCTCAGAGCAGTGATTGGCTGGATGGTGCCAGTCAATAACCGCTCTAAGCGGCATATATGAATCAGTGATGTGAATTTCTATTCACAACACTGGCCAGCCGTATACAGCAGAGAGATGCGGAGCGCAGAAGAGAGCTGCTCCGCATCTCAGTAATCTAAAGGACGATCGCAACGGGTGTCAGGAGTGACACCCGCTGTGATCTGTCCCTTACTACAGGTACTACTGCTCCCAACATGGAGATGTAGTACATGCATTAATAGACAGATCGCAGCAGGTGTCACTCCTGACACCCGTTGCAATCCTCCTGTATAATCTTCAGAAGCCAGCGGCACAGCCGCTCCTCTCCGCTTCTCGGCCCGGCTCTGTGATGGGAAGATCTCTTCACATCACAGATTCATATATGCCGCTGAGAGTAGTGATTGGCCAAAACTATATGGCCAATCACCGCTCTGAGCGGTAAATATGAATCTGTAATGTGAAGAGAACTTTACATCACAGAATACAGTGCCGGGCAGGGGAGCGGAGAAGAGCGCCATGCCGTCGGCTTCTCAAGTTTATACAGGAGGATCGCAATGAGTGTCAAGAGTTACACCCAGGCCGATCTGTCCATTAGTACAGGTACTACAACACCCATACATTAACCCCTAAAGGACCAGGGGTTTTTCCATTTTTTCCTCCTTTAAAAAATCATAACTCTTTCAATTTTGCACCTAAAAATCCATATGATGGCTTATTTTGTATTTGTAATGACATCAGTAATTTTACCCAAAAACTATGGTGAAACAGAAAAAAAAATCATTGTGCGACAAAATTGAAGAAAAAACACCATTTTGTAAATTTTGGGGGCTTCCGTTTCTACACAGTAAATTTTTCGGTAAAAATGACACCTTCTCTTTATTCTGTAGGTCCATACGATTAAAATGATACCCTACTTATATAGGTTTGATTTTGTCGTACTTCTATAAAAAATCATAACTACATGTATAGGTTTAACCCCTTAAGGACCAGGCCATTTTACACCTTAGGACCAGAGCGTTTTTTGCACATCTGACCACTGTCACTTTAAACATTAATAACTCTGGAATGCTTTTAGTTATCAATCTGATTCTGATTCTGAAAATTTAGCATTTTTCTAACTTTGAAGCTCTCTGCTTGTAAGAAAAATGGATATTCAAAATATTTTTTTATTTTATTCACATTTCCAATATGTCTACTTTATGTTTGCATCATAAAATTGACGTGTTTTTACTTTTGGAAGACACCAGAGGGCTTCAAAGTTCAGCAGCAATTTTCCAATTTTTCACAAAATTTTGAACCTCGCTTTTTTTCAGAGACCAGTTCAGGTTTGAAGTGGATTTGAAGGGTCTTCCCATTAGAAATACCCCACAAAAGACCCCATTATAAAAACTACACCCCCCCCAAAGTATTCAAAATGACAATCAGTAAGTGTTTTAACCCTTTAGGTGTTTCACAGGAATAGCAGCAAAGTGAAGGAGAAAATTCACAATCTTTATTTTTTACACTCGCATGTTCTTGTAAACCCAATTTTTGAATTTTTACAAGGGGTAAAAGGAGAAAATGTATACTTATATTTGTAGCCCAATTTCTCTCGAGTAAGCACATACCTCATATGTCTATGTAAAGTGTTCGGCGGGCGCAGTAGAGGGCTCAGAAGCGAAGGAGCGACAAGGGGATTTTGGAGAGTACGTTTTTCAGAAATGGTTTTTGGGGGGCATGTTGCATTTAGGAAGCCCCTATGGTGCCAGAACAGCAAAAATAACCCACATGGCATACCATTTTGGAAACTAGACCCCTTGGGGAACGTAACAAGGAATAAAGTGAGCCTTAATACCCCACAGGTGTTTCACGACTTTTGCATATGTAAAAAAAATTTTTTTTTTTCACTAAAATGTGTGTTTCCCCCCAAATTACAAATTTTTTCAAGGGTTAATAGCAGAAAATACCCCCCAAAATTTGTAACCCCATCTCTTCTGAGTATGGAGGTACCCCATAAGTTGGCATGAAGTGCATTACGGGCGAACTACAATGCTCCGAAGAGAAGGAGTGATATTTGACTTTTTGAGAGCAAATTTTGCTTGGGGGGCATGTCGCATTTAGGAAGCCCCTATGGTGCCAGAACAGCAAAAAAAAACACATGGCATACCATTTTGGAAACTAGACCCCTTGAGGAACGTAACAAGGAATAAAGCGAGCCTTAATACCCCACACGGGTTTCACGACTTTTGCATATGTAAAAAAAAAAAATTTTTTTTTTCACTAAAATGTGTTTCCCCCCAAATTTCACATTTTTGCAAGGGTTAATAGCAGAAAATACCTCCCAAAATGTGTAACCCCATCTCTTCTGAGTATGGAGGTACCCCATAAGTGGACCTGAAGTGCACTACGTGCGAACTACAATGCTCAGAAGAGGAGGAGCACCATTGAGCTTTTGGAAAGAGAATTCGTTTGGAATGGTAGTCAGGGGCCATGTGCATTTACAAAGCCCCCCGTGGTGCCAGAACAGTGGACCCCCCCCCCACATGTGACCCCATTTTGGAAACTACACCCCTCACAGAATTTAATAAGTGGTGCAGTGAGCATTTACACCCCACTGGCGTTTGACAGATCTTTGGGACAGTGGGCTGTACAAATGGAAAATTACATTTTTCATTTTCACGGATCACTGTTCCAAAAATCTGTCAGACACCTGTGGGGCATAAATGCTCACTGCGCCCCTTATTACATTACATGAGGGGTGTAGTTTCCAAAATGGGGTGACACATATGGGGGGGGGGTCCATTGTTCTGGTACCATGGGGGCTTTGTAAACACAAGTGGCCTTCAATTCCGGACAAATTTTCTCTTCAAAATCCCAATGGCGCTCCTTCTCTTCTGAGCATTGTAGTGCACCCATAGAGCACTTTACATTCACATATGGGGTATGCTCTTACTCAGAAGAAATTGGGTTACAAATTTTGGGGGGCTTTTTTTTATTTTCCCTTGTGAAAATGAAAAATTTAGGGTGACACCAGCATTTTAGTGAAATTTTTTTTTTTTTTTCACTTTCCCATCCAACTTTAATGAAAATTTGTCAAACACCTGTGGGGTGTTATGGCTCACTATACCCCTCCTTACGTTCCGTGAGGGGTGTCGTTTCCAAAATGGGGTCACATGTCTGTATTTATTGTTTTGTGTTTATGTCAGAACCACTGTAAAATCAGCCACCCCTGTGCAAATCACCAATTTAGGCCTCAAATGTACATGGTGCGCTGTCACTCCTGAGCCTTGTTGTGCGTCCGCAGAGCATTTTACGCCCACATATGGGGTATCTCCATACTCAGGAGAAATTGCGTTACAAATTTTGGGTGCCTTTTTTTCCTTTTACCTCCCGTGAAAATAAAAAGTAAAGGACAACACCAGCATGTTAGTGTAAAAAAAAATTTTTTTTTACACTAACAGGCTGGTGTAGACCCCAACTTTTCTTTATCATAAGGGGTAAAAGGAAAAAAAGCCCCCAAAATTAGTAACGCAATTTCTCCCGAGTACGGAGATACCCCATATGTGGCACTAAACTGTTTCCTTGAAATACGACAGGGCTCCGAATTGAGAGAGCGCCATGCGCATTTGAGGACTAAATTAGGGATTGCACAGGGGTGGACATAGGGGTATTCTACGCCAGTGATTCCCAAAC
The DNA here is from genome assembly GCF_029499605.1 of Hyla sarda. NCBI lineage: Eukaryota > Metazoa > Chordata > Amphibia > Anura > Hylidae > Hyla > Hyla sarda. The sequence continues at coordinate 196,370,713 of NC_079190.1, read as the reverse complement.
AGGGTGCCTCCAGCTGTTGCTAAACTCCCAGCATGCCTGGACAGTCAGTGGCTGTCCGGAAATGCTGGGAGTTGTTGTTTTGCAACAGCTGGAGGCTCTGTTTTGGAAACACTGCCGTACAATACGTTTTTTATTTTTTATTAGGGGGACAGTGTAAGGGGGTGTATATGCTGTGTTTTACTCTTTATTATGTGTAAGTGTAGTGTTTTTAGGGTACATTCACACTGGCGGGTTTACAGTGAATTTACCGCTAGGAGTTTGCGCTGCGGTGAAAAATTTGCCACAGCCCAAACTTGAAGCAGAAAACTTACTGTAAACCCGCCAGTGTGAATGTACCCTGTACGTTCACATGGGGGGCAAACCTCCAGCTGTTTCAAAACTACAACTCCTAGCATGTACTGACAGACAAAACTTTTGCAACAGCTGGAGGCACACTGGTTGGAAAACCTTCAGTTAGGTTCTGTTACCTAACTCAGTATTTTCCAACCAGTGTGCCTCCAGCTGTTGCAAAACTTCAACTCCCAGCATGTACTGATCGCCGAAAGGCATGCTGGGAGATGTAGTTATGCAACAGCTGGAGGGATCGCAACTACAACTCCCAGCATGCAGAGACAGCTGTTTGCTGTTTAGGCTTGCTGGGAGTTGCAGTTTTGCAACATCTGTAGAGCTATAGTTTAGAGACCACTGCATAGTGGTCTCCAAACTGTGGACCTCCAGATGTTGCAAAACTACAACTCCCAGCATGCCCAGACAGCAAACTGCTGTCTGGGCATGCTGGGAGTTGTAGTTTTGCAAGATCTGGAGGTGCACAGTATAGAGATCACTTTGCAGTGGTCTCAAACTGTAGACCTCCAGCTGTTGCAAAACTGCAACTCCCAGCAAGCCTAAACAGCTCTCTGGGCATGCTGGGAGTTGTAGTTTTGCAACATCTGGAGGGTTACAGTTTAGAGACCACTATAGTGGTCTCAGACTGTAGCCCTCCAGATGTTGCTAAGTAACTCACCGGCTTCCGTTGGATCCAGGGAGCTGCGTCGCGGTCCTCTTCTTCCGCCGATCGTCGCCCGCTGCCGCCGCTGATCGTCGCCGCTGCCATCGCCGATGGGTAAGTGGATCTTCGGCGCCGGTCCCTGTCGGTTTCCCCGTCCTGCCCAGCCTATTGTGGGAGGGCAGGACGGGGAAACCGAAAGTAAACCCCTCCGCCCCTGATCTGCTATTGGTGGTCGCGTCTAGACCACCAATAGCAGAGATAGGAGGGGTGGCAACCCTGCCACCTCACTCCTATCGCTACAGGGGGATCGTGGGTGTCTAGGACACCCGCGATCCCCCTTCTATTCCGGGTCACCGGGTCACCATAGACCCGCATGACCCGGAATCGGCGCAAATCGCAAGTGTGAATTCACTTGCGATTTGCGCCGATCGCCGACATGGGGGGGTCTAATGACCCCTCTGGGCATTTGCGCGGGGTGCCTGCTGATAGATATCAGCAGTCACCCCGGCGCGATCCCCGCCCGGCCCGCGGCGGGGACCGAAATTCCCACGGACGTACAGGTACGCCCTTGGTCCTTAAGTACCAGGGAGCAAAGGCGTACCTGTACGCCCTTGGTCCTTAAGGGGTTAAAATTGTCATCTCCTGACCCCTATAACTTTTTTACGTTTCTGCCTACGGGCCGTGATCTGAAGTTTTTAGTGGTACCATTTTTGTATTGATCGGACTTTTTGATTGCTTTTTAGAAATTTTTTCATAATATAAAAAGTGACCAAAAATACGCTATTTTGGAATTTTGCGCATACGCCATTGACCGTGCGGTTTAATTAACAATATATTTTTATAATTCTGACATTTTCGCACACAGCAATACCACATATGTTTATTTTTATTTACACAGTTTTTTTTTTTTAATGGGAAAAGGGGGGTGCTTCAAACTTTTATTAGAGAAGAGGTTAAATGATCTTTATTAACTTTTTTTTTCACTTCTTTTTTTGCAATGTTATAGCTCCCATAGGGATCTCAGGCACTGAGCAGTCTTTCGGCGATCGGACACCTGGAGGCATGTAGGGGGTCCCGAGGAGCCCACTGAGCTAGCCAATGGTAGTTTAGTTTCACTTTAGACACGGCTATCAACTTTGAACGCCGCATCTAAAGGGTTAATAGGGCACGGCACTGCAATCAGTGCCGCGTGCTATTAGCTTTAGGTCCTGGCCGGGCCCAACCTGCTATGACGGGGGGCCACGCCGTGGCCCTGCCTTATAGAAAGGGAGCAGCCTCAGGGCGTACAAGTACGCCCTTGGTCCTTAACAGGTTAATAATAAAAAGTTTCACAAAATTAATTTTAAAAAAATATTATTTTTACAATTACATGGCCCCTTTATTCATTTTTAATATTGTATTTTTAATAATTAATTGGTCCCTGATAGAAAATTTACAAAAATTTTGTTCTAAAAAATATAAACTTAGTTTCTTACAATATTTTCCATCTCTACAACTCCATCCTTTTTTTTTGGATCGCTAAAGTCCGAAAAAGAATAAAAACTGCCTGCAAAAATGCCAAAGTTAAAACCAACATGGCATTTTTCTTGGTGTTTCTTCGCTTCCATAGACTTCTATGGGAGAAAAACGCCACGATTTGGGTGGAAAAAATGCCATAGTCTCTAGATTTTGAAAAACTGCCAAGGAGTAGGAAAACTCCAAAAACACCAAAAGGATTTTAAAAAAAACGTCAAACTGAAAAACGCCAAGTGGATATGGCATTTTGCAGTTCCCTATTTCACTATTGACTTGCAGCTAACATCTGGCAGCAGTGTTTTTTCACACCAAAAAAAAAAAACACCATGTGGCAGAATGGGCGTTTTTATTGCCATTTTGGAAACTTAGCCTAAAGGTATGATTGGGTGAGTTTCATAATAATAATTCTTTATTTATATTGCACACACAGATTCTGCAGCGCTCTGCACTCAAATTGGTCCCTGTCCCCATTGGGGCTCACAATCTGAATCTATCAGTATGCTTTGAAATGTGGGAGAAAACCGGATTACCCGAAGGAAACACACGCAAACACGGAGAGAACATACAAACTCTTTGCAGATGTTGTCCTTGGTAGGAATTAAACCCAGTACCCCAGCGCTGCATGGCAACAGTGCTAACAACTGAGAGGACCACACAATTTCTGACCCGAACCCCTGCCCCCCATGCCCTCTTTTCCAACATAGGCAAATAGGCTTCAACAGATACTGTATATTCCAAATCATGTAGTGTGAAAGTTGTTATGATCAACTCCATATTAGTGCTTATGGATTTAGAATGGGATCTTCTTAGAGCTTTTGTAGGTGTAAAGTATAGGCATCCCAATACTTTTGTACATACAGTGGGGCCAAAAAAGTATTTAGTCAGCCACTAATTGTGAAATTCTCCCACTTGAGAAGATGAGAGAGGCCTGTAATGTTCATCATAGACATGCCTCAACTATGAGTGACATAATAAGAAAAAAAAATGCATAAAATCACATTGTCTGACTTTTAAAGAATTTATTTGCAAATTATGGTGGAAAATAAGTATTTGGTCACCTACAAACAAGCAAGATTTCTGGCTCTCACAGACCTGTAACTTCTTTTTAAGAGTCTCCTCTGTCCTCCACTCGTTACCTGTATTAATAGCACCTGTTTGAACTTGTTATCAGGATGAAAGACACCTGTCCACAACCTCAAAAAGTCACACTCCAAACTCCACTATGGCCAAGACAAAAGAGCTGTCGAAGGACACCAGAAACAAAATTGTAGACCTGCATCAGGCTAGAAAGACTGAATCTGCAAGCAGCTTGGTGTGAAGAATTCAACTGTGGGAGCAATTATTAGAAAATGGAAGACATACAAGACCACTGATGATCTCCCTCGATTTGGGGCTCCATGCAAGATCTCATCCCGTGGTTTTCACAAGAATAGTGATCAAAAATCTCAGAACCACATGGGGGGACCTAGTGAATGAACTGCAGAGAGCTGGGACCAAAGTAACAAAGGCTACCATCAGTAACACACTACACCGCCAGGGATTCAAATCATGCAGTGTCAGACGTCTGTCCCCCTCCCCCTGCTTAACCCAGTACATCTCGGGCCCGTCTAAAGTTTCTAGAGAGCATTTGGATGATCCAGAAGAGGATTGGGAGAATGTCATATGGTCAGATGAAACCAAAGTAGAACTTTTTGGTAAAAACTCAACTCGTTGTGTTTGGAGGAGAAAGAATGCTGAGTTTCATCCAAAGAACACAATACCTACTGTGATGCATGGGGGTGGAAACATCATGCTTTGGGGCTGTTTTTCTGCTAAGGTACCAGGATGACTGATCCGTGTAAAGGAAAGAATTAATGGGGCCATGTATCGTGAGATTTTGATTGAAAACTCCTTCCATCAGCAAGGGCATTGAAGATTATACGTGGCTGGGTCTTTCAGCATTATTATGATTCCTAACACACCACCCGGGCAACGAAGGAGTGGCTTCGTAAGAAGCATTTCAAGATCCTGGAGTGGCCTAGCCCGTCTCTAGATCTCAACCCATAGAAAACCTTTGGAGGGAGTTGAAAGTCCGTGTTGCACAACGACAGCCCCAAAACCTCACTGCTCTAGAGGAGATCAGCATGGAGGAATGGGCCAAAATACCAGCAACGGTGTGTGAAAACCTTGTGAAGACTTACAGAAAACGTTTGACCTCTGTCATTGCCAAAAAAGGGTATATAACAAAGTATTGAGATCAACCAAATACTTATTTTCCACCATAATTTGCAGATAAATTCTTTAAAAATTAGACAATGTGATTTAATGGATTTTATTTTTCCTCATTATGTCCCTCATAGCTGAGGTTACAAGCCTCTCTCATCTTTTAAGTGGGAGAACTTGCACAATTGGTGGCTGACTAAATACTTTTTTGAAAGAAGCGATCTGATTGGTTGCTATGGAAAACTGGTTGACATTTCTTCTGCATAATTTTTGATGAATCTCCCCCATAGTGTATGTTTTCGGTCTTATGCATTGGTGTCAGTGTGAATATCATGACCTTTTTTGTGTAAAAATTCCTGTGCTATGGTGTCTTGTTGTTTACTATGGTTGTACTCAGGGACGATTCTATCTCGTTTGATGCTGAGGCGAGAACTAAAATGGAGCCCCCACCCCTATTAAAAACCATAGGTAAGAAAGGTTTGCATGCAGAAAATTTGCAGTATATTACAGTAGAAGCAAAGCATACTGCATACCTTTATACTTCCAAACAATAGTTGTACAATCATAAGATTAATACAATAGAAAACTTTACATTGCATCACAACACATCATGAAGTTGTGTCTCAGGCAGGTTTGGTCTGATTAAACACTGGGTCTAACTAAATCACACCTGGTTAGTGCACGTTTTGGTGAGAGAGAGCGATGACTGGTAGACATGCCTCTACTATGCAAAGACATTTTGCCTAGTTGACAGACTTTGAGAAAGGGCACATTATCAGACCAAGAGAAGCAGGATGGTTGTTTCAACAAATTCCTACCACCTAAGCAGTTCTGACCAAGCCGTGATCACTCCCTGGACAATTATCAGGCACTTGCAGAAATAAATATGGTGCCATGGCGTCCATTACATGTCATGCCATTGTAACATTAGAGTGACACATTGCCGCAATTGCTGGCGTGATGATCTGGAGAGCCATCGTATACAACAGACGGTCACCCTTAGTAGTTATACATGGGATAATAATATACACATATATATATATATATATATATATATATGTATATATATATATTTTAATGTACCCCTGCCATTCTATTTTATGTATTCATTGGCATAGATAAAAGGAAAAAGATATTTATCATTTTCACTAAGAAACACAGTGACAAATATATCACTGGCCACCAAATAATTGTTGCATAGCTTTCTGTGTAGATAAAAGAGTTCAGTGGCTATGCTTACTGAGATAACCGCACTCCATTATCTGTATACAAATCAGTATCGTTGATACAGTCACAGTAAAAATAAGATGACTTGCTGATAATACATAATACGAATACTAAGAACTAGATTTTCCAAGACCACAAAACCTTTTAAACCTAACCTTACGTATAGGGCACTATGATGATTAATAGATAGTAATGATTGGGTGCCATATTTAGAATATCACATGAACTAAACCAAATTTGTCAAAGGGGATAATTCACTGAACAGACTCAAAGGGGTACTCCGGTGGAAACTTTTTTTTTTTTTTTTTTAATCAACTGGTGCCAGAAAGTTAAACAGATTTGTAAATTACTTCTATTAAAAAATCTTGATCCTTCCAGTACATATTAGCTGCTGAATACTACAGAGGAAATTCTTTTCTTTTTGGAACACAGTGCTCTCTGCTGACATCTCTGTCCATTTTAAGAACTGTCCAGTGTAGGAGAAAATCCCCATGGAAAACATATGCTGCTCTGGACAGTTCCTAAAATGGACAGAGATGTCAGCAGAGAGCACTGTGGTCATGATGTCAGCAGAGAGCACTGTGTTCCAAAAAGAAAAGAATTTCCTCTGTAGTATTCAGCAGCTAATAAGTACTGGAAGGATTAAGATTTTTAATAGAAGTCATTTACAAATCTGTTTAACTTTCTGGCACCAGTTGACTAAAAAAAAAAAAAAGTTTTCCACTGGAGTGTCCCTTTAATGTTAAACAACGGGGGTTTCCGCCCCTCTGTGAGCTAATAGGACACAGGAATTTTTTACTATAAAAACACAAAAAACGTAGAGAGGCACCTCCCCAAGTGGCTATATAATGTACAGTGAGTATTTTTCTGTATTTGTGTAAGCTGGACATGCTGCTCCGCTGTCCCGCTCCTATATTATCTTTGTTTCTTACCTGTATCTCTTACAGGTTTTTCTCAGTGTTCGGCACCATTTTCCCAGAGCCTAGGCGCCCTGTGGATTCGGCGCTGTTGCGCGACGTCACTTCCGGTTCTTTCTCTAGGAGCGAGTCGGCGATAATTTTTTGCAGCAAAAACATTTCTTTTGACTATTTTTTCCTTACTTTCCAGGTTTTTTCTTTTTCTTTTCTTCTTTCTAAAAGTTAGATTCCTTCTTCCAGCCAGACCTGAAGTAGAGGGGCGGAGCCTACAGGTGGCTCCTGGCGCTCTATTTAAGGCCGCCTTTTCTTCAGTTCAGTCTCTCTGAGCTGGCTTGTGTTTTGTACTCACTTGTTGCTGTACTGTATTACCTGCCTTTTTTTCCCTGCCTAAGCTTGCGCCTTTTCTTGTAGGTTTTTATTCTCTCACTCTCTGTCTTATTTTCTGTTCTACTTTTTAGATAATTTTTTATATATATTTCTATATTTTATAGATGTCATCTATGGAATCTGGGGGCTCTAGGGGCCGCAAGGACCCTAGGAGGAAGTCCACACATAAAAGGAAACATATAGAGTGTTCTTCCTGTAATAATCCGTTACCTGATGGATATGAATTTTCCACTTGCAGTACCTGCCGTCCTCGTTTGCCTCCAAACCAGGAACCGTCCATGCAGGAGATGTTTGTATGGGTTAAAGATTCCTATTTAAGAATTAAAGGACTCCCTCGCTGTAGCTCCACCTGTGGCCACAACCCCCAGAAGAGGTGAATCCTCCACTTTAGTACATTCTGAGGAGGAGTTTAGAGTAGTAGATGAAGTCAGTTCATAGTCTTCTGAGGACATGGTAGTCCAAGGGTATAGAGAATTTCCCGATTGAAAAATTCCCGAAGTTCATCCGAGCCGTACAGTCTGAAGGTCTGCCTGAAGCGCAGGAGGAAACCCCTTCAACCTCTAAGAGGCCCAGAGTCTTCACTGTTGATGACTCTCTTATGGAACTGATTAAGGGGGAGTGGGTAAACCCTGAGAAGGCTCCTGTTATTAACAGGCGTTTTAAGACACTTTTCCCCCTTGATCAATCCAAATGTAATTGGATCTCCCCCTCCAAAGTTGATTTCGCTATTGCAAAATTATCCAAAAGAACTATTATTCCGTCTAAGGATGGGTCCAATCTCTCTGATCCTATGGACCGCAGAATTGAGGTGACCTTAAGGCGCGCCTATACTACCGCTACCAGTCAGACCTCTGTTGGCTGTGCACTTTTTGAGGTAATTAAGGCCATGAAATCCTGGGTCTCCAGAGTTCAAGAAGATATCGACTCGGGTGTTAGTCGCGAGGACATACTAAAGTCATTTAAATATATCAACCTTGGCATGGACTATCTTAACGATGCCAATAACCAACAGGTCAAACTAGCGGCACGTGGTATGTCCCTGTCCTGTGCCGACCGCAGAGCTCTGTGGATCAAACATTGGCCCAGCGATACCTCATCTAAATACAGCTTATGTGATTTAGAATACGTTCCTGATAAGCTCTTCGGTCCTGAATTGGACACTATAATGGAAGAACTATCTAACAGAAAGGGGAAGAATCTTCCCGTCCCTTACCGGTCCTTTCGAGGAAAGTATTCCCAACCAAGACGAGATCGCTCACCCTAGCGTTCCAGACCATCTAGAGGTTCCTCGCGTGGGAGATGTGCTAGTTCCTCTAGAAGAGGAACAGCTAGGGGAAAGGACCCCAAAAGACCTGAATTCTGACTACCTTCCAGTTGGCGGTCGCCTACTCCATTTTCTTCCTGCCTGGAGATCTACGATAAAGGATTTGTGGAGATTAAACATAATCCTCAGAGGGTACATTCCACCTCTATCCTCTCAACCTCGAGAGAGGTTCCTTGTGTCTACTGTTCCCAAAGAACCAAAACAGAGAGTCCTAGAAGAAGCCATTCTAGAACTCATAACTGTTCGGGCAGTAGAATCAGTGCCTCTGCTAGAAAGAGGCAGGGGGGTTTCCTCCCCACTATTCCTAGTTCCAAAACCAGGAGGGAAATGGAGACTAATAATAGACCTCCGCTATTTGAACAAATTTATAGTAAAGAAAAGATTTTGCATGGAAACCATAAGATCCGTAAAGATGCTTCTCCAGAAGGACGACTTTATGACATCGTTAGACCTGAAAGACGCGTACTTCCATGTTCCAATTGCTATAGAACACAGAAGATTCCTCCGCATTGCGGTCTGGATCAAGGGGGTACTTCACCACCTCCAGTTTCGGGCTCTCCCATTCGGGATTTCTACAGCCCCCTTTGTGTTCACAAAGATAATCTCATCCATGATGGCCGTTCTCAGGATCCAGGGGATTCGTATAATCCCGTACCTGGACGATTGGCTTATTTTAGCCTGGTCCCAAGAGGAGTCTCTACATCACACCAGCCTAACTCTGGATCTACTTCACAAACTGGGGTGGATAGTAAATATGGAGAAATCTCAACTGACTCCGGAGAGACAAAATACTTTTTTGGGATTCCTTATAGACTCCCACAATATGAGGATATTTCTCTCCCCCGCAAGGAAAGACAGAATTTTCAGGGGATATCAGTTCCTGCGAGTACCCCGCAAGATTTCTCTGAGGACTCTTATGAGATTCCTAGGTCTCCTGTCCTCCTCAGCGGAGGCTGTTCCATGGGCCCTTTGGCACATGAGACCTCTGCAGTCCCAAATCCTTCAGTGTTGGGACCGAAAACTTCCTCCCTGGACACTCTAGTCAGACTCTCTCAGTCAGTGCGCAGATCCCTGAATTGGTGGAAGACGCCCCAGGACGGTATGTGCCTTCTAGAACCAAGATGGCTGATTCTTACTACAGACGCCTCAGGATCAGGTTGGGGCGCTCATCTTCTGGGAAGAAAAGTGGCAGAAAGGTGGAGTCTAGAAGAACTTTCCTTAACCTCCAACATCAAAGAGTTAAGAGCAATTTATTATGCTCTTCTTCACTTCTATCCTCTGCTCAAAGGTCAAGCTGTCAAGATAAGAACAGACAACATGGCAGCAGTTTACTACATAAACAAGCAGGGAGGAACAAGATCTATTACGTTACTTCTAGAAGTAGCAAAGATCTTCAGGTGGGCAGAGGCCAGCGTTCCCAGATTGTCGGCAGTTCATATCAAAGGAATAGAAAATATTACAGCAGATCGCTTAAGCAGAGATCTTACAGTTCCAGGAGAATGGACTCTCAACCGAGAAGTATTTCGTCAGATCGTGGATTTCTGGGGTCTTCCAGAGATAGACTTAATGGCAACAAAAGCCAATCGCCAAGTAGAGAAATTCTGCTCCCTTTATCCATCAGACAGCCCTTTCCAGACCGACGCTGTGACGATCACCTGGAACTTCAGCCTGGCCTACATCTTCCCACCAACTTCCATGATACCCAGGGTATTGATGAAGATCAGACAGGATCAGGCCTCTGTGATAGCAATATTTCCGTTTTGGCCCAAGAGATCCTAGTTCTGCCAACTCATTCAGATGAGCAGAGGAGTATACTGGAAGCTTCCCCTCAGGCGGAACCTGCTGTTTCAAGGTACACAGCTTTGCCACAACCTCAGGTCTTTCAACTTGACAGCCTGGAGTTTGATAGGTCCTTATTGAAAGCCAGAGGGTTTTCGTATCGTATTCTGAGCACACTATCTCACTCTAGGAGTGAGTCTACCAACAAATCCTATGCCAGAATTAAAGGGATCTTCCACAAGTGGTGCCTCGGTAAGAACATTGACCCGGCTAATCATTCAATTCCAGCCTTACTAGAATTCCTCCAGGACGGGTTTGATAAAGGACTCTCTCCTAATTCCATCAAGGTTCAACTTGCAGCCTTATCAGCTTCCTTTCACAGAAGTTTTTCTCAGGACTCGGTGGTGAAGTCCTTCATGAAAGCCCTATCTCGTTTACAGCCTAGAACTACTATCCCTGTGACCCCTTGGGATCTTTCCTAGGTCCTTCAACAGTTATGTGTTCACCCCTTTGAACCACTTCAGGAGGTGGAACTTAAGTTCCTCACCTTAAAGTTAACCCTGTTATTGGCTATAACTACGGCCAAGCGAGCTGGGGAACTCCAGGCTCTGGCTGCTATTGAGCCGTACACAGTCTTTCTACCTGGGAAGGTCCTTATGAGGTTCCTTCCATCCTTTATTTCGAAGGTGGCCTCCTTCGCAAATATTAACCAAATGATTTATCTTCCTCAGTTTTCTCCTGAACCTGATTCCTCTGAAGGAGATCTGGCAACCCTGGACCTGGTAAGATGCCTTTCAATTTATCTTGAAAGGACTAAAGATTTTCGCAAGGCAGAAAATCTTCTTATTTCATACCAGGGGGCAAAGAAAGGATTTAAGGCCTCTAAGCCATCCATATCCCGGTGGATATGTGAATGTATAGATCTTTGTTATTCTGCTAAAGGGTTATCTGCACCTGAATTTACCAAGGCTCACTCCACTAGGTCGATTTCAACCTCCTGGGCAGAACGTGGTTCTGTTCCTCTAGAGCAGATCTGTCATTCTGCTACTTGGAGTACTTCTATAACTTTTTTGAAGCACTATAGAGTGACGTCTTTTCTTTCTAGCAACACCTTATTTGCTAGAACTGTACTTAATTCTGCAAGGCAGGAGAGCCCTCCCTAGGGGTTATTATTGCTATATCCCTGTTTGTGCTGCTGAGGGACGACAGGGAAGACAAAATTTTGATGTTAATTTGTTTTCCCTTAGTCTCCTCAGCAGCACAAGCATCCCTCCCTAGTATATTTAATTTTTTATTGTTTACTTGATGCTTTTTAATTTACTCACTGTTCTGGTGTGAGCAGGTACATTATATAGACACTTGGGGAGGTGCCTCTCTACGTTTTTTGTGTTTTTATAGTAAAAAATTCCTGTGTCCTATTAGCTCACAGAGGGGCAGAAACCCCCGTTTGTGCTGCTGAGGAGACTAAGGGAAAACAAATTAACATCAAAATTTAGTCTTGTATACCTTAGCATCCAGCTGCATAGCAATTCTTAGGACCCTATTTAAACAGGCATGGGCCTACCGATCCTTTATTGAGTATCAGTTCCGTCTTGTCTGCATATTCCTATTACTGTGTATTCACCCTTCTTTCTTATTGGTTCTTACCCATTACATGTTTTACATGGTTTGACCACTAATTTGGACTCCTCACCTTGTTATGGCATAAGGATTTGTTGTTCTTGGTTGACCTAATTTCTGATATGACTTCTCACATTTTACATTTCTGCTGTGAACTCTGGACGCACCTACCCAACACCTGGTCCAGTAGTACCTTCACCTTGTGCCACTGGATCTATTCCGCATTGTCCTGCTTCCCAGAGATACAATGTTGATCCTAAGACCTGCTGGAATTTCTGAACCAGAGTTTTTATTTATTTTGAGCACTGTGCTGTGCAACTTCCCTTTAACTAGGAAAATATAGGCCACATTTTCTTGCTCCTCAGGGCTATTTTTGAGTTTGAAAAAGCGCTACAGTTTCCTTAGGACAGTTTTTCCTGTTGCTCTTCAAAATGGAACATATCTACAACTGCTTCAGCAATGCTTTGCCTCAAGAAGGTTTCTTTCTTTATAAGGCAATAAGGTATTAAGTTCCATACCCTGGTGTTGTATTTATCATGAACCAATAAAGCTTTGAGTGGCACCATTTAAAAGGATCTGCGGGCCATATCATGCATACCTCCAGACCATCCCGGATCCGGCGGGACATTCCCGGTTTTTGGAGTGATGTCCCGCCATCTCGGAATGGCCCCCACATGTCCCGCATTTAACTGTAAATGCCTCTTAAGAGGCCTCTATGGTAAAATGTGGAGCTCGGTGGGAAGTTTGACATGGTGAAGAGCCAATGGCTCCTCACCCTGTGAATCACTATTGTGCCCACTGGCTACAGTTAGCCAGCAAACACAAGAGGTCAGATAGAGCTCTTCCTCTGCGCTCCGGCAGCTCCCACGCACGTGTGAGCACGTTCAGAGGGAGGAAGACAGAAGAGAAGAGCCGAAGGAGGTAAGTACACATGCGGGTAATACACTGCTGCCTACTGTGGGGGACACTGCTGCCTACTGTGGGGGACACTGCCACCTTCTATGGGGGTACTGCCGCCTACTATGGGGAAACTGCTGCCTACCTAATGTGGGGGTCTTCTTCTGCCTCCCTAATGTGGGGGTTTTCTGCTGCCTACCTAATGTGGGGTCTTCTACCTACCTAAAGTGGGAGACTTCTGCTGCCTACCTAATGTGGGGAATATCTGCTGCTACCTATTCTACTAAGGGGAGCATTATTATAGTTTGGGGCTTTATAGTTATTGAAAAAGTGTGGAGCCTAAAATGTTATTTCCCTGCCATTTTCTCCAGAGATGAGTCGTAAGAAATCATCATGGCGGTCTGAGCTGGAGAAGAATAAGGAAAGTAAAGGATGCCAATCAGAGAAGAAGTCACCTGATATAACTGTATGTAATCACTTATATGGTCTGTATTGGTAATGATGGGGGTTATTGTCTGTCACCTGGTATAACTGTATGTAATCACTTATATGGTGTGTAATGTAATGATTGGGGGTTGTTGTCAGTCTGTCAGTATAGGAGTTCTTTACTGCTGTTAATGGTCTATTCACACATACAGTATTCTGTGAAGATTTGATGCACAGGATTTTCTGCTACAGATTTCAATGTAAAATATATGACTGACTACAGCTTCAAATCCGACACAGAATACTGTACGTGTGAATAGACCCTAAAAAAGGTATTCCCATTCTGCAGCTGCAGGTGTGGTTAGTGCGAGGCTGAGGGTGTGGTTAGGGGTGTGGCTGTGAATGTGGTTAGGGGCATGGCTTGTCCCTCTTTGCTCTTAGCAAAAGTTGGGAGGTATGTATCAAGGATAAACTGGCCAGACATGATATTATTTTCTCTGGTAGATATGATTATTTTTGCCACTCAAGTTAATGTCCACTTCATAGAAAGAGCAGGGGTCAAGTCCTGGGGAAAAAAAAGTGGAGGAACTCTCCCAAGATTTCAACTCAAGGGCTGTTCCTACAAGACTCCTGCTAATGGGAACGGTGGTCCTGCTGTGAAAAAGTGAAGAAACTCAGTTTCCACGCGTTCCTGTAGGACTTAAGCCCTGAGAAAGAGCCCAGGAGAAGAAACATTTTGTCACTTCTCACGTTTGAACCTGAGTTGAGCAACCCACCAAAGCTTGCAGCATCCACAGCACATATGGATGTAGGTGGGGTCCTGTTTTTTTTGGGTGGGGGTCCCATTTTTTTTCCATCCAGGAAAAAAATGATTAACTAGTGTGTGGTGAATGAGAAAGATTCTGACACACTGTTACTCAATGTATTTCGTATTCCTCTATAAGGATGCATTCACACGGCCGTCTGTCCCCGTGTTTTTAAATCCCCGTTTCGGTTCCATTCTTGCAGGCTGTAAACGGATTAAAAATAGTAAAAAAAAAATCCCATTCATGTCAATGGGATTTTTTTTTACAATCTGTTTACATCCGTTTGTACCCGTCTGCGCTCATTTCCGTTTTTTTACGGCAGAAAAAACGGCACATGCAGTATTTTTTCTTCCGACAGAAAAACTGAAGTAAAAACGGATACAGTAAATTTAACATTGAAGTCTATGGAAAATGGATGAGCCTTCCATGTCAACCGTTTTTTCAATCCGTTTTTTTTAACCTGTTTTTACTTCTGAGCATGCTCAGAACAAAAAATTATTTTATATTTGATTTATTAACTGAGCGATAACGGATCAAAACAGATCCAAACAGATAACGTGCGTTTGCATCCGTTATTGTCAATTTCTTTTTAAAGTCCGTTTTTATTTTTGACGGGAGAAGACCGGGACGGGTCCAGACGGCCGTGTGAACGCAGCCTTACCAGAATCGCAAGACAGGAAATCCTGTGATATTGCTATGGTGCCATCAAGTTTCCAAGGGGAATGAATACAGTGCTTTCTTCCATGAGACCAATGGTAGATGAATTAGAAAACTCTGAAGCCACTGCTTAATGCTATGTAGTGTTTTGTCTTTATAGAATTGTTTTATTGTAGGAGATGTTCAACACTTGTGAACCTGTGAAACATACTAGGGGAGATTTATCAAAAACTGTCTAGAGGAAAAGTTGCTGAGTTGCAACCAATCAGATTGCATCTTTTTTCATTTTTGGAAAGGCCTCTGAAAAATAAAAGAGGCAATCTGATTGGTTGCTATAGGCAACTCAGCAACTTTACCTCTGGACAGGATTTCATAAACCTCCCTCAGTACTGTGCCTTTATATTTTGGTCTGCTTAGTTTTAATCTGTTTATACCCTGTGTTTACACACTGCTTATATATATATACAGAGACCCCCCCCCCCCCCCGCCGACCTACGATGGCCCTGACATACGATAATTTCAACATGTGATGACCTCTCAGAGGCCATCGCATGTTGAAGGCAGCACCAAGATACGATGCTTTTGTATGTCGGGGCCATTGCATAAATGGCTATCCAGCAGCACAGACTGCTTCAGCTGCCACCGGATAGCCGTTTACGGTGCCCCGTGTGCTCCGCTGATGATCACTTACCTGTCCCCAGGACTCCGGCGCCATCCACCCTCCATCGTCGTCATCACGTAGAGCGAGGATGCTTGGGAAACAGAGGCCTTGCCGGAGCGTCGGGGACACCCGGGGACGTGGCGACAGCGATGGAAGGCGACGTCCAGGGCAGCGGTGACTGGTCCGGAGCGGCGGGGACAGGCGAGTACAACTTCCTATACCAGTGGTCTTCAACCTGCGGACCTCCAGATGTTGCAAAACTACAACTCCCAGCATGCCCGGACAGCCAACGGCTGTCCGGGCATGCTGGGTGTTGTAGTTTTGCAACATCTGGAGGTCCGCAGATTGTAGACCACTGTCCAAACTTTACATTACACGGATCCCTCAACATACGATGGTTTCAAAAAACGATGGTCCGTTTGGAACGGATTACCATCGTATGTTGAGGGACCACTGTATATATATATATATATATATATATATATATATGTATATATATATATATATATATATCCGGTTGAAAAGCTACATTGAAATTATAAAAGCTTTGTAATTTTTAATGTTTTTCTTCAACAAAAATAGATTTTAAAAGAGGTAAAACTGTAGATGTTGCCCTTACACACCTTTTTACAGCAGTTCCTGAGATGTATAGGTTGATGGGTGGAATTATACTGTTGGGGTGTGTGTCATAGGCATACAGGCCGCAAAATGCAATACATTTACATCCCCTGGCTGTATAATCCTGCCGATCACTCACATTATGAAAATTAAATGGGCACTGTCAGATTCAAAAAAATTTAAAACAATTTGTTAAAACATTATCCTTTCTAATATACTTCATAAGAAAATGTTATTTCCTTTTTTATAGAAATCATGGCTTATAAAATCATTGCTTGGTCTAAGCTGAAGCACAGGCATGGACAAAGTCCAGTAAGTGAGGGTGGGCTAGCATTTACATAAGAATTACGATGCAGTTCGGCAAGAAACACAGGTTATCTGAAGGCTGTCCTAGAGGAAGACTGTCTTGTCCTAGGACTATTATACTGCAATACATTGCTATTATTATATTTTCACAACTAAACAAATTATACATACCAATTTCTACTTCTTCTATTGCTTCCCCAATGCCTATAATTTTTGGATTTATATTTTCCCTATGACCTATAAATAATAAAAACACAATACTGTTAACTGTAAATTATATCATTATTTTACAAAAACTTTATTAGCCAAATACTTGTTCAGTAGCCAACTTTTACATTCTGTTACTGATTTCTACCATTACAATTATTTGTAATGTAAGCTAATAAAGCTTTGTCACTAGCTGTTAATAATGAATTTATTTTAGTAAAAGGTCAGGTGACAGTCACTCTTTAAAGTGCAGCATAGGCTGTTATTAAAGAATAATGTAGAGGTTCTTGTGTATGCTTTGTGCTTACTTGTTTTAGCTGATGAGGCAGGCATGGATAAGGCTGCATATTGGAAGAAACTCCATCACTAATATGTTCTGAAATGCTGCCTACATTTCTCATGAATCCTCGGGCTGTGCAGAGAGACTGGGTGTGATATTTGATCACTGCACCTGGTCATCTAGTGAGGCTGCTGGAGTTCAACAACGTGAACTCAGACTCATAAGTAGGTTGATGTCAGTCCACATTATGTGTAGTTTTTAGATATTTTTTTTCTTATTATTAGTGCAATTTTTAGAGAAATATTGTCATGAAATGAAAGTGATTTGGCCTATAATCACAGTTTAGGGTGTTTTTTTTTTTTGATCCTTCTGTCAGAGGTATATATCTGGAGTATTTTATGACATTACGCAACAGACATAGGACTCCATTGTAAAAAGACATACACCGCCTAGTCAGACGCTGTTCCATATAGTGATGCTGGCATATGGCAAGCCTGGCATATGCCAAAAAAACAAAAAACAATAGTGCCTTGAGTTTATACTCCAAACACAGTGCTGAAATGAAATGCGAAAAACAACCTTACTGGTGCTGAATAAACTGGTCTTACCTAAAATCTGCCATATACAGGGAGACTGCAACAGGAACATTTTGCTCAATTGTTTGCTGGAAATACTTTCATGACCTTATGAATTTGTAACTTGCTTGCCACAAGTTGGTAGCCACAAACTGGGACCCCAACCCCATCATTCTTGGACTGTAACTGATACTACACGTAGATTAGGATTGCTTACCTCTTCTCATTTGTTTTAGTCTGTTTAATGTAGTAAATCGGTTGCTGAACAAAACCATCTTTTTCTGTGCTAAAAATATAAAAGAGATAGAAAAACAATCTGAAATACTAAGAACTGGACAGTGATTTTTAGGCTGCAGATTATATAATGTATAAGGGTGTATCAGCAAGTCCATGGATTTTTGAAAACCCCATTTATATGAATGGGACAATAACACATTTCTACAGCAGATCTGCTTCTTATGAATTCACAGTAATAACAATCCTATCCCAGCAGTCATATGTCTAGTTCAAGTTAAAACTTAAAGGGGTACTCTGCCTCTAGACATTTTATCCCCTATCCAAAGGATAGGGGATAAGATGTCTGATCGCAGGGGTCCCGCCGCTGGGGTTAGTTTAGAGCATCAGGTGCAGCGCTGGAGGCTCGTGACGTCCCAGCCACGCTCCACTTGTGATGTTATGGCCATGCCCCCTCAATGAAAGTCTATGGGAGGGGGCGTGATGTCACAAGCTTCCGCCCCACATCGCCAGTCATCCAGCAAAGTTTGCTCCATGCATCGGATGTCTGGCATGCCGCAGCCGAGATCGTGGCAGCCCCCCCCAAAAAAAGGATGTTGATAAGATGTTTAGGGGTGGAGGACCCCTTCAAGCATTGATGCCTATGGTGGCTAAGGGCATCATCTCCAATTGTTTGCAATCATTATACAGTCTTGAAACGTAAAATAATATTGTGTAATATGGTTGGATTACCTTTCACTTTAAGCAATTTCTTTCCACACACAGTGTAGTTTTCCCCATTGTACATACGAGTAACAATGTATGTGTATACAGCTGAATCTGCTTGTTGTATAGAGATAAATGATATTTCACTTGTATTCTTCTCATACTCTTTACAGTCCTAAAAATAGAAAGAATCTTTAGTAACAATGATTACGATAATATTTCATAAACAACCGTATAACCCTCTATTCATAGTGTATAGCCTGCGTCAGGGGACAGTCTGAGTTAGGGAATGTAACCCATGAGTCTCATTGAGGACAAGGACTGAGGTAAGTGATGACGATCTGTGTACATCAAGGATAAAGTATATGTGTCCAGCAATAGAAATCCTTCCAGCACGTCCTGGTATCTCTCATTTTGCAGTTAACATTTATTACAAAAATAGATTACATACCTTATACCAATTGGTGGAGAAGTTGGAGTATTTATACGAATCAGGAATAGTGAGTGTTACAGGTTCTCCCAAAGTTTTTGCTAATGATTCTTCAGAAACAGAATTATTACAACAGAAACTAATCTTCTCTTCCATTGTGAAATTCTTTCCTCCATATGTGTTATTATGTCTTTACAAACAAAAACAAAAAAAAAACACTATTTAATGGAGGTATCAGTGATGGGGAGGAAAAATCCTTAGGTCAAAGGGTTTAAAGATGGCGCAGATGGAGCAGAGCGGTGACATACATTATATATGCTAAAATATGCTTATTGGGTCCCTTCAATAGGCCACAAAGCAGACCAGAGAAGAAGATCACTGATAATACTGATCATTGCTATGTATAGTACTAAACAGTATAAGCAATCTAAGTAATGCTATACATAGTCCACAATGTAGCAAGGTGTATACGCCGGCACAGCCAAACAAATAGATCTCCTGCCGTAATGATCAACCTTCAGGTTAGAAGCACCTGTGTGCACAGACCACCCCTTTCCAGGCAATATTTGGTAGTGCTCACGCATATGAACAGTTCCATATAGACCAAACCACTTCACAGAATATGAAGGAAGAAACGGAGCACATACCACATTAAAGATGCCTTCTTTTTCTTTTCCTTTATTACTTCATATCGGGGTAAGCGGTACAGGGGTCGGGATGGTGGACGGGTGCTTCGGGGGAACCTCGGTCCCAACCCTTGTACCGCTTACCCCGATATGAAGTAATAAAGAAAAAGAAGACATATTTAACGTGGTATGTGCTCCTATTCATTCTTCATATTCTGTGAAGTGGTTTAATGCTATACATAGTTCTTTATGGGAACTTAAAAAGTGTAAAAAAAAATAGTAAAAAAAAGGTTTTAAAAACAATGTGAAAAATCCCCTCCTCTAATAAAAACTGGCCCTGTTTGTCCATTTTACCCCCAAAAATGTAAAAAAAAATATGATATGCGCATGCGTAAATGTCTGAACTATCAAAATGTAATGTTAATGATCCAGTATGGGGAATGGCATAAACATATAAAAAAAAACATTTCCAAAATGTCCCCAATAAAATAAAAAGCGATTAAAAAGTCACATATAAGTGGTAACAATAAAAACTACAGACAACAGCGACAGCCTAAAAAGAAAAAGCCCTCTAACACGCCCATATACAGAAAAATTATACTTGTAAAAAAAGGTTCATTTTTTAAAAACAGTAAAATAATAGAAAAGCATGTAAACAGAAGTATCCTTTTAATCGTAACCTACAGAATAAAGAAAACATGTTTGACCGTTAAGTGTACAGCATGAAAATAAATGCTTCCAACATTTGCAAAATTGCTGTTTTCTTTTCAATTTCCTCACAAAGATAATATTTTTTTGTCTTTGCCATACACTTTATGGTAAAATGAGTGACCTCAATACAAAGTACAATTGGTCGCACAAAAAACAAGCCTGTGTATGGGTCTGTGGATGGAAATATAAAAGAGTTAGGATTTTTAGAAGGCGAGGAGGAAAAAACGAAAATGCAAAAATAAAATTGGCTGTCTCCTTAAGGGGTTAAAAATGTGCTCCGGTATTGCGCTATCCAACTGAAATCCAGGACAAAGACTGCTGTCATTTTTAATCAATAAAATCTTATTTATACTTATTTACTGAATAAAATAAATAAAAAATACAAGATACATCTATAGCAAGACGCTTTTCGGGTGATGTACCACCCTTTATCAATTGCGGATGAATCTATGAATCTTCTTTTCTGTTTTCTTGGCATGTCTATTTTCATATGTACTCGGCTTTCACGTGAAACATCAATTCAATGTTCTCTTATTAACTCTGCATTGTGCCATTCCTTACTTTGTGTTTCTACTGAAAATGAATGAGTGAAGTGACAATGAGTTCCTATTTTTCAATCATTTTCAGGAGGAGAACAATGCAACTGCCGATCTGTTATTTTATAGGAATACATTTTCACAGAGCAGACTTTTCTCAGTTTGTCCTGGCTTTTGATATGTTTGTCACAGCAAGTAGCTTACAGTGATACCTGAAAAATCTTTGTTAAAGGGGTGCTCTGCCCCTAAATATCATATCCCCTATCCAAAGGGTAGGGGATAAGAAGTCTGATTGCGGGGGTCCGGCCACTGGGACCACCCACAATCTCTATGCAGGCACCAGGCATTCTGAACATTATATTCAGAATGTTGGGTTTGGGCAGCCCGTGGTCTTGACATCATGCCATACCCCCTTCATTCATGTCTATGGGAGGGGGCATAATGCTCCATAGACATGAATGGAGAGGGCATGGCATGTGGTCACCCGAACGTAATGTTCAGAATGCCAGGGGGGTGCCAACGGCCGGACCCCTGTGATCAGACATCTTATCCCCTACCCTTTGGTTAGGGGATAAGATGTCTAGGGGTGGAGTACCCTTTTGAAGTTAATGTGATCCTTCAGGGCAGCAACCAATCACATCGCTTCTTTAATTTTGAAAATATCTCTGAAACGCAAAATGGGCAACTGGTCAACCTTTCCTCTGCACAGGTTTTAATGGGTCTCCCCAAGAAGCCAAGGCATTAACCAGGGACAGACATTTAACAGGCACTATACTGTACCCTCCGTGTTTTGGCTTAATACCCTTGTTCCCAAGAATAGAGAAAAAATATTCATGCAAAGATATATTATAATGGTTGTTCTGCTGTTGCTAATAAGACAACAAAGGGTTCACTTACTGCACTGTACAGAGACACTGCCCAGAAATATTCATTTCATCTTTTGGAAATGACAAGTCCACATTTGTGCTTTTGTTCACCGCACAATGAAAAATACAATCCTCCTCCTCGGCATATAGAAATGCTAGAACAAATCAAAAGGCACAGATCA
The DNA here is from genome assembly GCF_029499605.1 of Hyla sarda. Taxonomy (NCBI): domain Eukaryota; kingdom Metazoa; phylum Chordata; class Amphibia; order Anura; family Hylidae; genus Hyla; species Hyla sarda. Next base: position 196,349,031 of record NC_079190.1, on the reverse strand, counting down.
ACAAACACAAAAATAAATTATAGGTAGAAATAAATTGTATTTTCAGAAACAGTATTCAAACCAATTTGCAGAACTCATCATAATTAGAATATAAGAGGATACGTACTATTAGACTATTTGCACACACAGTACCATATTTTTTTGTCTTATTTTAAAGGGGTATTCCGGGCAAAAACATTTTATCCCCTATCCAAAGGATAGGGGATAAGATGTCTGATCGCAGGGAGCCCGCTGCTGAGACCCCCCGCGATCTCCCTGCAGCACCAGCATAGGCGGGTGCTGAATCTGCAGTTTCGGAAACCTCCGGGTTTCCCGGGACTGGAGACGTGACGTCACACCATGCCACCTCCATTCATGTCTATGGGAGGGGGCGTGACGTCACGTCCCCAGTCCCGGAAACCCGGAGGTTTCCGAAACTGGAGATTCAGCACCCGCATAGAATGCGGGTGCTGCAGGGAGATCGCAGGGGGTCTCAGCAGGGGGCCACCCGCGATCAGACATCATTCTTATCCCCTATCCTTTGGATAGAGGATACATTTTTTTGCCCGGAATACCCCTTTAAGCCTACAGCAGTATTTTTATCAAAATTAGGATTAGAACCAATACAGAGAAAAACTATAATGGAAACATTTGTACTCCTGGTTGTGGTATAAATACTATCCAAAACGAGGACCAATATACTGCCCAAAATACTGCATGTGCACATAACAGTCTGTATGGAGCCTCATGAGTGTGGGTGGTTGAGTGGTTGGTTATACAGTTTAGGACAAATGTTTATATGCACTTTAGCTTAAGACATTCAAACTCAATATTTCCCAAGTGCACACGTCATGTAACCACACATTTCTTTACAGTGGTAAATTTTACATTATCAGAGAAAGATTTATATCAGCTTCTGAGAACAGTCTTCTGGAGATGTAGAGATGTAACCTATATGTTTCCAAAAATGTCTGTATCACCAGTTCTGGTGACGCGATTCTACCTGAGACTGTTTCCTCATTGAAGTCTGAGGGTGTTAGGGAAAGACGTGAACAAGTAGTGATCAGCTATTTCTGTAATTCCGACAGAGCCTATATTTTCATGAAAGATTTTATCTTTTATTAGTACTTAAAATATAGTACTAAACTCTTCAACTATATACATGTTTTAAATGAATGATTTTATACAGTCATTGGGGTCTTCATGGTCTGTCGTACCTTGGCCATTGGTTAGATGGACAGATACTGCATCTAAAAATCAGTTCCTCATTCAGATTGATGTGATTTAAAGGGGTATTACATTGTGGTTGATACATTCATATATTGCTGGGTTGTACAGAAAAGAAAAAAAAAATACATACTTTCCTCACAAGTTCTGCTGTAGCTCCTGTTTTGTCTGCCTTCAGTCCCCCATTGCTTGTCTCTGCTTTCTGCTTCCAAGACAAGAGCTGAGAGAGAGACCTGCCCGTTCAGCCAAACACTGGCCGCAGAGATTGGAAGCAGCCAGAAAAGACAGTGACAGGCGACCGTAGGCAGACAAAACAAGAGCTGCAGGGGGACCAGGGGTTGGTAAGTATGGCTCCAGCAATATATAAACATTATAACAACAATGAAATCCCTTTTAACCCCCAAACTGAGTATTCCGACCTGTGCTTTGCCAAAAAAAATGAACATTACTGTTTTCCTGGAGCACAGCTCAGGCAGCAGAGTGGGTGCATGAAACGCCACAAATTAGAAACTGCAACTCTCGTCTGCAACTTCTCCCATCATTCTCCACTTGGAAGGATAAATAAAGTAAAAGCATAAATTGGGCACAGGAACTGCATTGAAGCACCGTAACCTACACGGCACACATCAGTGAAATCTCTGACCTGGCAACATGATGTGATCTTTTAGAAGGTTATATATAGGTTGTGCTCGGGGCTACAAATAGCGAGCCTACCTACTTAATACTAACTCAACTATGGCTAAGCAGTCTGAACTGTGCCATATACTGCCGCGTAAGGGTACACCTTGTAAAATAAGAGGGCATACCTTAGAAGAAGTAAAAGAAAAGAAGGGAGGGCAGGGTGGGACAACGCGAGAGCCGCGGCGCACTGAACACAGGGAGCCGCGGCTTTTAAGCGCAAGTACCGCCCCTCCCACAAACACAGGTTAAGTGACTCAGTCAATTAACCTTCGCACTTGTGCTCGGGGCTACAAATAGCGAGCCTACCTACTTAATACTAACTCAACTATGGCTAAGCAGTCTGAACTGTGCCATATACTGCCGCGTAAGGGTACACCTTGTAAAATAAGAGGGCAAAACTCAAACCAAACAGGCAACTCAGAAATCAAAACAAGCTTTATTAGTAATTACAACACAAGCGATTCAAAAGCACACTGCATCTCCAATTTCGGGTTTGGAACATAACGTATGTACACACTGGACTTCCAGCGACCTAACTTCCTGATAACATGAGCAGGAACACCATGACGAGAGGCAGACGCGGCTGCCCCTATGCGTAGAGAATGACCGGATATGACCGAAGCATCATGGCCTAAGGACTTAACTAAAACACGTAAATAACGAACAAAAACTGAGGAAGTAAGAGCAATGTTATTAAACAACAACAAAGGACATTCTGGACTGTCATGAACACGAAGAGCAAGTAACGAGTTAAAGACCGAGACCGGACACCATTTGTGAGAAGTTTTAAAATATTTGACGTGCACCTTCTGACCGGGAAGTGATGTCTTAGTGTCGTTCAGAACGAGAGTGAAATGATCCGTGGCTCGCTGCAATTGCCCCAACTTGAGAAATGGAGCGGTACTAGTTCTACTCGTGAACTCGCCCGGCCTCAGAAAGCCATAGAAACCTAAGAAGAGGGCTGCTTTTAGCGTTAAACTATTACCTAGACCAAACGGGGAGTGATCCAGGGCATCTGCCAGCTCCCTAAACAGCGACCCTGAGATGGGCTGCCGGCCTGGCGGCTTTGGTACTCTACTTTTGGCAACCCCCTTAAGGGCAGCCTTAACTGCATGCATGGTAAACAATGATGCCCGATCCGGGAACTTCAAAGTAACAAAGTGTTGTATGCCTGCTAAATAAATCTTTATGGTGTTATATGCTAGCCGTAAGGAGGAGTGGCAAAACCCTATAAAGGCTAAAATAAAAGATACTGAAAGGACATCGTTATGCGGGTGAGACTGACAGAACTTAGTAAACAGATTAAAGGCCGTACGGTAAACTTTCTGAGTGTTACGGGAAAGTGAACTATTAATCAAGTCCTGACCTACAGACAAATAGGCATTTAATTCAAAACCAAATCGTGGAACGCTGGAACCATGCATCCTGATGGATCGGCCTCTGGCATTACCTGGAAGAAAAGTGCAAAATTGAGCCTAGACAGTGCATCAGCAGCCGTGTTCCTAACACCACCTATATGAGCACTAGAGAAGTGAAAATTATGTAACAAAGATAACCATACCAGTTTACGCATCAAAGACATGACCTGTGGGGACGAGGATCTACCTTTAAGCAGAATATACACCGTAGCTTCATTATCAGAAACAAACAGTACTGACTTCCTGAACCATAGGTGACCCCACACACTGGCAGCTGCAACTATAGGGTACAACTCAAACAATGCTGAGGACCTGCTAAAACCCGGAGACTGAAATACCTCAATTGGCCAAGCACTGGCCAACCAATGATTCTCCCAAATGGCTGCAAAACCCACTGAGGAGGAAGCATCGGAAAAAACTAAAGGAGAAGCATTATCGATACCAGGGGTGAAAAAGGATACCCCATTCCAGTTAGTCAAAAATGTATGCCACATAGCAAAATCGGCAATCGCTTGTTTATCAAATATGACTACGTCGCTTTGGCCAGGCACAGAATTCATAGCGTCTAACAACCTGGAAACAAAACTCCTACCCTGTGGAATTACACGCATGGCAAAGTTCAGCATGCCGAGAATGGATTGCAGCTGTACCTTGGTCACCCGGGGTGAATTGACAAGATCATGCATGGCCTGTCTAATACGTGAGAGCTTGTCGAGCGGTAATCGGGCTTCCATGACCTGTGTGTCTAGAACAATACCTAAGAAAGTCAGTGACTTGCAAGGGCCCTCAACTTTTTTGTCTGACACCGGAACCGCCAGTTGCTGGAATACTGCTAACGAGGTTGTCAAGTCCCTGGGGCACACGTTACCTGGCTCAATAAACAAAAAATCGTCCAAGTAGTGGATGACATGGGAACAGTCAAACCTGTTTTCCAGGAGCCAGTGTAGGGATTGCGCAAATTTATCAAATAACCAAGGACTACTCCTGGAACCAAAAGTTAACTTAACAGCAAAATAATACTTGTCGTGCCATTTAATACCGTGCCACTTCCATAGCTGAGGCATAATAGGCAGGAGCTTAAAGGCATCGGAAATATCGATCTTGGACAGCCACGTGTTACCGCCCATGCTCAGTATGACCGCTATTGCCTCATCTATGGAAGCATATTTCAGGGAGAACTCTTCAGCGGGAATAAGAGAGTTTAAACTAGGTGTGTGTGCAGAGTAAGGGGCGGACAAATCATAAATTAAACGAAGTTTATTACTGAATTTCCCAGCCACCAACCCCAATGGACTAACTCTCCAAACGTCAAAGGGGGGCTCATCAAACGGACCAATAACAAAACCCTTGTCTATTTCAGCTTGTATCAGGGTATCTACAGCCCTAGGGTCCCTTAGAGCAGAACGTATATTGTCACACTCATACGTAGCAGAGGGTAAAGTAATGAAACCTGTGTGGAAACCTGACCGGAATCCATTAATCAAAAACTGAACAAAACACCTATCTGGATGATCAGCAAGAAAATGTTCTAAACACAACACGTCTATCACTGCTAGTCATGCTTTCGACTTCTGTGGACAACTGGCCTTAGGATGGGCCCTGAAACAGAATGCACAGACATGTAAAAGTCTACACTGGTTATAATTGCAAGACCCAAAATTGAAATTATTGCAAATTTGAGATTTACCAAGATACTTGATGGGCCTACCTAACTTGTCAATCAAGCCCGAGTGTTTCTGATTCCTAGGCTGAAATGTGGGTGAAGACGTGCCGGGATTTACCTCGGATGGGGAATTAACAGTATTGCACCATTCAGTGGTATGGGCGATGGACTGACACCGAGAGCAAACGGGGGCTTTAAGACCTGCAAAATGATTGCAGAAAATCTCGGTGTCAACCAACGCCCAATTAACTGTATAGTTGTACTGCACTAGAGCTGCCGCCGCCTTAGCTGAAAATGACTTATGATAATCATAAAACGTGAACCCACCATATTTATGAGCTAACTCTGTGACTTTGAACAGATACATGTCAAGCTCTTCACGTCTTTCTGGCTTGACTGAGCATAAAACGTCACGATAAATGGCGAACGCCATACTGAATTCAGCTAATGTAAGCTTGCGACTTAACCTTACATCTTTTGCTTTCAGAATGACCGACACCTCACCGCAAGCAATAGTCTTGTTCTCGGAAACATCATGAGACGCAATAAGCAAGGAAGCGAGATTAACATCCTTACCATCAAGAATGTCCTTCTTCAGATTAGTCGGGATAAAATGAGCTGGCGCGACATTTGGCACGAGCATATTAAGTCCAACCGGTAATACTGAAGCCTGCGGGGTAGCAGAAACCTGAGGGGGAACAGAAGTGTGTGGAATGGCCGAAGTCAAACCCACCACTGGGGCCGGAGCGGGAGCCTCCGAACTCTTACATTCCAAGGTATCAACTCTAGAGCACAGCGAGTTAATTAACGTATGCAACTGCAAGATGGACGTATTGAGTGTCTGCATGGACACTCCTTCACTGCTAGGGCCTGCTTGATCGCAGGGTCCCGAGTGCTCAGAGACCAATAAACGATAAAGTTCCGCCTTGCGGGCAGTAGCCGGGAACGGGATGCCTTTGCGGACGAGTTCAGCCGTCAGTTTAGGAATGGTCCAGTTACGAAGAGATGGGACGCTACCCAGATCCGATGTTCTAGCGACATTGTCCAGAACAGAAGCTGCATCTTCAATGTCTGATGCGTGAGACATTTCTGAAAATTAGATATACAACAATCAAATCCTGACCCAAGGGACAACCAAAAAACGAAATACACCTGTCAGAGCAAGACTAACCCGGAAATCAAAACCACTGCCACCACAGAATCGGACTAGAAAGTGAAGAGTACCGAGTGGTGACTAGACACATGCTAACAGCGTGACACGTAAAGTTACTCGTGACTAATGAACCCCTTGGCCCAAAGACGTGATGAGCAGGGGATAGAGAGTACACCCAAGGACGTGATGGGTAACGAACTAAGACATGAATACCTGGACTTCCGGAAGCCTAAAACAGACCGCACCTTGACAACTGGGTTATGACGGTCAATCTCGACACGAACAGGCGTTGGAACAACGTAGAAGCTGAAACGAGGCGAGACCACCAAGATGAACACTGCGAGCCAAAAGGAGAACCGTATGAAGAGAATGTTTACTATAACTAACCCAAAAATGGACTGCACATACCTGTACCGAGGGTGGTAAGCCAACACGAAGTTCACGACAGCAGACGTTTAAGCCACAAGAGCGTGCGTGGACAACTGCTGAATAAACACACAGGCATATAACTTAACAACACATAGACTAAGGCAGATCCACACGAGGACTCAAAGACGAGTTGAGTCGGTGGAAAGGCTGGAATAACGTAGAAGCTGAAGCGAGGCGAGACCACCAGAATGAACACTGCGAGTTAAAGGAGAACCGTATGAAGAGAATGTTTACTGTAACTAACCCAAAAATGGACTGCACATACCTGTACCGAGGGTGGTAAGCCAACACGAAGTTCACGACAGCAGACGTATAAGCCACAAGAGCGTGCGTGGACAACTGCTGAATAAAACACAGGCATATAACTTAACAACACACAGGCTAAGGCAGATCCACATGAGGACCCAAAGACGAGTTGAGTCGGTGGAAAGGACATGAACCGAGCCCCAAAGGGCGAGTTGGGGGAAGAGAAAACAACCTGCCTAAACATAAATATTTTTTTTTTTTTTTTTAAATTAACACCTATATACATATATGCAAAATTCCAAATATATTCTTTTATCTCTTTTACCTAAAAACGACCGAGTAACCATAGGAGCACAGGAACAACAGAACAGCAGCGCACATTGAAGACCATGCTACAAGCCAGGCAAACTAATTTAGGAACAACCGCCTTATTCACTACCACGACAAGTTAGAGTAAAACGGTACCAAACAACGAGCAAAGTAAATAACTACGACTAGCAATAAATATCATGAAGCAATAAATACCATGAAGACAGGACAGAGGCGAAACAGCGGAAGGCAAATTGACCATGTGAGAACAGAATTATAGTACCAGACAATAGCGGAGCATATAATGGTAGTGTATCAGCAGCGTATGCAACAGACTCATGAGTTAAAACATGACTAATACGGACCAATGTATGCGGCCGAAGTGTAGATACGAGAAGCAATAGTGTAAACACATGGAATATGAAACAGATTAGGTATATGAGAAGCAACTGCGGAACAAACGCGTCAACCAGTGAAATACACAGCAGGGACATCTGTGACACATTAACGAAGCGTCCTGACCAGTAGACAACGTGTACTGACACTAAGACTAACACCTGGAACTACAAGACTATAATACCTACAGTATGCAAACAAGCACCCAGCATGCAGAGCTGAGCCGCAGGAGGTGTGTAACGAACTGGCTGCCGGCTGAGACTAGTGACCGAATAAGAAAGCCGGCATGCGTAAGGCAGCGGAACGGGACGGGAGAATACCGCGGAGCTCCGAAGGACATATGCTCTGAAAGGTAACCCCCGCTGTCACCTCCCCCAGCCAGCACCAAACATCTGAAAAGAAACCCCCCGACATGCGCCGGAAGCGCACAACGTAGCTCAGCAGCCCGCTACGGCTGCTGAACAACAACATCAACATGCTAAAGGCAGAGCACGGGGGACTCATACGAGACACGAGCCCCCAGACTCCTGCAGTCACTCCCCGGACCTAAACTAACCTGAAATGACGTGCACAGCAGAGCACAGGAACGAACACGAGGCTGGAGAGACTCCCCACGGCGTCTGACGTCACGGACTCCAAACAACGCGAGAGCCGCGGCGCACTGAACACAGGGAGCCGCGGCTTTTAAGCGCAAGTACCGCCCCTCCCACAAACACAGGTTAAGTGACTCAGTCAATTAACCTTCGCACTTATGTTAACTCATTGGAAGTCAAGACCTATATGGAAGCTAGGCTGTACCTAGAAATGCGTTGTAAAGATTTGATATTGAAGGCGATATCCATCAATTCAGATGCTGAATGGTTAAAGGGGTACTCCGGTGGAAAACAATTTATTTTAAATCAACTGGTGCCAGAAAGTTAAACAGATTTATGAATTACTTCTATTAAAAAATCTTAATCCTTCCAGTACTTATCAGCTGCTGTTTACTACAGAGAAAATTATTTTCTTTTTGAATTTATTTTCTGTCTGTCCACAGTGCTCTCTGCTGACACCTCTGTTCATGTCAGGAACTGTCCAGAGCAGGAGCAGATCATCATAGCAAACCTCTTCAGTTCTGGACAGTTCCTCATAGCATCATAGCAAACCTCATCATAGCAAACCTCTTCAGTTCTGGACAGGTGTCAGCAGAGAGCACTGTGGACAGACAAAAAAAAAGAACTTTCTATGTAGTAAACATTAGCTGATAAGTACTGGAAGGATTAAGATTTTTTAATAGAAGTAATTTACAAATCTGTATAACTTCCTGTCACCAGTTGATTTAAAATAAATAGTTTTCCACCAGAGTACCCCTTTAACCCTGCATGTCAGTCCATGCTGACTGTAGTACCTAAGTGGTTTTACAGAGGTAGGAGGTTCCCTCTATAAGCTCATCAGTGCACCGGCAACAAGGATGCAGCCTAATAGGCCCTGCCAAGTCAGTGTTAAGAAAAAAAATATTCTATTTAAAAAAGAAAAGAACAAAAAAAACAAAAAAAAACAGCATGATATAAGATTAATACTTGTACCCTGTATGGTAACCATCCTAAAACAAAGCCACAATAAAATAATATGAAATCTAAAACCTAATAAAAAGTAGTATGTATTCTAAAATGGTAACCATTGAAACTACAAGTTGTCTCCTGGGGTGCCTACATTGGCCCAATCGCCTAAGTTAGTTAATTCCATTGTACATAATACTACACAGTGACCTTAAAGGGGTACTTCGGTGGAAAACATTTTTTTTTTAAATCAACTGGTGCAAGAAAGTTAAACAGATTTGTAAATTACTTTTATAAAAAAAATATTTGTCCTTCCATGTACTTATTAGCAGTTGTATGCTACAGAGGAAATTCTTTTATTTTTGAATTTCTTTTTTGTCTTGTCATCAGTGCTCTCTGCTGACACCTCTGTCCATGTCAGGAATTGTCCAGAGCAGCACAGGTTTGCTATGGGGATTTTCTCCTGCTCTGGACAGTCCCTGATATGGGCATCAGGTGTCAGCAGAGAGCACTGTGGACAAGACAAAAAAAGAAATTCAAAAAGAAAAGAATTTCCTCTGTAACATACAGATGCTAAGAAGTGCTGGAAGGACAAATATTTTTTAATAGAAGTCATTTACAAATCTGTTTAACTTTCTGGCACCAGTTGATTTTCCACCCGAGTACCCCTTTATCTGTTTCCACAAGTAATATAAAATCTAGACTGTCCGGATTGGAAATCTAGCTAATATGCACCTTGGTGATGCCAGAAATACCACTCCCATTACAGTGTATTAGGGAGGGTGAGGGACAATGTGTGCGTGTCTGGATATGTGTGTGTGCAATACCTGGAAATGTTTATATCATTGTCACTTCCTTCAGACACCGCTCTGTCCTTATAGGTTTCCTCTAACCTAAAATCATGTGGCTAGCTTTCTCATCTTGTGTGTCAGTTGTTCAAAATTCAAAATAAAACCTTAAAAGAAAAGGTTTGACAGATCATAGTGACGGATCACTACCGATCAGTAAACTGTGATGTATATACCTGTGTAAATAGAAATATACTTACCTAATTTGATCAAACAGGAAAGGACAACAAAGAAGCTGCTCACTCTTTCTTTACACATGATGTAAACAGGGTCAGTGATCTTGCCAGTGATCTGTCACTTAGGCAGAATACTTCGACATTTAGTCAGCTCTGTAAGGAAGCGCTTACGTAACCACTGCTGCTCACACTTGTATGTGGAGCAACACTGCTTTTTTTTTTTTTCTCTTTACTGTGGGGATTTTTTTTTTTTTTTTTTACTAGCAAGAATGAAACAGCTTGCATATATTCTGTGCTGTGATTCATCTGTAATTTCCCAAGGAGTACTACTAATGCAGTAGCACCAAGTAATGATTTAAAACTGTTTTAGGGTCTATTCACACATACAGTATCCTGCACATATTTGATGCACAAATGTGAAGCGGTGTTCAGTCAATACAACATATTAAATATGTGCAGTATACTGTATGTGTGTATACACCCAAAGGGTAGGGTCCCACTTAACATATACACAGCGTATTTCATGCTGCGCAAAATCTCCTGAACAGGGGAGAATATGCTGCATATTCTTCTAAGAGCAAACACACAGAGCTACTCAGCGACAGCCCTGTGTGTGCAGTGAATTGGTGGAGAGAGATCTTGTTGCCCTCTATGATCAGTCTGTATGTGGTAACATTTTGATAATCTTAATAAAGCAAAAAGAAAAGCACTCAATGAATAAAAAAATCCAACCATCATATTACGATTTGGAATGCAGACAAAGGGGGAACATAGTGGTTTTAGACTCGGGCCTTTATAACAAATTAAATAGAGATATGTTGCAGAATGCTCACAAGTAATCCCACTATGGTATTCCAGAAAAAATTGCCACAGGTGTTACAAGAGGGGTTGGTTCTTGGGGTACTAGACAGTAATTTGGTAGATTTCTTTGTATGCAAAAAACTCCGTCACTCCTATTTTCACACGCTCCCCAATATCCACAGGGGTGTCGTTCTGCCAACGTTTAGACCTATTGTGGCTGGAATTGGCTCCCTTGTTGAAAAACGCGGGGAGTAGGTGAATCATTAACTTCAGCCTCTCACTCAAATTAGCCCTAAATATATCGGGGACACAAAACGTACTAGAAATTCTGGAGAGTATGTCATGGCAATCTCAATTCTCATGGGCCACTTGCGAGAACACTGCTCTATATCCTTCATTCCATGGGAATAGGGGATACTGGCTCTTTTCCAACATCTCGAACAGTATAGCAGATACCCCCTGTAGGAATTTCTCCTTTTAGCCACTGATTTTTTGTTACGCTACAATTTTTGTTATGTTCGATGGCGAGTTTTACCTTCAGACCAGGGGAGTGTCTATGGGCCCGAAATATTTGCCATCTTTTGCTAATGTGTCCATGATATGTTGGGAAAACCAGTATCTCTTCCCCACATCCATCCTATTTTTCCATCTTATTCATTGGGTTGGACGGTTTATAGATGACCTTATCATTTGGGAGGGGGGGGGGGGGGGTACAGAGCAGGAATTTGTCGCTTTCACTAAATACATTAATAACAACTTAAATGTATGTTCACATTTCACTTTGACAGGTCTTCTATAAACTTTCTGGACATCAACATAACAAAGAGGAAGAAATAGTTATATCCCCATACAGAAATGAGAAAGATAGAAATTCTACCCTAAAGTTGAGCTGTAGTGCAATATAACTTATCCCTTATCTGAAGGATGGGGGATAAGTTATAGATTGCGGGGGGGGGGGGGGGGGGTCCGCCTGGTGGGACCCCCGTGATCTCCTGTACGGGGCCACGGCAGTATGCTGGAAGGGGGTTTTCCATCCATGCATGATGTGACGGCTGACACGCCCCCTCCATGTATCCCTACGTTTCCTGCAGACTGCCGCGGCACCATACAAGAGATCACAGGGGGCCCCAGTGGTCAGACCCCCAAAGATCTATAACTTATCGCCTATCCTTTGGATCAGTGTTGCTGCAGGATGTGTTCATCCTGCAGCCTTGTCTATCAGCCATCTCATGTCCATGACCCTTGGACTCATGCTGCTGTGGAACTCAGTGTCCCAGGAGGTATGGGGACCCCTAGTGGTGGGATTTTCAAAGGCAGTTTTCTTTAATAAAATGTGCAATATTTTTAAATAAGTATATTAGAAAAACTATTGTTTTGCCAAGATGTACAACATATAAAAAGTTTTTATATCCTGTGCATCAAATATGTATCAAATGTATATGCATGCATATGCATCAAATAGTATACGTTACGTGTGAAGAGACCCTAAAAGAAAACATCTACACAAAACCATTACACAAAATACAGTTTTGCAATTTCCTTGTCTAATTTCCATTATATGTTAAAGTCTTCTAGTTTAAAGTGTCCCTGTCATAAAAAAACTAAAACTTTTGAGACATGTCAGGTCAGATCGATCAGAACAAGGAACAGTGATAAGTGCACAGTAGCGTGCTTTACTCCCTGTAAACTATCTTTGGTAAAAGTAAGACAGATGCTGTTACACTCTCAGGCACTGCACTTCGGCCAACTCAATACTAGTTAAGCATAAAGTGAATCACAGACAATACATTCGTGCATCATGTATCGGGTGTTCAACTTCTTGGAAAAGGTAGTACACTGTTCAAAAAATAAAGGAAACACTTAAACAACACAATGTAACTCCAAGTCAATCACACTTCTGTGAAATCACACTGTCCACTCAGGAAGCAACACTGATTGACAATCAATTCCACATGCTGTTGTGCAAATGGAACAGACAACAGGTGAAAATTATAGGCAATTAGCAAGACACCCCCCAATAAAGAAGTGGTTCTGCAGGTGGTGACCACAGACCACTTCTCAGTTCCTATGCTTCCTGGCTGATGTTTTGGTCACTTTTGAATGCTGGCGGTGCTTTCACTCTAGAGGTGGCAGGAGACAGAGTCTACAATCCACACAAGTGGCTCAGGTAGTGCAGCTCATTCAGGATGGCACATCAATGCGAGCTGTGGCAAGACGGCTTGCTGTGTCTGTCAGCATAGTGTCCAGAGCATGAAGGCGCTACCAGGAGACAGGCCAGTACATCAGGAGACCAACAACCCAGCAGCAGGACCGCTACCTCTGCCTTTTTGCAAGGAGAAGCACTGCCAGAGCCCTGCAAAATGACCTCCAGCAGGCCACAAATGTGCATGTGTCCACTCAAACAGTCAGAAACACTCCATGAGGTTGGTATGAGGGCCCGACATCCACAGGTGGAAGTTGTGCTTACAGCCCAACACCGTACAGGATGTTTGGCATTTGCCAGAGAACACCAAGATTGGCAAATTCGTCACTGGCGCCCTGTGCTCTTCACAGATGAAAGCAGGTTCACACTGAGCACATGTGACAGACGGGACAGAGTCTGGAGACGCCGTGGAGAATGTTCTGCTGCCTGTAACATCCTCCAGCATGACCGGTTTGGCGGTGGGTCAGTAATGGTGTGGGGTGGCATTTCTTTGGGGGCCACACAGCCCTCCATGTTCTTGCCAGAGGTAGCCTGACTGCCATTAGGTACCGAGATGAGATCCTCAGACCCCTTGTGAGACCATATGCTGGTGCAGATGGCCCTGGGTTCCTTCTAATGCAAGACAATGCTAGACCTTATGTGGCTGGAGTGTGTCAGTTCCTGAAAGAGGAAGGCATTGATGCTATGGACTGGCCCCCCGCTTATTCCCCGGAACTGAATCTGATTGAGCACATCTGGGACATCAGGTCTCGCTCCATCCACCAATGCCACGTTGCACCACAGACTGTCCAGGGGTTGGCAGATGCTTTAGTCCAGGTCTGGGAGGATATCCCTCAGGAGACCATCCGCCACCTCATCAGAATCATGCCCAGGCATTGTAGGGAGGTCATACCGACATGTGGAGGCCACACACACTACTGAGCCTCATTTTGACTTGTTTTAAGGATATTATATCAAAGTTGGATCAGCCTGTAGTGTGGTTTTCGGCTTTGATTTTGAGTGTGACTCCATATCCAGACCTCCATGGGTTGATAAATTTGATTTCCATTGATAATTTTTGTGTGATTTTGTTGTCAGCACATTCAACTATGTAAAGACGAAAGTATTTCATACGATTAGTTCATTCATTCAGATCTAGGATGTGTTATCTTAGTGTTCCCTTTATTTTTTGAACAGTGTAGTTACAAAACATCATGTCCATAGAAAGAAATCAGATGGGGCACTCGCCATAATGTCCAAATCTTCTATGTTTCAAACGAAAGTTTAAATAAAGACACCGTGGGGAGACCTCTACCTGGAGGTCAGACGAAGCACCTGCAGGTTCGAAATGGTTGTCTTACCACGATCCCAGTTCCTCTGTAATGTTTCCCAATTTAAACTTTCGTATGAAATTAAAAAAAAAAGATTTGGACATGCTCCATCTCATTTCTTTTAATGTACTTGAGGTCTCAACTATCTGTGTCTTGCTGACCCATAGACTTATAATGGAGAAGAGAGACAAAGATTACTGAGAGCCGTGGAGTAAAGCACACTACCACATGCTTATCCCTGTTCCTTCTTCTGATCGATGTGGTCTCAGCAACCAAGACCACGAGCAATAAAAACTTTTGACTTGTCTCTGTGAGATATCAAAAATATATTTTTTTTAAATAAATAACAGGAACACCTTAAAGAAAAAAAATCTTAAGACTGCTGCTTTTGGTACAAATTGAAACTACAAGTCTCCTGGAGTCCCTACATTGCCCCTGTGGTCTAAATTAGTCAATTCATATCTCCCATTTTATAAAATACTATACATTAGCCTTAGTTTGATCAAATCTAATCTGGTCGGATTGGAATTCTAGTTTATGCACCTTTCTGAAGCTTGAAATACCACTCCCATAAAAGTGTTTTAGAGAGGGTGAGGGACAGTACGTAATGATGAATATGTGCGTGTCTGGATATGTGTGTGTGCAATAGTGCATACCTGTGAGTGTTTATATCATTGTATTCAACCCCTTTTGTTTGAGCAAACGGCGGAAGTCTTAGCACAAGGACCCTCACCACTCCATACTTCTGACACGTCACTCTTCTTTTTAAATAAGTACCCTAAAAACTCTATAATTCTTGGTAACCCCTGTGTAAATAGAAAGATAAACATGACTTACCTAATTTAGTCAAACAGGAAAGGACAAAAAAGAAGCTTCTCACTCTTTCTTTACACATTCTGTAGACAGGGTCATCTGTCACTCAGGCAGTA